>NC_135028.1:8067977-8387977 GCF_051020955.1 Megalopta genalis | reverse complement strand
CGCGAGAGACAGAGCGCGAGAGAGAGAACACGAGAGAGAGAGAGAGAGAGAAAGAGAGAGAAAGAGAGAGAGCGAGAGAGACTGAGCGCGGAAGAGAGAGAGAGAGAGAGAGAGAGAGAGAGACTGAGCGCGGAAGAGAGAGAGAGTGAGCGAGAGAGAGAGGAGAGGAAAATCAAACGGCGAGCCGTCAGACAATAAATACGTGAGAAATTAGCATTTCCGCGTACAAACGAGCCAATTCGCGGCATGTGTCCGGGATCACAGCGCTGTAATATTATGCGTAATCGCTTTCGCCTGCCAGCTGGCTGTCGTTTACTGTCGTTTCTTGCCGGTTTCAACCATCCCCGCAAGCTGCAAGAGCTTCTCTGATATATCCGCGTAGACCGTAACGAGCACGTTTTTGTCTCTAACAGCCAGCTCGTTACCGAATTTTCTTTCTTTCCTTCCTTCCTTCCTTCCTTCCTTCCTTCCTTCCTTCCTTTCTTTCCACTTGTCGGCCTGTCCACTTCGATTCGACGAAATTGCGAGCGTTAGTGTTAGAACGTTATTGTACTAAATAAATATAAATATTCGATTGTAATATCTTACGACACTCAGTGCCGGGGATTCGGCAATTTAACAGAAAAAAAATGAGACATTTTACGCGAATGATTTGGCAACTTTCGTATAGGATTATTACAGAGGTTATGCAGTTAAATAAATTAGCGATTGAAAATATATTAGTAATCTAGTGTGTTAAAGGATCAAAAAAACCTTCTACGCCCAATGAATTGACAGCTCGAGCTGCGCCTAATTTTTCTTTAATTTCTGCGTACGCGCAAATTCAGCCGCCGCACACCGCAGTAATTCACACACACGTAGAAAGAACTATGCTCCAATTACTAGTAGGCACTAGCAGGCACGATTTCTGAGAAAAATGACGTCTTGTTTAAACAAAGTTAACGAATCACTTTATCCAAAAATCACGTTAAAATAAACACTTTATTATTAACTATTCGATAAGGATAAATGAATGAAAAACGCGATCGCTTGCCACAAATCATCAATATTAAGTATATATATATATATATAAAAAGTGATGAGATTCATTTTCAGAGAAGACTACGCACTGTAACAAAATTGTTATAACCTTCATAAAATACCGCAGTATTTGGGACGTCCGCAGTAATACCCGCACTACTAACCCTAGAACCGAATTCAATTCGAAACGATCGTCGTCCCGCCGGAGTTATAGCGACGCGAGAAAAGAAAATAGGTTCTCCGTCGAGTGTCTGCGATGCAATTTACCGAAATTGAGAGTCTGGAGAGTCTTCTAAATATCCAAATATCCAAAGATGTCACGCGCGACCGTCTCCGGTGCGTAACGAAATATTCAGCGAAGTTGCAACGTGTTCGCTCGCATCGAAGGGGGAGAAGCAGTTGACTGGGGGGAGAGAGGAAGCGCGGGGACACGAAGGGTCGACGCGGCAGAGAGAGAAAGAGAGAGAGAGGGCGAGAGAGAGGGAGTGAAAGAGGGAGAGAGAGACAGAGCGCGAGAGAGACAGAGCGCGAGAGACAGAGCGCGAGAGAGACAGAGCGCGAGAGACAGAGCGCGCGAGAGAGAGCGCGAGAGTCAGAGCGCGAGAGAGAGAGAGAGAGCGCGAGAGACACAGAGCGCGAGAGACAGAGCGCGAGAGACAGAGCGAGAGAGAGAGAGAGAGCGCGAGAGACACAGAGCGCGAGAGACAGAGCGCGAGAGACAGAGCGAGAGAGAGAGAGAGAGCGCGCGAGAGTCAGAAGCGCAAGGGAGAGAGCGCGAGAGTCAGAAGCGCGAGAGACAGAGCGCGAGAGTCAGAAGCGCGAGAGTCAGAAGCGCGCGCGAGAGAGAGAGCGAGAGTCAGGAGCGCGAGAGAGAGACAACGCGAGAGAGAACGCGAGAGAGAGAGAGAGAGAGCGAGGGCGGACAGGGCGAACATTTCCGGCGCGCAGGGAAAAACGTCAGGGTGGCGCGCGTTCTCGCGGCGGCGAAGCGGCGGGGCGATGAGAAAAATGGAAATTTCATTCGCGTCAACAGCGAACGATACACACGGCGGACGCGAGGAGAGCGAGCTTTTCGGGGCGTAACTCGACGCGCACATGTCGTTATCGGGCACCCGGCGAGCTCTCTCCCGTATCGAGTTGATCCTCTTTTTTACATCGTTTTTCAAGCCCGTGCCGCGCGCGAGCGAGCGCTCTCACCGGGAATGTTTTTTCTCCCCGGACTTCGATGAAAAATAATTCCACCGTGTCCCGGAATTTCGCAGCGGGTACAGCGGAATTACGGAGCCGTGAACCCGAGCCACGCGCGAGCTTCGAATTCTAAGCGGCGCGGGGATCCGCCGCGCGGTTTCTTTTGAAAGCGGACCGGGATTCGAACCTTTGATTTTCCCGCTGCTTTTCTTCGTCGTACTCGACCGAATATGAATGAATTGCGGCTGTCGCGAACTCAGAAAAACTGGTGATCC
This sequence comes from Megalopta genalis, assembly GCF_051020955.1. Classification (NCBI taxonomy): domain Eukaryota; kingdom Metazoa; phylum Arthropoda; class Insecta; order Hymenoptera; family Halictidae; genus Megalopta; species Megalopta genalis. Next base: position 8,385,494 of record NC_135028.1, on the reverse strand, counting down.
ATATTTTCGCGACGCTCGCCGCGAACGAGTTTTCCGCGATTCTCATTGGTCGGATTTTGCGGCTGTAGAGACGTTTTCAGAGAGTGTTCGGCGGAATTGCGAAGGGCGGAGACGGTTTTCGATGATTCGAGAGGTTAGGATTTATGTTCCGCTGGTCTCTTTTAGCTGCTATAGATATTTATGGAATGTGGGATATATTTATAGAATATAGAATATATGTATATTACTATATTAAATATATTATATATTAGTATATTAAATAGTATATATATTACTATATTAAATATATTATATATTAGTATATTAAATAGTATATATATTACTATATTAAATATATTATATATTAGTATATTAAATAGTATATATATTACTATATTAAATAGTATACATTACTATATTAAATAGTATATATTGCTATATTAAATAGTATATATTAGTACATTAAATAGTAAATATTAGTATATTAAATAGTAAATATTAGTATATTAAATAGTATATATTACTATATTAAACAGTATATATTATAGTATTATAGTATATATTACTATATTGAATAGTATATATTACTATATTAAATAGTAAATATTACTATATATTAAATAGTATATATTACTATATTAAATAGTAAATATTACTATATTAAATAGTATATATTACTATATTAAACAGTATATATTATAGTATTATAGTATGTATTACTATATTAAATATAGTATATATTAGGATATTAAATACTAAATATTACTATATTAAATAGTATATGTTACTACATTAAATAGTATATATTAGTACATTAAATAGTATATATTATCGCATTAAATAGTCATATATTACTATATACAATAATAAATATCTCCGAATACAATCGCCAGGCGACACCATTTCGCGACAATCCGTTCATTTCGTGCGAAACATCCGAAATACCCGGGAGCAGTATTTCGATTCGTGATTGTCGACGTTTCGGGTCAGATTTTCGGTCCCGCGCCACTGTCACTTACAGCCCCTGGAACACCGAGCGAACCGCAGGGGTGAGATCGCGGAATTTCATTTCAATTCCGTCCCCAGTACCCCGCACACCGGCGGTTGAATTATCATCGGTCGGTAATCTCGCTAAAAAGTTCGCCCTCGTTGAAATATCGCCATTCTTCTCGTTCCTCCCTGGACCACGCGTTTCCTGTTTCCACTTTCTCGCCTTTCCACTTTCCACGCCGTCGACGTCTTCGACGCGTCGTGCGGTGCATACAGGGTGTCCCAAAAATGTCTCGCAATCTGGAAACGGCGGGTTCCTCGGGTCATTTGAAGCAACTTCTTCCTTTACAAAAATGTTCTCCGAGGCACCGTTAACGAGTTATCAACGAAAAAGCAGCGACCAATAAGAATCGAGTACGGCTGACGCGAGGCAGCCCAGCCAACCAGCGCGCGAAGCCCAGTTCCGCTCATTGGCTCGGTCGCCTCGCGCCAGCCGAGCTCGCCTCTCATTGGTCACTGTTTTTCGTTAATAACTCGTTAACGGTGCCTCGGAGAACATTTTTGTAAAGGAAAAAGTTGCTTCGAACGACCCGAGGAAGCCGCCACTTTCGGATTGCGAGACATTCTTGGGACACCCTGTATACTAGGCCACCCGGAAATAGGAGATTCCCGAGGCGATTAGAAGCAACTTGTTCCTTTGCAAAAATCTTGCTGATCGTTGCATAATAGTATTCACGCGAGCGAATATATGAAGAAGAATGTTCGAAAACGTGACTCGAATTTTTACGTTCGTTTTCGTACGCTTTAACTATGTTTTATCGCGTCGTTTATGCTACCGTTTCATATTGGGACCGGGTCCGAATATTCAGCAGCGTTTCATAATAGGTACTCTTACCTTAATTGACGCGCCACGGACCAATTTCCACGGCTCGGACGGGCTAATCAAACCGCATAAGTCATCGTGGATAATTGATTAGTCGGAATTGCACCGCGTGCTCGCGCGCTCATCACGATCGGATTAAACTGCGGACGATTCTCGCGCGCGCTGCTTTCGTTCCTGACAACACGCGCTTTTTTCCGTCGAAAATGTTGTTTATGATGTATATTATAATAATAATTACTATATTAATATATATATATTTATAATGTATATATAAAAATTATTTCGTATTCAAATATTCAAATATTAATAGTACATTAATATTACAATATATTCAATAATATAGTATATTATAGTATATATTCAAATATTAATAATATATTATATTATATTATATATTCACATATTAGTAATATATTAATATTACAATATATTCAATAATATAATATATCACATTATATTATATATTCAATAATATAATATATTATATTATATATTTAGTAATATAATATATTATATTATTAATATTATGATCAATATTATATATAATATAATACAATATACTCTAATATAATAATAAGATAATATAATATATTCAAATATTTCGCAAATATCTTATACATATATTTCTATATTTTATTTATTAATACACATACATACATACATAAACATATAAAAATTTATATTTCACACACATCTGCAGTCTCCCTTAATAAATAAACAATTTCTATTCCGCATAAAAATCCACACAAACAAATTACAATCGAATCAAATCGATTAACACAAAATTCAACTTAGAAGAATAAACGATACAACAACAAAAATAATAACAAAAATAAATATACCAAGAAAAGTTATTTCCAGTTAAATTCCAGTTAAAATCGAACCACCATAAGATCGCGGGGATCGTTTTTCTTTTCGCGGCGCAACGCAATCGCGGCGAGGAGAAAATGATTCTAACGCCGGTCGATCACGTTTCACTATTGCAAGCTATCACGACCATCGATCGATCGAATAACCATTACACGATCCCCCGTTCGTTCTTCCAACGACGCGTCGAGACGGGAGAACCTTCGCCAGTAAACACTCTTTTTATGGCGTCTGGAAGAATCGGGCATATCCTCCTCGCCGCGAGAGAAGGATCGCCCTTTCAACGATTTCGTCCGGTCTAACGCGAATCTAATGCGGCCCCGGGAACAACCCCGGCTGCCTGTCCGAGAAACGAATCATTTTTTTTCCGGGCTCCTTCGGTCCGTCTGGACGTACAACCTTGATGCCCGTTGGCCGGTGGCATTAAAACCGGATTTACCCGGCTCGCGAGATGCCGGCCGCGGCGCGGCATCTCGTGGCACAGCGGGAACGGAGCGCCGTTTAATGGACGAAAAGCTCGTGAAATATTCGTGGATCACGTACCGTCGTCCGTCCGAGAAATATCCGCGCAGTCGGTCAATAATACACGGGCCCGGCCCGGAAAGAGATTTGGTAACTAGGGGACGACAGCCGGTCGAATGTGTCTCGTTAATTATTTGCGTGGCCAGGCGGTGCTAGAGTAGTCGCTATAGACTATAAAAATTATAGGCTATAGAAACTAAACTGTAAACTATAAAAACTATAGACTATAAAAATCAAACTATAAACTATAAAAACTATAGACTATAAAAATCAAACTATAAACTATAAAAACAATAGACTATAAAAATCAAACTATAAACTATAAAAACTATAGGCTATAGAAACTAAACTATAAACTATAAAAACTATAGACTATAAAAATCAAACTATAAACTATAAAAACTATAGACTATAAAAATCAAACTATAAACTATAAAAACTATAGACTATAAAAATCAAACTATAAACTATAAAAACTATAGACTATAAAAATCAAACTATAAACTATAAGAACTATAGACTATAAAAATCAAACTATAAACTATAAAAACTATAGACTATAAAAATCAAACTATAAACTATAAAAACTATAGACTATAAAAATCAAACTATAAACTATAAAAACTATAGACTATAAAAATCAAACTATAAACTATAAGAACTATAGACTCTAAAAACCAAGCGACGGAGAACGTTCTATAAGCGCAAATCGCTTATTAATCGCTTCAACAATTATCAACAAATTGAATAAAATTTGTCGACAAATTTGCAGACGTGCAATAAATACAGCGATGACCCAGGATACTTGAACAAGCATACCTTGCAATATAAAAAAAACGAACATGATCCATACAATATTCTTACCTTTGAACTTGACATCGTGTTGCATAAAAAAAATGAATATTTTACGCCCCTATTTCTCGACTTTATTTAAATAAACCGATAGAACCGTTGTAAACCGCAGCATTCCTAATTTTTCTCGCAAAATGCACGAATTTCGCAAAAGCTGCTATCGGACGGCGTTTCAATCGTCGTCGTTGCGCTTCAAGCGGAAGCTCGAAGAAGCCTGGTTTCGATCAGGGTCGGACGAGAAAAACACGCCGAAATAAATATGTATGAACCGAACAAGAGAAACAAACTCGTGCCGCGAGTTATCGATTGCCATCGAATCGAGATTCACGAGTACCTGTTTCGCGATGATTCTCCCCCCTCCCTCCCCCCTCTCCAGCATCATCGTCAACGTTCTCTTATTCGCCGCACCCCCTAAGCGCCGTATTTCCTTCGTGATTTTTTTTTCTTCCCACCGGTAATCGCGAGTGGATATTAAAACATAGTGTTCGCCCGTCGTGTACGAGTATCGAGGCGCGCTGATCGTAATTCAAGTAGGAGATGCTCGTTAACTAGACGCGCCGCGTAATCGCGCGATTCCAGTTCCCGATTTTTCGAGTGCAGTAATTACGGGAGCAGCGGACGATGAACCCGGCCGGATAGCGTTACAGCAACACTGGAGAATTTGCATTTCCCCGAAAAAAGCGGGGAAATGTGAGTTTCGATTGAGATCGTACGTTCGGGTGTTATCGTTTTTTTTTATATTGCAAGGTATGCTTTTTCAAGTATCCTGGGTCATCGCTGTATTTATTGCACGTCTGCAAATTTGTCGACAAATTTTATTCAATTTGTTGATAATTGTTGAAGCGATTAATAAGCGATTTGCGCTTACAGAACGTTCTCCGTCGCTTGGTTTTTATAGTCTATAGTTTTTATAGTTTATAGTTTGATTTTTATAGTCTATAGTTTTTATAGTTTATAGTTTGATTTTTATAGTCTATAGTTTTTATAGTTTATAGTTTGATTTTTATAGTCTATAGTTTTTATAGTTTATAGTTTAATTTCTATAGTCTATAGTTTTTATAGTTTATAGTTTAATTTCTATAGTCTACAGTTTCTATAGGATACAGTTTAATTTTTATAGTCTATAGTTTTTATAGTTTATAGTTTAGTTTATATACTCTATAGCTTTTATCTTTAAGCTTTTATCTGTAAAAACTATAGACTATACAAACTGAACACTATAAAAACTATAGACTATAAAAACTATAGACTATAAAAACTATGAACTATGAAAGCTACAAAAACTAAACTATAAACTATAAAAAGTAAGCTATGCAAACTATAAACTATAAAGATTATAATATTAACTAAAAACTGGAAACTATAATATTAACTAAAAGCTAGAAATATAAATAACTATAAATTAAACCATAAAAGTAATCGTATCTCTTATTACTATAAAAGCTACATACTATACGAACTATAAAAACTAAGCTATAAAAACTGTGAACTATAAAAACTAAGCTATAAACACTATTAAAACTATAAAAACTATGAAAACTATAAAAACCAAGCTGTAAAATCTATAAACCATAAGAACCATAACATCGCCTAAAACCTAAAAACTATAAATACAAATAACTACATACAAACAACTACAATTTAAACCATAAAACTAATACTAATAATATCTCCACTTCCCAAAAAATGTCCATATTTCTGCGCCCGAACAGTAGCGTCGACTTATTAATTCCAGCGAATTTACCGGCGCGACATTTGCACGGCCCCCGATTATAACAAAGGGACTGCTACCTCAGTGCCGGCTAAACGCAACGCCAATCGTCGTGATTCCGATAAGTCACCTGTACGCGTTACGTGTCCGAAACGCGTGGCCCGCTCGGGGCCGGCACCCTCGCCTGCACCTGGCTCGGGGCGTTATGATTAACGACGCGCGGCGGCAATTATCAAGATCGAACATGATCGTTATCGATCCGTAATCGAGACCGAAGGACATCGGAAAGGGAAAGGGGGGTACGCGGGAAGGGAGGCGGCGCGGTAGCCGGAGGGAGGGAGAGCCGCTTCTCTCTCTCTGGCCGTCGCACCTCCACCCCATTCGCCTCCCCCTCCCTCCGCAGGGCCCCGCGTGTGTCCAATTTATGGTCTACATCGATTACGATACCCTCGACGGCGGTGGCCGACACGGATGATTATCTTAATGATTATGTAGACAACGCGCGTCCCGACGAGAGACGGCTGAATTAACGAGACGTCGCGAGGGCGGGAGGGGGGGAGGGGATGGGGACCGGAGAAAAAAGGGTTCGCGATAATAAATTGGAATCCGGGCGACGAGTCTAGCGTTTGGACCGGACCGTCGCCGCGCTGGGGGAGAGCGTCGGAAGGAATATTTGCTGACGAGCGCGGAGGGGGGTGGGGGATGATGATGCTTTCTGAAACGTCGCGACGAGTCCCGACCTTTAACCCTCCGCCGCCGTGGAAAGTCGGCTGCGACCCGGCCGAATCTGAATCCAGCGGGAAAACGATGGGAAATCTTCGGAGAAAAGAGGAATCGAATGGGCATGCAGTTTAGAGGGTGTTATTTTTACGCGCGTAAGAGTATATTGTTTATGGAAAATATTTCGAGTGAAATGTTAATCGAGGAGGGTATTTGGATAATGGTCGAGTCTGCAGCGATCTGGTTCTTTTGTCGTGTCGAGAGGTTGTAAAAGAGCACTTGTGTTGTTTAAAAATGTTGTAAGATCGTCATTCTAGCGGTTGGTCAGGCTTTGGAAACGTGCTACTGTGAATTCTGACGCTGAATTGACGCTTGGATTGTGCACGAAAATGGATATTTTGGGGAGAAGGGATGCGATTATTTCAGAGAGAGAGAGAGAGAGAGAGAGAGAGAGAGAGAGAGAGAGAGAGAGTTAAGATTATTATATTCTATTACACATTACATTACATTACACATTATATTACACATTACATTACATTACACATTATATTACACATTACTTTACGTTACACATTATATTACACATTACTTTATATTACACATTACTTTACATTACACATTATATTACACATTACTTTACATTACACATTATATTACACATTACTTTACATTACACATTACATTACACATTACTTTACATTACACATTATATTACACATTGCATTACATTACATTACACATTACCCATTACATTACATTACATTACATTACATTACATTACATTACATTATATTACATTATATTATACTATAATATATTTATATCTATTCAAATAGTAATATTGTAACAATATTACATTTACTTATGTAACGTAAAAACGTGAAAGGTATCGTATACGTTACATTAAAATCTAACATTGTAATGTAACAAAATATTACAATTGTACAAAATGTACAATTCACTAAAACACCGCGTTAAGACCGAACCGGCATAAACGACGATTTAACGCTCGAACGATTAATAATTTCCATCAGTTCGAAAGGGACAATCGCGCGCCGGTTTCACGCATCATCTACCGTATTTAATACGAGCCGTCCGCGCGTGTATTCGCGCGGCCATTGTACGCGATATTTCGAATGGCCATATTCGCCGTTCGCGTTCACGGTATACATATATGTATATTCGCAACATCTGACAACTTTCCGCGATTCGTGCATGAAAACGGCAGCACCTGGCGCTGACATGCGCCGGAAATTAACCAGTTGTCAGATCCGCGGGGACAGCAGGACCAGACGAATCGCGCGGCGTGTCCCCCGTATATCTACCTTATGTTCGTCGACGATAATTGCGAGCTGCCTACAACGAGCGCTCGAAAGCCTGCGCGCCGCCGAAATGAATTCTTCGTGCTTTTCGATGTCACCGCTGGAAATTACACATCCGCGTAAACAAGCGGGGCGACGCCCAAATATTTGAAATTCTCTTATTAAACGTCGGCTCTCGTGCGGCAGAACTAAATGAAATGCGCGCTGTTTATTACGGCGGCCTTCGAAAAAAACTGCTTTGCAAAAGCAAGCTTTCGAGAAGTGATTTTCTCCCCCCCTTCAGTAACACCGTAAGTATCGGAAGATATATTATAAATATTTATGATATATTTAATTATATATTATATTATATTATAGTATATTATATTATGTTATATTATAGTATATTATATTATGTTATATTATATTATATTATATTATATTATATTATATTGTATTATATTATGTTATATTATATTATATTATATTATATTATATTATATTATATCGTATTATATCGTATTATATCATATACCATATTATATTATATTATATTATATCGTATTATATCGTATTATATCATATACCATATTATATTATATTATATTATATTATATTATATTATATTATATTATATTATATTATATTATATTATATTATATTATATTATATTATATTATATTATATTATATTATATTATATTATATTATATTATATTATATTATATCATATTATATTATATTATATTATATCATATTATATCATATACCATATTATATTATATTATATTATATTATATTATATTATATTATATCATATTATATTATGTTATATTATAATGTTATAATTGTATATGTATAATTACATGTTCAATGATATATATCTAACTTAAATTATTTAACAGCGACATCAACTATTTATTATTTTTCACGATTCAATCATTTTTTAAATGTTCCATTGTTGAAAAGAAAAAAATTCAAGTCGTCTATAATTGCGCAAAGGGTTAATAAAACGAGAATTCGAGTATCGCGTTCTTTCATCCGGCAACGCAGACCGTTGCCGAAATTCGCCATTCTTCAGGATGAAGCGAGCGCTTTCCTCCCGCGGGAAGAAACGGAGCCGAAGCCGGTCGATCGAAGCGCGCGACGCGGCGCGGCGCGGCGCGGTGGCCGAGTCAGACGCGGAACGAACGCCGATCGAATTATCGAGGAAACTCGATACAAGAGAGCCGAAGAGCACCGCGGGGATTCCCCTGGGTTGGTTTCTCCGGCTGCCACCGGATATCCCCCTGATTTCTGACGACTAACGCGAGTCTGATGTTTGCGAGGGGAAGCTACACGCGGCGCGTACACGGCTCCGGCAACCCTTATCCCGGCAACACCCTCTCCTCCCCATCGTATCGTTAGCCATAGACAAAGGGTGTGTCGCCGAAATACGTGCCCCCGGGCACCGCTAATTCCGCCGATAATAGATTTCGGCCTGCTCCTCGCGAGATTTTCTTCCCCGACTTTGCTGGTCTGACAAGAGATCTTCTTTTATTCCCTTTTATTTGTGCACGGGTACGAGGGCACGATGGGGTGCTCTTTTATCTTTTCCGGCGAACGATTCTTCCGCGATCTTGCTCACGGCTGTCGGCTGCTTCGACTTACGATCGTGGATGAATATATGCGGACGCAGTTTCAAAGATTTGTAATGTTGTGTAATGTGCAATGTGATGTGTAATGTGTGTACGATGTAATGTGTAATGTACAATGTAATATGTAATGTGTAATGTAATGTGTAATGTAATGTGTAATGTAATGTGTAATGTAATGTGTAATGTAATGTGCAATGTAATGTGTAATACAATAATGTGTAATGCAATGTGTAATACAATAATGTGCAATACAATAATGTGCAATGTAATGTAATGTGTAATACAATAATGTGTAATGTAATGTAATGTGTAATACAATAATGTGTAATATAATTTGTAATGTAATGTGTTATCTAATTTAATGTAATGTAATGTGTAATGTAATGTAATATAATATAATGTGTAATGTAATGTAATGTAATATAATGTGTAATGTAATGTAATATAATATAATGTGTAATGTAATGCAATGTAATATAATGAGTAATACGTACTGTAAAGTAATGTAATGTAATTTGCAATGCGTAACGTAAAGTAACGTAATCTAACGTAATATAATATTTACAAAAACATCTATAAATTTATCTAGTAACATTACCATTTTGATCGTAACTCACGATTACCGTTTACATAGAAATAACTGTTCATTACTATTTACATAGTATAATTATTCCTCAGAATGCGTCCCACGTTTATCAATTTTCCCATTTTCTCAGCACGTTGCATGCAGCGCGATACTTTCCAACGGGAAATACGCGTGCGATATTTCAGACCGCGGCGAGAAACGTCCGAAACACCTTTTCCCGCAGATACACGGGACGCGTTAATTAAAAACCGAGACGGCGCATCTCGGGCCGCCGTAAATATGATCCCCGGTGAGGAGGGAACAGCATCGAGAAACCGCGCGCGGCGGTGTCTCGATGGGCGCGTCTAAGGTCTTCTTTACTAAGCATCTAAAACTGTCAGCCGCAGACCCTTATGGCTCTCCCATAAATTCCACGGGGACGATCCCCCGAGCCCCGAAGATTCCGCAAGATGAATACTCGTAGGCGTGGTTACGCGCGCAAATAGATATAACCGGCCGTGCGCGCGGCAAGCGGATCGGCGTGTTTCCGACGGGCGCAACCGGCGACGGCAACAACCTGCACGCGCGCGCGGATACACGGGGTGCATGGGGTGCCGGGGTGCCGGCCGGCCCGCGCGCGCGTTTGGCGCGCGGCGTGATGGAGCGCGGACATTAAGCGGCAGAATCTGCCTACGAGCGAATTACGGGAGATTAACATTACTCAGACCGTAACACCGGTGAATATATATGTATATGTATACGCGCCGGGACCTCGGTTTGCCCGCCGCGAACGCCGCGATCAACTCCGGACGGCTGAATGAAGTCCGCGCGACTGCGAACCGTTTTAAATCCACTTCCCTGGGCCGACGATCCACGGCCGGAACATCATTGCTCGTACCACATCAGTGCTCGGTCTTCCATGCGAAGAGTGGGAAAAGTAGGAAAGAAATTTCAGCGGTGGTTTTTCGTTTTATTGGTTCATTTTTTTGGGACATGTGTTTGGTGTTTTGTTTGGATAGAATAAAGAAAAGAAGATATGCAGTGTTTCGATTGTTTGTAAACAAATTTGTTAGATATACAATCTTTATTTTCAATTCATATATGCAACTTAATTTAGTAATATTATTACTTATGTTAGTAATAATAATATTATATATATATATATATATATATATAATATAATATTAATATTTTTTAATAGTAATATATATATAACATAATACTAATATTAGTAATAATATATATTATATATCATTAATATTAATAGTAATATATATAATATATCATTAATATTAATAATAATGTATATAATATAATATTAATATTAGTAACAATATATATATAATATATAATATCAATATTCATAATAATATATACCATATGTAATATTAATATTAATAATAATATAATATAATAATATTAGTAATATCATCATTAATATTATCTCCGAGAAATGCTTAGGTTCGCCCCGTCCTCTTCGCTCATCCAATTATCAGATCCATCATCGCTAATTGACAAGCTAAGCCGCAAGTCGAGAGTTGGTCGAAGCCTTTAAAAAAAACTGGGTCAAAATGGACCGCGGCGTCTGCCTTCGCATTCAATTTTAATATAAATTGACATAACCTTGACGTACCATGCTCTTCGCAGTTAACACAATTAAAAAAAATCTTCGATTGCAACAATTTCTTAGTATGCGAAGAAAATCGATATTTATCGTCATTGATAAGAATTTATTGAATTAGTTAATTACTGGAGTAATTATTATATATTAATTATTTTTTATTATTATTTATTTATATATTAATTATATATTAATTATTATATTATTTATTATATATTCATATATATATAATATATATAGTATATATTTATATATAATATAATATATATATATATATACATATTATATATTAATATTATTATAATATTATTACTGGCTTAAATATCAATGACAATTGATCAGAATTTTATCCCAATTTTAAAAAACGCAATAGCAACAACAGCATCAACTCGACAAATAATAACCAGAAATTTTTATGAATATTCAAACTCGTCGCAACATGGCGAAGGGGTTGAAGGAGGGGTCAAAGTTCGTTCGATCCTCGACGATGCGGTCGCCTCGAATCTATTCGAATTCGATGGACAACCGGGGGCTTGGAATCTGGCCCGAAATCCCGGGTTCCCCTTCGGTGCCGCTGACAAAACCAGGGTCAGGCAGTTTGGACACCAACCGGGAGGGAGACGGAATTTATGGCGTCGGATACGGGGTCCTCGGGACCGTTAACACTAGGTTTACGGCGTGCCCGTCAATTTGACGGATTTGAAATTTCGGGAGGGAATAATAGTGGCGGGAAAAGCGTAGGCATCGATTCCAATCAATTTGTACTGCAAATTGATAACTTCTTCGCCCGATGTGTATACAGGGTGGCTCAACGCGTGTTAGTTGCTCGATTTACGCGGCTATTAGCGTGGTCGTAGCAAAAAATGTTTCACAGGATAATTTCAATTTTATACGATTGAGAGTGTGATCTGTTCTATATATTAATAATAATATTATTAATGTGTGTTATTATATTGTATATTATGTTATGATATGTTATATGTATTACAAATATAATATTGTTATATTATATTATATTATATTATAGTATATTATATATTATAAATATAATATATGATATAATATTCTATTTGTAATATTTGTAATATATTATAATATAATATAACAATATTATATCGTTATATTATAATTTCAATTTTATACGATAGAGACAGCTCTATTCTATATATTAATAACAATATTATTAATATATATTATTATATATATATTATGTATATTAGAAATATAATATTGTTATATTATATTATATTATAGTATAGTATATTATATATTGTAAATATAATATAACAATATAATATTGTATTTTAGTATAATATATGATATAATAATAAATATAATATTATATATATGTATATATATAGCGAGGATTCCACTAATATTTGGCGCGACGACGCTCTTTTGTCATTTATCTGGCGAAGGACGGTCCATTAATCTTCTCGCTTCGTTACGTCCGCCGTAGGGCGGGCCGAGAGCTCTCGCTCTCTCCGAATGAATCGGCCGAATGTTAATACTACATTGACTCCCGGCCCCGCGGATGATCGATGAACATGCAAATTTACTTGTATCCAGCCCGCCACGGCTGACGGTTTACGCCGCGCCGATTTCCTGATTACTTCTATTTACTCGTTTGGGACGCGCGTCCGCTTCGGTCGGTCGTCCGGACGGCTTCTAATAGCTTCGTCGGATGTTCCGCCGATGTTTATTGATATTTGCCGATCGAATACCGCCAATGAAGAGTATAATCTGCCAATACAAGATTAACGTTGCACCGTCTGGTCTCTCGAACTAAAGAATTCCCCCGTAATCACTTGATAATTAATTAATCGCGGGGCAGGGAACGCAGCGCGGCCGGTTCTATAAAAATCGTCTGGCCAATCTTGGTATCCCAGGCTCGCGTCGACTCCCGCGATAGTCCGGGGCGTCCTGGGAAACCTAATTGGGATGATTCCACTCTGTCGGTCCCGCAGTCGGTTCCTTCGGAAAGTTCGAACGCGATTAGCGGGATGCCCTGGTCGATCTAATCCAAAGGGTCGATCCCATCCGGGTGGTTCTTTCACCCGGCCGCCCATTCTAGAGAGCCGCCCGCTTTTCTCCCGGCAATTTTCCTTTTCTCTCTCGATCCGGCGATTTCTGGCCCGGCCTCCAATCAAACGGAACGCCTTTATAGCGCGGAGACACGCGTCGCGCCCTGAAATCGCTCGCGTGCGCGAAAATACCACGGGACGACCCGGCTTTCTTCTCTCCTAACGGCGCGGAAGAAAGGGAACGAACGGCCCTTCGGGAGGGAAACCTGCGGCGTAAGTGAAAATATGAGTTATCGGCCTTATCGTTCCGACACGGCTCACGAAACTCCCGCGGCTTTTGGGAACGACGGCGATTAAGTATCTGGATGCCTCTGGGAGGAACGCGTCGACGAGCAGGGTGTCGCAAAATTATTGCACGAGCGAGGACCGAGAGATTCCCGAGGCGATTCCAAGCAACTTTTTCCTTTACGAAAATTTTTTACGTAGCTTCGTTCACGAGTTATCGACGAAAAACGCTGATCCAATGTGTGATCGCGAGCGGCTGACGCCACGCCCTCGCGACCACCTCCGCTGAGTCATACGGCCGGCGCGACGCGCCGTTGGTCGCGTGGGCGGAGCGCCCGCCGCGCGCGATCTCCATTGGGACAGCGTTTTTCGTTGATAACTCGTGAACGATGCCTCGGAGAACATTTTTGTAAAGGAAAAAGTTGTTTCAAATCGCCTGAGGAATCTCTTTTCGACTGTTCGTACAATAATTTTGGGGCACCCTGTAATGATCTAATTGTATTTCCTGATGCTTCTAGAGGAAAAAGTTACGGAATTCCTGTGAAAAGAAACTCGAGGAATGTTTCCGCTTTTTTGACGTTCCGCTAATTTTCGACCGTACTCGAGGATACTTGACAAACGGTTGCTTGGAACGGGACGCTCGTGAATCTTTCAACCGTGCCCACTCGTTTCTCTCTCGCTCTTTCGCCCTCTCTCTCTCGCTCTCTCGCTCTCTCTCTCTCGCTCTATTCCGCTCGGTCTCTCTTTCTCTCTCGCTCACGCTCTCTTCTCTCGCGCTCTCCTCTCTCGCTCGCGCTCTCTCCTGCTCTCTCTCTCTCTCTCTCGCTCTATTTCGCTCGGTCTCTCTCTCTCTCTCGTTCACGCTCTCTTCTCTCACGCTCTCCTCTCTCGCTCTCTCTCTCTCGCTCGCGCTCTCTCCTGCTTGCTCTCTCTCTCTCTCTCTTTTGCTTGCTCGCGCTCTCTGTCTTTCTCTCTCTCTTCCTCTTCTCTCTCTCTCTCTCTCTCTCTCTCGCGCGCGCGCTTCTCCTCCGTGGATTTTCTTTACCGTTGCAGGAAAGCGGGAGAGGAACGGTACAAGCGGAAAGAGGCGACTCAATCGATACCGGTCCACCCTTGA
The DNA here is from genome assembly GCF_051020955.1 of Megalopta genalis. Classification (NCBI taxonomy): domain Eukaryota; kingdom Metazoa; phylum Arthropoda; class Insecta; order Hymenoptera; family Halictidae; genus Megalopta; species Megalopta genalis. Next base: position 8,370,421 of record NC_135028.1, on the reverse strand, counting down.
ATTATGCACGCCGACTTGGCCAACAGGAAACGAACCATTTTCCTTCAAGGTCCCTTCGCACGGCTTCACCGAAAACTCGTCCGAGTCCACACAGTCAACCAACCTACTCTTCACTCGCTCGAAACTTTAACCGAACTCAAGGAAAGTACCACTCGTTGTTCGATACTTCGAGTTCGGGCACAATCTTGTGCAAAGCTTCATGTTAAATCGATTGAACCTGTACTTTCGAGCTATTCGTTTCTTTTATTGTACATTCATCTCGTTTCGTGAGCTTGCGAAGCTTGCGACGTATTCGAGAAGTGCAGTAACATGGAGTTTTTACGACAATGATCATTTTTATGGGAAAGCGTACAGATATAGGTAAACTGATTGTATCACATCGTTGTATAATATATAAATTTACATTATAATAGATTTTTTACAAAAGCGTCGATTATAATAGATTTTTATTATAAATTGAAATTACAATTGATATTGAATAGGGGTGACGTTTATTGTAACAAATTTATAATATAAAATTTAACTGCAATGAATTTTTATTATAAATCTGAATTGTAATGTGATGTAATGAGTTATAATGTGATGTAATGTGACGTAATGTGACTCGATGTAATGTGATATAATGTGATGATGTAATGCGATGTAATGTGATATAATGTGATGATGTAATGCGATGTAATGTGATGTAATGTGATATACTGTGATGACGTAATGCGATGTAATGTGATGTAATGTGATATAATGTGATGATGTAATGCGATATAATGAGATATGATGTGATGCACTGTAATGTGATGTAATGTAATATAATGTGATGATGTAATGCGATGTAATGTGATGTAATATGATGTAATATGATGTAATGTGATACAGTGTGATGACGTAATGCAATGTAATGTAATATAATATAATATAATATAATATAATTAATACATAATTAAAACTATTATATTAATCTTTATTAACAATTATTTTGACTTTTCAGCATGAAATCGCAGTCTGGTTATATTGGCCGCTGTTAAAGGGTTAATTACCGTGGTCGCAGCATCTTAAGCCTCGTAAGAGAGGGTTAAGGGAATGTCGAGAAGGGTTGAAATGGAAAACCTTAGGCGCAGCGAGCGGAATTCAAGGGTGTACCCGGTATCGAAATCAGCGTTTTCGTTCTGTTAGCCATTCAAATCAGGATTTCCCATTTAAATGTACGCGTACCGAAGAACCGAGGAGAAAGAGAGAGAGAGACGCTCCTTAGCCGGCCCGGCCCTTCTTCGTTTTCTTCTTCGCGGCGGACGCGCGGCAACGTGATTTTTTGGTTCGTTAGACCCTTTGGTAGCGCGGCCCGCTGGTAAACTCGATTTACTTTCGGTGAATTTCATTTCACGCCTGCCGCGAGGCCCTTCTCGCTCGAACGTATCCGGAACTGGCTGGGTAATCTTTGCCCCTTTAACCGGAACCACCCGATTACGGAAAGCGTTAAGTTGCTCTTGCCACGAAATATTTTGTTTATTTTATTTATTCACTTGTTAATGTGCATTGTAAACCATCCGACTTATCCAGCGGTATACAGAATTTTTTTGTCACGTGATTAAGGGAAAACGATGACGCTTCTGACGCGTTAAATATCTCAATATATAGGGTGGGCCATTTGAAACGAAACTTCCGACAAATAACTCGCTTGTTTTTGACAATAGGAGAAAAAGGTGTCAGACGAAAGTTGTTCGATTTCGAGGGGCACGTTGTATGATTATTATTTTATTATTATAATATTATATTATATTATATTATTATATTATATATTATATTATATTATTATATATTATAATATTATATTATATTATTATATATTATTATATATTATATTATATTATTATAATTATTATATATTATATTATATTATTATAATTATTATAAAATTTGCCTAAAGTTATAAATTATATATAAATAGTAGCACTCTTAAATAGACCTAATAATATATTATCGCATAATATTAATAATACTTGTTCATATTATTTAATATAACAATATTCGTTTATACATAATAATATTTGTTTCGTCGTCAAACAAATTGTTACATGGAAAAATTGTGTAACGTTCAATTACGTGAACTTCCTCGAACTGAAATATCGTGAGATTCAAATACAAATGCGAACATCCTTTGAGAAAATGTACAATCTATAGCATTATACAGAGTTATTAATACAAAATTATTGTATTTACGGGAACCGAGGGGTCCCTGAGGTGATTTCAAGCAACTTTTTCCTTTACAAAAATCTTCTCCGCAGCTTCGTTTACGAGTTATTCACGAAAAACGTCGACCAATGAGAGGCGAGATCGGCTGGCGCGTGGCGGCCGAGCCAATGAACGGAACCGGGCTCCGCGCGCTCGTTGGCTCGGCCGCCTCGCGCCAACCGAGCTCGCTTCTCATTCGTCACCGTTCTTTCGTTAATAACTCGATAACGACGCGTCGGAGACAATTTTTGTAAAGGAGAAAGTTGCTTCAAATGATCTTAGGAACCCCTCGGTTCTCAGAAATACTATAATTTTGGGACACCTTGTGTGTATCGTATTTATTCTTTATTTGGCAATTTTACCGTTGCCATCGGTTCGTTATTGTTTCACAGGAATCGCTCTCTCCGTGCTTTCGCTATCGAGCACACATGTGCTCGGCTGCTTCGTCAATTCCGGCCTCTAATTTACAAAATAAATTGCAATCGTAATTCGTCGCGTGGCGATCGTGCCGCGAATACAAACATGCGACGCAATGATCGGGTCTCTGCCATTTTGTCGTTATTTGTACGGTCGGACGTGAGCCAAATATATCGGGAACGTTTTCCGGTTATTTTACGTAGCCGTAAACAATTGTTATTTGAATTTGTTGCACGAGCCGAATTGCCAGCTTGAATTCCGTTCTCTGGGAAATATTTGTCGCGATTTTCCGCGTAGATCTATGATTATTTCAAATAGAAAGAAACTCGTAATTGTTAATAACAATTTGAAATTGAAGTTTGTCTTCTCGTAAATCTTGTCGAATAATAATAATAATAATAATAGCACATTGTAGTTGAAAATATACTCTACATAAATGCTATGTAAAAGTAAAAATAATATATTTTTTACTTTGTTTAAAAAAATGTAAATATAATGTACTTTTTACTTTAAAAAAAATGTAAAAATATTCTAATTATACATAATATATCCTAAATAATAGTATTTTCTCCTTTTTTCAATAATATCGTAAATATAGAAATATATATAATAAATTATGCTAAATTGTTTAACAATAATTAACTATTTTGACATTTCTACATTAGTTTAACTTTTTTTTTATTTCTAAATTAGTTTTCACACTTTTGTTATAGAATTCTTTGCCTAGAACCGAGCACGGTAATTGAAGCACAATAATTCGATCAGTGCACAGTAATTGGATCGGTGCACAGTAATTGGATGAGTGCGCAGAAATTGACAGACAGTAATTGGAAAAGTAACCGACGCACAGTAATATAACTCTTAATCTTTTCACAGGCACAGTGACTCGTTCGAGAATCTATTTTAATATATTTTGTTAAATAATTTATGTACTTTGTATATATTATGAAAAAATACTCATACAAAAGACGTCAATAAATAATTTAAACGTTTTAAGAAGTGTGACGTGAATATAAAGGAAAATATTTAATTTCTCGAAGAAGAATTCTTCGCTTCGTTTTCACGGGCACAGTAATTGGTACTCTTACCCTCGCCCCACAGGGTGGGCAATTTGAAACGAAACTTGTGACAAATAACTCGCTTGTTTTTGACGATAGGAAAAAAAGTGTCAGACGAAAGTTGTTCGATTTCAAGGGGCGCGTTATATCATGTCAATAACTTTTTTATAGATCGAAGCGTAGAGGACATATGAAGGTCAAACCTACTTTTTTAATAGGACCACCTAACTTTTTATTCATATTCTGATAAAGCCTTCCGAGACGAATACAATCACCTAGTTTGAGCGGCCGTTTCGCTGTAATTATGCTTAATTGTACGTAATTGTGACGAATCGTATCAGAAAAGTTCCAACAAAAATTCAACGAATTTCTGAAATGTTCAACTCGAAAATCTATCTGCTCGTCGAAGGACCCTTTATAATCCGATCCGGCGAATATTTATTCGACCGTCACGTGCGTACGGTCCTCTGAAATCGCCTCGTCGCCCCCTCGAAGGTCCGTCGGTCCGTCGGATCCTAATTTGTAATTCAGTAATTTGCACCGAAATCGTCTTCGTCCCGGAACACCTGATGCCGTCCTCTGAAAATTCCTCTGTCCCACCCGATCCGGCTGGGCTGAGAAAAAAAATGGCCCCTCCCCCTCTCGGGACCGCTCGAAATTTCCGCGATTTCAAAGGCGGAAACAAATTGACGAATTTGTCAGCGTTCGCGGCCACGTTGACGGCAATACAAATCGCGGAGGGTCGACGATCGGCAATCCGAATTCGATCTTCGCGTGTCACGCGGATTGGACCGGGTCCATTGTCGGTATACTAGGCGCGAACAATGCTGTTTTTTTTTTGTAGAAAATATGAAAATTCTATTTTTTTTCATATTTTTGTTGCCTTCGACGCGTTTTTTGGCGCCACAGATTTTGCACTAAAAATTAATCATTTTCAGGATTACGTTCACTTTTTTTGCACGAAAAATTGATTGCTTTTTGCACACAGGTCTTATTCAGCTCATTTCTAGTAAAATTCTATTGACTTAAAGAATTAAATTAATTGCGAATTCGTTCATTAAATTGATGCGAATTTATGGATTTAATTAAATTTTATAATCGATGTGAATTCGCATTTAATTGAAAAATTCAACTGAATTTTGAAACGTAGCACGAATTTGTTTAAAATTTCATTCCATTTCTCAATCAGATATTAGAAATTAATTAATTATTAATTATAGAAATTAATTAGATTAGTAGAGAAATTGAACGAAATTTTTGTGATAATAAATATGTATATATATTATCATAAAAATTTGTATATTAATAAACTCATATAATTTATCAATATAATTTGTATAATTAATAAATTTATTATTATATCATCTATGTATTATTATATTTTGTACTATCTATATATTACTATATTATTTATGTATTATTATATTTTGTACTATTTATATATTATTATATTATATTATATATTATAATATTATTATATATAATAATATTGTATATATTATATATATTATATATTATTTTATATTCCGTATCATTAACATACCATTATATTATTTATCTATTATTATATTTAATATCATTTACATACTATTATATTATTCATGTATTATTATACTTCCTTATCACTTATACATTATTCCATTACATATATTTACTACTATAGATTAAATAATAAAACGTTCGGCAGCCAGAACACTGCAAAAAGCTCGCGACCGTCCTCCGCAAACAGAAAAAGATTGCAAGTCAAAATAAATAACCGTCGCGTCGGAACCGATTGAAAACGTTGACAGTTTCATTGGAGCCGCGGAGTCGAACGCGTCGAGCACGATGATGACTGGTGATCGAGATGAACGGGCCGTTTCCGAATTGCTGAATCGTTCCGTTCGTATTGCGGCACGGGTCGTCGTACGGCCGGACAGCGGCCCGCGATAATAATTAACAATCGGGGGAAGAACGCATGGGCCGCGGTCGCCCGCCGCCGAGTATCGTTTATCTGTTTCCGGGCGGACGGTGAAGTGGCTTTCTCGATGCGAGATTATTCGCGAGCCCGACGTCGACGTGTCAGTTCGCCGGGGCCAGCCATTATTTCGGGCGGTCGTGTCTCTCTCGCAACAGGTGCACACCACCGCTGCAGACGACACACTGCTCGGAATTGAATCGAACCGAACCGAACCGAACCGAAGCGAACACGGTAGTACGTTCCGTCGTCGTTCGCGTCGTTTCGAGGATGTCAATCTTGACGGGGACAACCTGGCTATCGGTATCACAGTATACCGTTTTGCGGACCGTTTGTTCCCGTCTCGCTTTTACATTGTCTTCTTTGTGCAGGCAGATGGAATTATTTGAAATGATCGATAATTGCGGACGTTTTATTGCTTTCGTTTGACGATGTTGTAACGTTTAATACAATGATATTGTTAATAATGGAGAATATGATGATATAATAATATAATAATATAATATGAAATATATATATATACATTACATTGCATTACATTGCATTATATTGCATTACATTGCATTACGTTGCATTACGTTGCATTATGTTGCATTACATTGCACTATATTACATTTTGCATTACATTGCATTACATTGTACTATATTACATTGTGCATTACATTGCATTACATTGCACTATATTACATTGTGCATTACATTGCATTACATTGCACTATATTACATTGTGCATTACATTGCATTACATTGCATTACATTACATTACATTACATTACATTACACATTACACATTACACATTACATTACATTACACATTACACATTACACATTACACATTACATTACATTACACATTACACATTACACATTACACATTACATTACATTATATTACATTGTGCATTACATTACACATTACATTACATTATATTACATTGTGCATTACATTACACATTGCATTACATTACATTATATTACATTGTGCATTACGTTACACATTGCATTACATTACATTACATTACATCACATTACATAACATTACATTATACTATATTATATTATATTTATATTTATCTATTCATTATGCATTACATTTATTTATATATATTTACATATTTATTATATACTATATTTATTTATATATAGTTATACATATTATAACTATAATATTAAACGTAATATTAACTGTAATTATAAAATACCCGGTCGTTCCAGAAGACGTCCGAACAGCCACTGCACACGGTTCAACATTCATGCGACGCTCGTCGATCATTATCGCGCGGCAATAAAAATGGAGATTTGTAGATTCGTAACCGTTCCGAAACTCGGGCTCCCATATAATTTCATTCGCGGTGCTCCCGAATGGGCATTATAAGTTTGTGAAGAGAAGCGGCGCGGAGGCTTTTAAGGGACGCCGGCAGACGCGAAACGGCAGCGACTCCGTCTCGCAGGCCACCGAGTTTCCCATTTAACTTAATATTCCATTCGGATACGCGGGCTCCAACTTCTTATCTGACGTTCACTTTTTCTCAGCCCGGCGTTTATTGTTCCCGGGAAAGAAGTCCGTTCCTGCCCCCGGTTGTTCGGCTTAATCCCGCGCCATCCACCGAAATTTGTTTAAACTCCCATTCGGCCGGGGACGCTTCTTAATTAAGTAACTTTGCAGTCGCGAAACGTCGTCGCAGAAATATTGTCGACGCCGAAGCATAATTTGTGTTACCTTCATGGTTTCATTGGGAGAAATATATTTTCCATGAAATTAAAAAAAGAACTACACATTTTCGGGTATTTTTCTTTAAATGATTCTCATTTATTTTTTATTTTTTATTTTAATCACGTATATTTATTTTATTATATTAAATTACTCACTTTACTCACGTGTATTTATTTATTTACTTATTTTACTTTTTATTTTTAATTTACTCGCGTATATTTATTTTATTATGTTAAATTACTCGCTTTACTCACGTATATTTATTTTTATTATAATATATTATACTCATTTTATTTTTTATTTTTATTTACTCACGTCTAAACAAACTAAAATAAACAATTGCGTACTAATATTTACTCTTAGCAGCCTTATGGCCCTGAAAGGGTTAAAACATTGCTGGAATCGTCGCGAACATCTGTTCCATCGATTGGGACCGCTGTGCTCGCTGGTGGTGGGGGAACAGTGGAGGGGGAACGTCAGGAGTAGCAGCGAGCGAGTCTCGCCGTAGGTTCTCCTATTTCACTGCGCCGCTCGCTAGCACTTCTCTGGCATCCCAGCGCCCCACCCCGGGCCCTGGCGCCGTAATCCAGCGCGCCGTTCTGGGCCTTTCCGGCCCAGCAACTTTAACGCTAAATATCTCGAAAACCATAAGCCGCCCGACCCCCAAACCGGGTATCGTTGGACTCGTCTTTGCAAGCTCTATCTCTGTGGCAAATCTCGTCGAAAAGCGAGCGTAAAATAAATGACGTATTCGTAGCACGTTGAACAGAAGAGGACTCGCTTCGCGTGTAAATGAGTCTCGAGTTGGGACCTGCAACGGGCAGAAAACCGTTCGCCGATATCAAAATCGAAGCACCGGGATCCGGCGGGCACGTAACCGGCCCCGTTATCCTGTCCACCACCGGTGCAAATTAGTATTCATTTGCATACGGTTCCAGCACGGAACGCACGGTTGGACCAGTTCACGCACGAACGAGAACGTTTCGAACCGACAGCCGCACACAGTGCTGCCTTTCCACTTTACAGGTACCGGCAAACAGTTGCTATAGTACATTGTACGTTGTACTGTGTAAATAAAAGTGTAATGTCAATACTGTGTAGTTAAGGCGTCGGGTACTGTTCGAAAATTTCAAATTTAGATTTAAATAGAGACCAAAACTGACGAATAAATAGCAAATATTTGTAAGACGGTGAATTCTTCATATTCGAATAAAGAATCGTTCGAATAAAGAATTGTTCGATCGAGGAATCATTCGAATAAAGAATTGTTCGAATACTTTGTGACGAATTATTCTAATAAAGAATCATTCGAACGTGGAATTATTCGAATAAAGAATCGTTTGAATGAGGAATTATTCGAATAAAGAATTGTTAGAATAATTTGTGACGAATTAGTCGAATACTAAATCATTCGAACAGGGAATTATTCGAATAAAGAATCGTTCGAATAATTCATGACGAATTATTCGAATAAAGAATCGTTCGAATAATTCATGACGAATTATTCGAATAAAGAATCATTCGAACGAGAAATAATTCGAATAAAAAATCATTCAAACCACGAATTATTCGAATAAAGAATATTCGAACGACGAATTATTCGAACAAAGAATCATTCGAACGTCGAATTATTCGAATAAAGAATCTTTCGAATAAAGAATATTCGAACGACGAATTATTCGAACAAAGAATCATTCGAACGTCGAATTATTCGAATAAAGAATCATTCGAACGAGGAATCATTCGAATAAAAAGTCATTCAAACAACGAATTATTCGAATAAAGAATATTCGAACGACGAATTATTCGAATAAAGAATCGTTTGAATAATTCACAACGAATTATTCGAATAAAAAGTTATTCAAACTACGAATTATTCGAACAAAGAATCATTCTTACGACGAATAACTCGAACAAAGAATCATTCTTACGTCGAATTATTCGAACAAAGAATCATTCGAATTATTTATCCTACGACAATTATTAATCCTACAACGAATTATTCGAATAATATGACAAATATTCGAAGAAACCATTCAACCGAACCGAATTCATTCGAACAATCACCTCAGACAAATACCCGAAACAATCCGACTATTGTCAACCCCTGCTTCCGAATCGAAATCCGCCATCGGCCCGGCCCGTGTTCGCCGAGACAAAACCCGAAAAGTTCGCCGAATCTCGCCGGGGAACAATGCAACGTACTTCGACCTGAGAGCATCGTCTCTCGCGGGCCGCAATTATCGGCGATGAGGCGCGCGTGTCCAAGCAGCCGTAACGAAAACTCGAGACGCCCGCTTTCCCGTAGAAAGCACCGGGGTAATTAATACGAACGCGTGTTAACGGCCGCGTAATTAGCCGAACTCGGCCGCTCGCGATAATTGGCCGGAATGAATGGACGGCCGCGGACGGACTTTTATTTCGCGCTGGCTGCCCGAGTTTTCGTAGAAGGATTCGGAGACGCTTTTGCGGGGCAATCGAGCGAGTAATTTCGAGAAGCCCGCGAGTGTCGTCCCACGGCTCCCCGGAACTGGCGGGGCTTTTGAGCACCAATCTGGCCGAATAAAAGGAAAACGTAAGATCATTTTATGGCCTCGGTGGAAGTGGAAGCGTTATTTTGGAGCGTCGAGCAACGCTTTCGGAACGTCGCTTTAAATTGGAACTTAATTTTCGAACCGACCCCGACATTGCTTTTCGATCTGGTTTCGCATTGAAAGTTCGATTTTATGTGTTTTCGTTATTTTTGGAATGTTTGGAAAAAAGCTCGCGTCGGAACGCTCGCAGAGGGAGCGATTATTGAGATTAAGAGGAATTTAGAAACAAAGGTTTTTATTTCCGTTTATCGTAATCGAGCGATCCGACGAATTCGTTCGCTGCAATCGCGGGGAAATTTATTTGACCGTGAACATTATTCCGGGTTCGGTAAACTCGTCTCGAATTCGCGCGAGAACGATGCGCCCGAGAACGGCCGCGCGCCGATTGCGTGCCAAATGCGGGGATTAATATTAATGTCGCGATTAATACGAAGTTTAGGCTGACGAGCGGATCACCGCAGCTGTGGCGAATGGATTACGTTACGCGTGCGTGATCGCATCGTTCGTAATTGTTATGACATATTTCGCGTAATCAGCGGACATTGTTTCGCGCGATAACGAATCGCAGCGCGAGAAATAAAAGCGATGACGAACGAACGAACGAACGGCTAGCGAATCAGCCGGACGCATTGTTCGTTGCAACGGCAGGCAACGATGCTCACAGATGAACCTTTGATCTTCCGTTCGACGATATTTTTGCTCGGGAATGCGGCTGTAAACGCGTCGGCCGATTCGTTGTTTCTTGCCCCATAAAGTGGCGCGTATTTTTTTAAGGTCCGGCTTTTTTACTGCTTCCGCTTGTCCGTGTTTTTTTGAACGCGATGGTGTTTATCGAGCTTGATGAACGGGGAGAGATTTTACTAATCGGTTACGTGTTGCAGTCTCTTCGGAATGTGCATATATTACGTTACGTTACGTTACGTTACGTTAGGTTACGTTACATTACATTACATTACATTACATTACATTACATTATTATTAATATTAATATTAATATTAATATTAATATTGTATCATACATATTAATATTAATGTTAATATTAATATTGTATTATACATATTACTATTAATGTTAATATTGTATTATATATATTAATATTAATGTTAATATTATATTATATATATTAATATTAATGTTAATATTGTATTATATATATTAATATTAATGTTAATATTATATTATATATATTAATATTAATGTTAATATTAATATTGCATTATACATATTGATATTAATGTTAATATTGTATTATATATATTAATATTAATGTTAATATTAATATTGCATTATACATATTAATATTAATGTTAATATTGTATTATATATATTAATATTAATGTTAATATTATATTATATATATTAATATTAATGTTAATATTAATATTGCATGATACATATTGATATTAATGTTAATATTGTATTATATATATTAATATTAATGTTAATATTAATATTGCATTATACATATTAATATTAATGTTAATATTAATATTGCATTATACATATTAATATTAATGTTAATATTGTATTATATATATTAATATTAATGTTAATATTAATATTGTATTATACATATTAATATTAATGTTAATATTGTATTATTATATGAATATAATATTGTGTATAATATTATATATATAATATATTAACACATTAACATATAATATTAATATAAGAAATTAATTTCTACACATCTTAATCTTAACATTTAACAAACGAATCACGTAAATCCACGTTTTCCATAACATTCTATTAATACCATATAAATATTTTATTAATCCTAGATCCACGTAAATAAACAACTTCATAAAATTTTACTAAAAAGTATCATTGCTTTAAAAAAAAACCGCAACGCTCTAAAATCCAATCCGATTCTCTTAAAAAATGCCCGGAAACCCAGAAAGAGAGAGAGAAAAGATTCCGCGGTAATGGGTACGCAGCCACGGTAATAGGTGCCGTTCGCCGAACTCGCGCCAAAATGCGCCCACACTGGGACGTTAAAAAATGGGTCTGTGCCTCGTAACGCGGCGAGTTCCACGGTCCCACGTGGCGCGTAATGGCCGATAAAAACGATCGAATCGGAGGGAATTAAAGCAATGCTTGCCAAAGCGCGAGCAGAACGAGATATAACCTCGCGGAAAGTCGAATGTTCGGGCCGCAGAATCAACAGGGCTCCCTCTTAATCCTTTCCCTCGTTGCTGTCGTTTTGTTTCGACAAGGCAGGCGACGTCGACTGCCAGCTTCGCGGCCGTCGTTCGCCAGAAGAGACAAAAAACTTGTACCCCCCCCCGCCCCCTCCCTCGCCCCCCGTGTCGTCGACCCTGTTAATTGCCCTGCGGAAAGGATTAATCGGGAGTCGCGCGGTGCATTCTACGGTGCGATTCGAGCCACGGTGAAACAAATACAGCCTGGCGCCGGACTTTTTTTTTCGGTTGTCGCGAAACCACGCACGTGTGTGTGTACGTCGCGCGCGTCCCTCGACCGCGTCCCGACGAAACGAGGTGCCAACGATGATTCATTCTCGACACCGATACGTTCCTCGTTTTTCATTCGATTCGATCTATTTACCCTGCGCCGATATAGCCCACACTGCGCGCCGGAGCTTGGCTTTGCTCGAATTGCTTTTCGGATGAATATTCTTTCGCGAAAATAGACATTACGAAATAAAAATTAAAATTCATGCAAAGATTCCTTCGGTTTCGAGTAACATTGTTCAGGCTGGGGACATTCAATTCTGTTTTATTTGCGGGATTTTTATGGTGGTGTTATGTCAAGTTTAATAAGATATATGTAATAAAAAATATATATAATATGATATAACAATATTATATAATATTAATAATAGTAATAATATTATAATATAATATAATATGAATATAGTATAATATGACTATAATATAATATGAATATAATGTAATATGAATATAATATAATATAATATAATATAATATAATATAATATAATATAATATAATATAATATAATATAATATAATATAATATAATATAATATAATATAATATAATATAATATAATATAATATAATATAATATAATATAATATAATATAATATAATATAATATAATATAATATAATATAATATAATATAATATAATATAATATAATATAATATAATATAATATAATATAATATAATATAATATAATATAATATAATATAATATAATATAATATAATATAATATAATATGATATAATATAATATAATATGAATATAATATAATATAATATATAATACAATATAATATAATATAATAAATATAATATACTATAACATAAAAACGAAAAATTTATTGCAACATTAAATAAATAAAAGTAATTTATTTCGAAACAGTGCTGTACTTTTGTCGCGGAGTGTACATACAGATCTCTATAAATATATACGTATATACAATAGAATCAATGATTTCTCGCATCGTCGCCGAGTTCCCAAATCGCTGGAACACAGCGAGAATACCAGCGAAGTGCTATAAAATTGAAGATCGTTACGTCGCAGCGATTACAGAATCCCCGGCGAACTCGTTTCCGTCAAATCCTTTTTAATTCCGTTCGAAGCGACGCGGCCGGACTCTCTCTCTCTCTCTCCCCCCGATTTCACCATTGTTTCCATTCGGACTTGGAAATCTGGCTTTCAAAAGGCTAATAGGCACTCGCCGAGTTTCAATTCACCCCTCCTGAATAATTGAATGAGTCGGTCGGCTGGGAGGAGGGAGGGGGCAGGGAGAGACGGACAGGGGAAAGGCGGGGGCAACGATAAATCGCGTTACGAGTCTGCTCTTCATTCGCGGGGCTCTTTTACGAGGCTGCTGAAAAAAATTTACGACGCGAGGAGCCTCTGACATGGTTTTACATGTCGATACAAACCGCAGCGAGAGCGAGAGAGAGAGAGAGAGAGAGAGAGGGAACGACCACGTGTTTTCTTCGATCTATGAACGAGCAAGTGAACGATGTGATGGGCTCGATGGGACGAATAACTTTACGAGCCTAACTGCAGTTAATTCTCTTCAATTGCCCCTCAATTTGTAAACAAAAATGGACAATTTAAGAAGAGGAGAGATAGCCGCCGATTGCAAACGACTGTAAAAACGAGACGCGAGGCTCGAATAATCGTTTCTCCTTTTCCCAAATCGTTCATTTTTTGTTTACAAGCTTTAATAGTTTAATAGTTCTCGACTATAATCGCGACTATAAAAACGAGAGACGAGGCTCGAATAATCTCTTTTCCCAAATCGTCCATTTTTCTTGACAAACCGAAGGACAATTGCGGAGAATATACCGTCCGGCCGTTTACATACAGGATTTCCCAAAATTATGGTATTTCCGGGAACTATGAGGTTCCTGCGATCATTTGAAGCAACTTTCTCCTTTACAAAAATGTTCTACGAGGCGTCGTTAACGAGTTATCAACGAAAGAACGATGACAAATCGGAGAGCGAGCGCGACCGGCGCTCCGCCCTCGCGGCCAATGCCGCGTCGCGTCGGCCGTATGACTCAGCGGCGGTGGGCGCGAGGGCGTGGCGTCAGCCGCGCGCGATCACTCATTGGTCAGCGTTTTTCGCTAATAACTCGTAAACGAAGCCGCGGATCGCATTTTCGCAAAGGAAAAAGTTGCTTCAAATGATCTCGCGAACCCCTCGGTTCCCAGAAACACAATAATTTTGGGATACCCTGTATATTTACCGCCCGTTTATGTTTTATATATATATTTATCTTCCGAGAATTAACCGGCACCGTCAAGGCACAACAAAATTTCCCTCGCACGACAAATCAACGTTACCAAACAATACATTAATAATACACAGTCGATGGCGTTTAATGTGTCACTAATCTCCCGCGACGTCACATATTCCCGGACTTAATTGAAGAAATCGATTCTTCGAAGCCGCCGATCGAGGAGCTGCCCGATAACGGCGAAAAGCGATTTACGGTCAATAAACCGCGATTGATTTACGAGAGGACGCCGCGATCCGCGGCGATCGTCGCGTCGTCATCTTGCTCGCCGCGTCTGCTCGCGTTCTCTCGGCGAAATAATAATCATGATAATAATCGTCGCGGCTTTTCCCAAAATCACGTGTCTCTTCCGCTCTCTCTCTCTCTCTCTCTCTCTCTCTCTCTCTCTCGGCCGTCGCTTTTTGGCTCGTCTCCAGCGGGTCCCCCCGCTCGCCTCCCTTTCTCCCTCTCTCCCCGTCGCCGTCGCCGCGCCTCTCCCACCGATTTGCAAATTATCATCTATTTCTGTTTTTGTCTAATGTTAGACTGCGAGTGGCCGAGAGTGCAGTGTACCCGCGGCGCATTGTCCAGTCTCTCGCGCGTCGTCGCCGATCGCGGGGAACACCTTCCGCGGGCGGCCCGTCTCTCGCACGTTGCACCGTGTCCGGTGACCCCCCTCCCTAGCCCCTCGATCCTCGATCCTTGATCCTCGACCCTCGATCGTTCGCAATCGGCGCGGATGTGCGAGCCGTCGCGGGTGTGAAAAACAGATGCACGCGCCCGCACGCGCGCGCGCGAACAAGAGTGAACGGGGTGAGCTGGAACGAGCGCGGATTACGGAAATAATAATAATAATAATAATAATAATAATAATAATACCGTCGCGATTGGGGACAGCTGAGAAAATAGCGGGTTGGACCGTATAAGTTGCTGCGGCCTTTTTTGCTTTCTTATTTATTTCGCGTCGAGCGTACGGTGAGCAACAATAATATTCGGACGTGTTTAAATTATCGAGCAACTGTTTTTGTGTTGAACAAATTAACTAAATTTGTTTAATTAAATTTGGAGTTTTTTGAGATGTTAGGGGGGATGGGGGGACATTAGGTTATACTGTGGAATGAGTGAAATAAATTTTTTTCAAATTTTGTTGTTATTTGGAGTAACTAATATATATTATGATTGATATTATATTATATTATGATATTATATTGATATTAATTTATATTGTATTATAATTAATATTATAGTATGATATATAATTTCATATTAATATTAATGTATATTATATCATAGTATTATATTAATATTAATGTATATTATACTATAATATTATATTAGTATTAATTTATATTATATTATAATATTGTATTAATATTAATTGATATTATAATATATATTATAATATTATATTAATATTAATGTATATTATATTACATTATAATTAATATTATATTATATTATAATATTGTATTAATATATATATATATATATATATATATATATATATATATATATATATATTAAAATTATATCGTTAAAACTTTATATAGATATTTATTTATATATACGTTTTTTGTATTAAATTACGTGCTTATTTATAATATATATGTATATAAACTTTCGTTTTTTAACGTTCTTTTATCCGAGCCAACCGCGGCTTCTTTCTCTCGTTTGGCAAAATCTGCAGGAACTTGGCAGCCAACCCGACGCAGTAAATTCTCTCTAATTGACTCTGAGCGTGCAAACAAAGGTGGACAATTGTGGAAGAGGAGATACGATTATTCGACAGCCACGCGACTCGTTTTTACAATCGTATCGACGATCAACGACCATAAAATCGAGCCGCGAGGCTCGAATAATCGTATCTCCTGCTCCCAAAATTGTCCATTTTTCCCGTCACGATGCCATCGTAAATGAAACTTCCAAACGAAATTGTGTCCACGAAATGTAAACGTAAAAGCGATGCTCAAGATTCTCACTTTCGAAAAATCTCTTTTATATATATATATAGTATATATTATACTGTGGAATGAGTGAAATACATTTTTTTCAAATTTTGTTGTTATTTGGAGTAACTAATATATATTATAATTGATATTATATTATATTATGATATTATATTGATATTAATTTATATATATATATAATATATATAATATATATTTATATATATATATATATATATATATATATATATATATATATATACATATAAATCAATGTAAATGAAAGATGTAAATCGAATATAAATACCGTGAAATAAATATGGGATTGATCGGTACAAGGACAGACGGTCGTAAATTTCATCGGAGCCTCGGGATGCTGGTGCTCTGCGACGTGGTGATGGGCCTGCTGGATCTTCGGAAGAAAAGGTACTGTTTTTATGATGTTTTTTTTAACACGAATGCAAGTAGCATAAGTGCCTAAGCAGACCTCAAAATCCGTTTTCGTGATTACAGAGCGATAAGCATGTACTTATGTAAGAAATCGTACAGGGTATCCAAAAATTATATTGTTTCCTGGAAGTGAGAGACTCCTGAGATTATTTGGAGCGACTTTTTCCTCAGCGAAATCGCAATCCGAGCCTTCGTTTACGAGTTATTAACGAAAAACGTTGACCAATTATTATATGTTATATATTATATATATATATTATATAGTGCATATATTATGTGTGTGTGCGTAAATTTATAAAAAAATTATAGACAAGCATTTAATTACAAACAGATATATTTTCATTATATTATATATATATTACATTATGTATATTGCACATACATGATATTATACAGTTACAATAATTTAGTTAGTTTAACAACAAATAAAAGCTTGTACCAATCGCAATCGAAACAGCACAAAAAAACGAGCGAATGCGTAGAACACGAGAAGCATTCGCGAAACAAAACAGTGTCGAAAACGCGCTAGCGAACGAATTTTAAAAACCGATAGCAAACCGATCAGCGCCGCGCGGCGCGGCGCTCTCGGCTCGCAATTCGCAGGGAAAATAACTTTCACACCTGCCGGTGAGAGTGTCCGCGATTACGCACGAAGGTGTTACGCATGATCAAGATCGAGCGGGGCTATTGATCACGCCGCCACGTCTAGATCGTTATTTATGCGCGAACTTTCGGACACGATTTACACGTATCCGACGAGCGACAAAGTAATTACACGCGCGCGCGCGCGCGTTACGTCGACTGGCAACGTTCAAAGCAGAGTGATATTAATTTGGTATTAACGCGACGAGCAAAAACGACGAACCACGAACCGTTGCTCTGCAATCCTCGATGTACACGTGTCGCAGCGTGACTTTTTTTCGTAAAGTAAAGCGATTCGCAGCGAACGATTTATTCACGGTATCGAATTTGTCACGCGCGCAATTATTCGGGCAATTTATTAGAATTTCTTAGAAGTTCGCAGAAAGGGCTCAGGACAGTACAATTTTTTCTTTCTCTTAAATCGCATTTTCCAGGTTCAAAATTTAATTTTTAATCTACCCTTGCGGTGCACCGAACGAATATTAATTTCCTTGCTCGCAGCAAAAATTTGCCTCGACAAATTCGGTTTTCATCGATTTTTTCGAGGATGGTGCAGTTCTCCAAAAAATCTGGAAAAATTTGAGAGCACTGCTCGCGACAGCAGCTTATCAGAGAATTAATATCGGGGTAGTATGTATTTTCGTTTTCGAAATATCTTCGATATTCCGATAATTTGTTGCTTCTCTATTTTCAATAATCACAGTTTGCAAAGCGAGAAATCTGAAAAAATTCTGTAATGCGAGACTCGATGTCCTGAACGAGCCATATTTTTTTCAAAATTTTACAAAGTCGTCCGAGGGGAGAAAAGCGGTCGAATCTAATTTACCCCCGTAACGGGGTTGAAATGTCGCACAGATGAGTTTCTCTTGATCAGCGATAATAATAATAATAATAATAATAATACTCATTAAGAAAGTTCTAAAGAGCAATTTCGACCGTTATTACATAATATATTCAACAGTTTTTTGTTCACTTAGAAGAATAATCCCGGATTCTTCTTCGCAAGATTAACAATTTTCCAAGGATTTCACACGCGATCTACTACTACAATAAATATAAATATCACTGGAAACAAGAAGATTTAATTTTTCCGTTATCAAAGAGTCTCGGAATAAAATTAAACAATAATGCAAAATTTAGTTCAATTTTATTCGAGGGGTTGATACGCGAAAGTTGATTTTAACAGCGGAAAAGAGCGACGACGCGCCGAAACCGCGAGAGCAGATCCGAGAATTCCCGCTCGATTCCGAAATGGAAATGGCTGTCGAGCGCTTCGCCATTGAAATTTTCCCGCGGGCGGCTGACGCGTCGAAGACGGTTCGCGGCACCATTCCGCCGCGCTAATGCACTTTCTCGTCCCGTTTTCCATTCCGTCTTTCGCGCTCGATTTACAGCATTTACAGAAGCGGCCGAGCGTCGCGCGGCCACCGGGAAAATCGATTCCGCATTTTACAATGCTAGAAGGGTTGCCGCCGCGCAAGGAAGGGCGCCGGCCCCTCCGTCCCCCCTCCACGGCCCCTCTTTTCATTCGGTCCGCCTGCATCCCGGCCACCTAACTCGAGGTGTATGAAGTGCGTGTCTTTGTCACCGGTCACAATAGCCCCACCGGGGCTGCGAGAGGACGCCGCTGCAACCCCCCGCGGGCCGACCGGCCGCGTCGCCCCGCCCCCTGCGGCGCGCGGCCCCCCGCGCCGCGTCGATGCGGCGGCCGCCGCCGATCCCGATATTGTATCGGATCGACCGATACCGTCGCTGGCGGCTGCCGCGCGGGGCATCGATCCGGCCGCAGTCTGATAGCGGGGCGCGCGGCGCTCCGGCGGATAATTCGGGGCATAATCGAGGACGGCGAGGAACTGTTGCTGCGCCCGACGCGACGATGCGCTCCGGCGAGCCGACGGGAGCCGAGGGGCGGAATTTAATGAGGATCGCGTTGCAGCGTCGCTGGACCGGAGAGGCGCGCGCTTCGCAGACCCGGTCTGAAACTTTCGGTTTCTCTTTTTTCTTTTCCTATTTCAATTAATTATTCGCCGGTGTCCCATTTCTGAGGCACCTTTTTTTTCTCGGAATTTGTTCTTTCAACTATTGCAACATCTAGATGAGATGTTTTTTTTAATACTGCTTTTATATATATATATAAATAGTATTAATGGTACCATTAATTAGTATTAATAGTATTATTAGTAGTATTCATGAGTATTAATGAGTATTAACAGTATTATTAGTAGTATTAATGAGTATTAATAGTACTAGTAGTAGTAGTAGTAGTAGTAGCAGCATTAGCAGTATTAATAGTATTAATAGTATTATTAGTAGTATTAATGAGTATTAATAGTATTAGTAGAAGTATTAATGAGTATTAATGAGTATTAATAGTAGTAATAATTAGTATTAATAGTATTATATATTTAGTAAGAGTGTAATTATAAGCATAAACATAATAATGTACGCCTATGTAATGCTGCATGCAGCAGTGGCGCAACCACACTCAGAGATTATTCTCGAACATAACATTGAATCTAAAATATTTAATAAACTTTTGCTTGCATATATTTCGCTTTTCGTACACTTCTCGGCACTATAGCACACGATTTGCTATACTTTTCACTATATCATCTTCTCAATGGAATAATAACGTTCACACTTCCGTCACGGAAGCAAATGTGAAATTTCGAAAATCGATATTTTAATTTTCGAACGCCAACCGTCGCGCCCCCGCGCCGCCTCCCTCCACCCCTCCACCCATCCGTCCTCCCCTCGGACGGCTCTTCCCATAATGCCGCGCATTTTCTCTCCGCCGACGTCGATTTTTCGCCGCCGTTGGAGCCGGCTTAATATAGAAAAAAATGTCGCCCCACGAATTTACGAGGGGGAGGCCCCATGCCGGGGCCGCGCAACCCCTGTGCAACGCGCGGATTCCTCGAAGGTGAAGGGCGGCCCCGGGATTAAGGGTGGAAACACGAAGGGAGCCCGGCGACCGAAAACGTTATCGCCAGGAAGACACCGCGAAATCGTTATCTTTCATTTTTCACCTCATAACGCCGGGACAATGACGCGCGCGCCTGCCATGCCCGGAGCATTGTCGCCGGGACGGCACGCGATGCTCCCTTTGTCACCCGGGGGAGAAAAGAAACGGCGATCCTAACCCCTTTTGGAAACGAGACGATGCTCCGCTTTCCCGCAGATCCCCCGGCGTCGCGAGTTTCGCAGTCTGATTAAAATCTCTCCGCGAGATGAACGTTCGAATAAGTTTCGCGACCCCGCGCCGCCGTCTCCCGATCCCCCCCCCCCCGCTTTATTTCATGCCGCCAACCCTCAGCAATGATTTACGCGCTGGGACGCGACGCCGCGTCCTTCGCTGCCGCTTTCGACACGCTCGCGATTTCGATTGACCAAGCCGTTTTCGGATATTGCACTCGGCGGCGGCTTCGCAGCGGCCCAAAAAAGACGCTTGTATTTTTTTGTAAGTTGAGAGAATAGTTCAAAAGAATTTATTCGGGCGCGAACGTCGCGAAAGGTTGCCAGGAACAAAGCGCGATTTTTGTATCTTTAATATAGAGGGTATCCCAAAATTATGGAGAAATGAGGGAAGTAAGGGATTCCTGAGGTCATTCGGAGCAACTTTTTCCTTTGCAGAAATTTTCTACGAGGCTTCGTTCACGAGTTATCGACGAAAAAGCGCTGACCCAATGAGAGATCGCGCGCGGTTGGCGCCACGCCCTCACGGCCACCGCCGCTGCGCCGGACAGTCGGCGCGACGCGGTAGTGGTCAAGTAGGCGGAGCGCCGGCTGCGCTCGCTCTCCAGTTGGTCCGTGTTTTTTTGTTGATAACTCGTAAACAAAGCCTCGGAGAACGCTTCTGTAAAGGAAAAAGTTGCTTGAAATCACCTAAGGAACGTTTTCGTTGGAGTCTTGATATAATCCTGTATATTTTAATACTTCGGAGACGGCAGTATTATATTAATATATAATATAATAATAATATAATAATAATATACATTATATAACAATTTTAAGTGATTAGTCTGAGCTACCAGTCGAGAGCAAAGCGTTTTAATAATCGCTCCATTTATTATACACTATCCATTCCATTGCCATAGCATGTCGTAGCATATTAGGGCCCGCAATTTTGCATCGGGCCCCGGGCCCCGGAATACTTTAATCCACCACTGTCAAGAGGATTCAAGTCCAATTTAATCAGACGCTGATAAAATTTCATCCACGCGAACGAAGCTCGCATAGATTTAATTCGTCTGTATCCAAACGCGACGTTGCCAAAACCGACGGAAATGGGTCGGAACCGACCCCAAAGACCCCCCTACCCCTCCGATCCCCTAGCCGGGCCTAATCCTCGAGAGAGTTCCGCGTCGGAGGTGGAAATTCGCGGGCGGATGCGAAAAGCCTCGGCGTCTAAGGTTGCATGAATCTTGCAAGAACGCGCGCAGCGGCGTAGGGTGAAACCGGGGAAAAAAGGTGGCGCTTACGCGTCGATTTATGGAGATTGTATATCATGGCCCGAGGTGGATAATCCGTTGTGTTCCGAGAGGAACGGTACAAGGGTACCTGCACCAGAACCTTTCCCAGGAGGATTCTGATGAGAAAGACGCGCGCGACGTTGTAACGCCGCGTTGCTCGCGGCCTCGCGTTGTAAATAATTCAGCGTGCATTAAGGCACTTGTGTGCGCGCGAGCGCGCGTTCAACAGTGTTCGACAGTGTTCCGCGTGGATACGCGCGTGTGCGCGTCGCTAGCGCGCCCGATCTGACGAAAAGCACGAGGCAGGGAAATCGGCATCGACTCAGAGGAGTGGGGGAAGAGTTATAGTCTGCGACGCTAATCCTCGTTGCCGGGAGTACTCGAGTAGAGTCTAGTAACTTTTTACGCGCGCAGACATCGGTCGTCTGAATCTAACGAATTTATTGAATTGCAGCTTTGATGTTATCTGCGAACGGAATCGTGCCGAGTACGACAATTTGTTGGTGTCGTTGCGAGCTTCGTGAAAAGAGCCGTTTAGATATGCGAGTACGGTAAATTCTTCCTAATTTATCCTGAGCTTGGAAATAACGATGGATAATTTTGGGAGAGGAGGTACAATTAGTCGAACATCAAGTTTCATTTTTATATGAAGTTGTTTACAGCTGGTCACTATAAAATATATTGAATCGAGATGAAATTAAGAATGTAATTTAAATATAAATATAAATATAATTATAATTATAGAAATATATAAATATATATTATAATATGATTATATTATATTATATTATATTATATTATATTATATAGTATTATATATATTATAAGCTCTTCATCCCAGATAGTCAATTTTTGTGCTTAATCTGAGAAAGCAAATTAGGTATAAATTACTATATTAATATCGTCGATGGGTCCCCGAGATAGAAAAAGAAGTTTCCGTAAATCGCTGAAACCGTGTTTGCTTTTCTATGACTCCGTGTGTTGCCGTTTGTGTCACGTTTCGTGCATCGTCTACCCGGCAGTCACTGGCGCGTCTCACGTTTCAAAACACAGGAATATTACGTACAGTCGAGGAAAAAACACAGAGCGGCGTCACCGATGCTCATTGTTCGGAAAAGAAACTGGCGCTCGGTGGAGCGATTCTTTTTTCGTTGCCGAGCGGAGCAAAGCAGAGAGCAGAGCGGAGCAGGGCAGAGCGAAGCAGGGCACAGTGGAGCGGAGCGGTATAGGGCACAGTGGAGCGGAGCAGAGCAGGGCAGAGTGGAGCGGAGAACAGAGCGGAGTAAGACAGAGCGGAGCAGGGCACAGTGGAGCTGAGCGGAGCAGGGCACAGAGTGGAGCGGAGCGGAGCAGGGCACAGAGTGGAGCGGAGCGGAGCAGGGCACAGAGTGGAGCGGAGCGGTATAGGGCACAGTGGAGCGGAGCGGTATAGGGCACAGTGGAGCGAAGCGGTATAAGGCACAGTGGAGTGGAGCGGTATAGGGCACAGTGGAGCGGAGCGGTATAGGGCACAGTGGAGCGGAGCGGTATAGGGCACAGTGGAGCGGAGCGGTATAGGGCACAGTGGAGTGGAGCGGAGAGCAGAGCGGAGCTGGACAGAGCGGAGCAGGGCTCAGTGGAGCGGAGCGGTATAGGGCACAGTGGAGTGGAGCGGTATAGGGCACAGTGGAGTGGAGCGGAGAGCAGAGCGGAGCTGGACAGAGCGGTATAGGGCACAGTGGAGCGGAGCGGTATAGGGCACAGTGGAGTGGAGCGGTATAGGGCACAGTGGAGTGGAGCGGAGAGCAGAGCGGAGCTGGACAGCGCGGTATAGGGCACAGTGGAGCGGAGCGGTATAGGGCACAGTGGAGCGGAGCGGTATAGGGCACAGTGGAGTGGAGCGGTATAGGGCACAGTGGAGTGGAGCGGGGAGCAGAGCGGAGCTGGACAGAGCGAAGCAGGGCACAGTAGAGTGGAGCGGAGCAGGGCACAGTGGGGCAGAGCGGAGCAGGGCAGAGTGGAGCGGAGAGCAGAGCGGAGCAGGGCATAGTGGGGCGGAGCGGAGCAGGGCACAGTGGAGCTGAGCGGAGCAGGGCAGAGTGGAGCGGAGCGGAGCAGGGCAGAACGGCGCGGGCATATTTAACAGCGAGAACCGAGCAACTCGGTGGCGCAGCGATCTCTCGTGAATTCAGGGGCCCTATTAGCCCCTATCTGATCCGCGGAAACGTAGCACTGGGGCTTCTTCGTCGGTCTCGACGGCCCGGCTAATGAAAGCCTCCCTGGCGACGGTGAATGGAGCCGAGGGAGTGCACGGGATCGTCGGGAGAAGCGGACAATTAATTTTACGAGCGGAGCAAATGGAACCCATCGGCTCGGGCGACCACGGAGAAACGTCATTGGCCGCGATATGTATCGTCTTTTATCGCCGGTTTAAACCGCGTCCGCTGCACCCTTCCAACCTCTATAACTGTCGCGTAATAGAATCATGTGGGCCCTCGCGGGACCGTTTTTGTTCTGACCAGAGTGACCAGACCACTTCCTGTCTCGTTCGCCGGGTCATTTCGCATCGCTCGGAACACTTTCGCGATAATATGCTGTATCGAAGGGTTTCGCACCCTTCCGCGGTCGTGGGGTTTTCTCAATGGAGAGTGTCTTTTCGTAGAAAATTCGCTTGGCGGAAATTCCAAATATAATAAATATTATAATATAAAATGGTTCTTTTTATTTGGTGAAGAAATAATGAAATAAAAATAAATTATTATTATATTATAAAATAATTATTATTATTATTATATTATACAATAAAATATAAACAAATTATATACATCATGATATTATATAATATATAATAATACATCTCTCGCACCATTGAAAGAACATTTTTGTCATGTAAATGTAAACAATAAATAATTAAATTATAATTGACAAATAATAAATAAATGTAAATAAATAAATAAGATAGAAGTCTGTCCGTTCTTTTATATCATCGAACTCGTGCTGCAAAGCATACAGCAGAATTGGAAATCGCTCTGAAAAGAAGGGTTGACTAAAATTCGTGAAAAGAATTTCGAAATACAATCGATGAAAAGTAAATACACGGAAAGGGTGGTAGGGTCCTTATTGAACGACTCAACTGTACAATCCCGATTCTCTACACACGCGTAATATAGCGCCGCCTGTGTATCGCTGCACGAGTATTCTTTCGATTGAATCTCTCCATTCAGGGAGCGCACCGTTCAACCCCCGCACCGTTTTCCTATATATCCGTCGCTGTTTACTCTTCTTCTCCGTGCGTACACGTTTTTTCCATTGTTTATACGGGAAATTCCTGCGCCGAGTGGTTTAATACCGTTCGAGAGCCGGATCTCGCGACCAACCCTTCTCTCCTCCTTTATTTCTCGTTGCTCGTTCTCTCGCCCTCCGGCTATCTTTCTCTCTCTCTCTCTCTCTCTCTCTCTCTCGGTTTTTTTTTCTCTTTCTTTTTTTCTCTATTTTTCTCTCTTATTCTCACTTTCATTTTCTCTCTTGTTATCTCTCTCTCTCTCTCATTATCTCTCCTTTTCTCGCTCTCTCTCGCGCTCTCTCTCTCGCGCTCTCTCTCGAGTGCTCTCTGTCTCTCTCTCTCTCTCTCTCTCTCTCTCGGTCTCTCGGTCTCTCTTCTTCCCTTATTCTCATTTTTATTCTCAATTTTACTATCATTCACTCTCATTCTTTCTCTCTCTCTCTCTCTCTCATTATTTCTCTCATTCTCTCTCTCTCTCTCTCTCATTTCTCTTTCTTTCTTTCTCTCAGTCTCTCTCTCTCTCATTTCTCTTTCTTTCTTTCTCTCAGTCTCTCTCTCTCTCTCTCTCTCTCTCTCTCTCTCTCTCTCTCTCTTCCAATCTCACTCTCTACCAGCGCGTTCGAAAGAGCTTCGAGGAACAAGGACGGGGAAAAAGGTATTCGCTCATAACGGCGCCGCGTGGGATCCCGTGGCCGTAGACGGTCCCGTCGAATTTATGGAGGGTGGATCGTGCGGCCGTAATAACGTGGGTCGCGTAATCACCGGGCTTTCGATGCGCGAAAAACGCGAGATTAATCGCCGCGACCTCTTATTAGCGGGTACACGGCGATTTCGATGACGCGGGCCCGAACCCCCATTAGAATGGAAATGCGAATTACCGGCCGGAAATTGACCGTGCTCCGGTCGGCCGGCCACCGTGGAAACAGCTACCCCCATATGCCTCCTGCCCTCGCCCCCCACCGTCGAGATACAAATTTTACGAGTTCAAGCGCGGATTTATTGTTTGTTTATTGCTCGCGGCAAAAAGCGCCGAGAACCGTGCTTCGAAACAATATAGGGTGTTCTTTTATCTGCGGCGCATTTTCACTTATGCTTGAAAAAAAATTCATGGGACGAACCTGAAAGTATGACAATATTTTTTCGAAGGTCGTACTAAGTCCTGTTTTCAAGGCAATGCAATATTCTAGTTTGCAAGAAAGAAAACAATTCATTCGTGTGCAATATCGTGACTTTTTAGAGTTTAGGTTTGGAAACACGCTTAGTTTTGTTTCGCTTCGTTTCCTTTTGTTAAAACGTGATTTATAGGGTTCAAGGTCATCCAAAGATCACGGTATTGTGAACAGACGAATTGATTTTTCTGCGAGTTACGCTGTCGCATCAACGAAAATTTATTGTTATACATTGTATTATAATTATTATGCATTATATTATTATCATGCACTATGTTATTATTATTATTATACATTATATTATTATTATTATTATTATTATTATACATTAAATTACTATTATTATACATTATATTATAATTATTATGCATCATATTATTATTATACATTATATTATTGTTATTATCCATTATATTAGTATTATAGTACAGTATATTATAATTATTATGCATTATATTATTATTATACATTATACTATGATTATTATATATTTTATTATTGTTATTATTGTTACACAAATAATAAATAAATAAATAAAATATACAAGATAAATGAAAAAAATAAATCGATAACCGATGGTTTTTTAGCAGAAGTTTCGGGCTTACGACGGCGCGACGCGAATTCCATCGAGCCGGCGACGCTAAAGGGTGAGACAGCGCGTGCTCCTTTTTGAAAGAGTTCAATTCTTCCTCGGATGATCGCACGGTCCCCCTCCTCCCGGAGGGGGGGGGGGCAACCGAGGCGACGCGCGACGTAAGCGGCTATTTATAAACCACCGTGGAATAATTAGCCGGCCGGAGTCGGGTGTACGCTCAACGATTATTCCCCGCAGCCTAATTAATTGATGTACATTTGTATTTAGCCGGCGTGTCCACCGCAGTTATCTCGCGCGACGAATCTGCTCTGCGGTCCCGCGGCCCGCGGCGCCAGCTAGAAAATGCGATTCCATCCGCGGCCGGCTCCGTATCGCCGTCGCCGTATCGCGATACAATTTTCGATCGAATAGTTTAACAGCAGTAATTTAACCTTGTGGCATTTTCTTGGACAATATATATATATATATAATATAAATACGTCCGCGAAACTTCGCGTTGATATTTTTAGAAAAATGCACGAACTAGTTGCGAAACGGATAAATCATTTTAAGAAATAATGTAAAGGATGAACCTGATAATAATAATATAATGCATAATAATCATAGTATAATGTATAATAATAATAATATAATGTACAACAGTAGTAATACAATGTATAATAACAATAATAGTAATATAATGTATAATAACAATAATATAAAGTATAATAATAATATAATGTAGAATAATAATATAATACATAATAATCACAATATAATATATAATAATAATAATATAATGCATAATAATCGTATTATAATGTATAATAATGATAATAATAATATAGTGCACAATAATTATAATATAATGTACAATAATAACAATAATATAATATATGTATAATGATCGTAATAATAATTGCTTATTGTTTGCATAGATCTAAATAAATTATATGAAATTATAAAAATTTGATTTTTATTTGCGAATAAATTTTTAATCGTCACTCGTTGATGCCCTAAATGCCATAATCATTTTGGCATCGAAGAGCCTCGTTGTTTCGTTCGACTCGGCGACGAGAAATTAAATGCTCGCAAAGACGCTGCTGGACATTACAGAATCACCGCAAGCTCATTAGCCTCTAATGAGTTAATATGAGCGAGCTCTTTGAGACCGGCAGTGTAGATTAGAAGATTCGAATCAAAGCGGAACTCTGCTCGCGCCACGGGACCACGGTAAATTGCATTAACGGGGGAAGGTTATGACGTCGAGTCATCGGCCTCGATGAATTATTAAAATTTCACGAAGTAGCCGATCAAAGTGTAATTAACGTCGCCAGCGAGCTTCGTGGCTCGTCGGACTAATTTTCGGTCAGCTAATTTCCAGTCGGCTTATTCTCGGTCAGCTAATTTCCAGTCGGCTAATTTTCGGTCAATTAATTTCCAGTGGGCTAATTTTCGGTCAATTAATTTCCAGTCGGCTAATTTTCAGTCAATTAATTTCCAGTCAGCTAATTTCCAGTCAGTTAATTTTCGGGCAATTAATTTCCAGTCGGCTAATTTTCGGTCAATAAATTTTCAGTCAGCTAATTTCCAGTCAGCCAATTTTCAGTTAGCTAATTTCATTCATCGGAAAGCAAATCCTGTACCGTAGATTTCGTCCAAAGACAAGTTTCAATTAACACGAGCATCGTTATTCAATTAATTCATGGCATTCGTAATTAAATATACGGCGTCCCATCTGAGGAGCCCGAGGGGGCCCTTATTATTTGCATATCATGCTGTACATTCGTGTCTAATGCCTCTCCGACGACTATCTCTCCTAATTGCGATATTATTGCACGATTGAGTAAATTGGGACAAGATTTTATTAGCACTATACACAGTTTTAGGAATCCAAATATTATACTATTATATTATTATATTTTTATATTCTTATATTATTTTATTGTTATATTGTTATACTGCTATATTATTATACTATTATATTATTATATTATTATATTATTATATTATTATAGTATTATACTATTATATTATTATATTATTATATTCTTATAGTATTATACTATCATATTGTTATATTATTATATTATTATAGTATTATACTATTATATTGGTATATTATTATATTCTTATATTCTTATGTTATTATATTATTATAGTATTATATTATTATACTGTTATATTAATATATTATTATATTCTCATATTCTTATATTATTATACTATTATACAATTATATTGTTATATTATTATAGTAGTATACTATTATGTTATTATATTTTTATATTCTTCTATTATTATATTGTTATATTATTGTACTGTTATATTATTATACTATTATATTAATATATTATTATATTCTTATATTTTTATATTATTATATTATTATAGTATTATACTATTATATTATTATATTTTTATACTCTTATATTATTATACTATTATATTATTATATTCTTATACTTTCCACTATCGCAACTCGAACAAACATAAGTCGCACTCCATTTTATACCTCTGCTAAACGATTTGACACGAAACAAACCACCCTGTCTGCTCTCGGTCGGCAGCGCGGGCTCTCCTATGACCCTAATCGCGCTCATTGCCCCACTTCTCACAACGCTCCGCGTTGAGGCGTTACAGTTTTCGATATACAGTTTCCTTACCGGCAAAGCGTTAAAGAGTCAATTTCGTACGGCCGAGCGGCCCCGCTAACTCTATTTTCCTCGCACGTACTCGCCATCCGATCCGGCCGCGATCTCGGCGAAACAAAACCGAGCAATTATCCTCGTTCCCCATTCGGAGAGGCGGCGGCGACGGCGGCGGCGAGTCAACGACTCGCGCCAACAGAATCGCTTTATCTGCGGGCCCGATCGGCAGCCATCGAACCCGACCGGATCGATCGCGAGGCACGTCGCGTCGCAAGGATACCGGTCAACCTTCCCGGCGACTTATGGGCGTCCGGGGCGACGATCGTAACTACTAGGATAATTAATTTTGTGAAGGAAATTTTTCTCGTGGAGAAACAGTCGATTCGAGGAGACGGGTCGTTTTGTATGTAAATAATGTAGCGTTGTGTTTAATGAATTGCAACGATTTTCTTGTTTTTTTTGTTGTTGAAGAAAATATATCTTTGGGCGATAATTAGTAGTGTAGCTGTTTTTAGAAACTGCGCAAAGATTAATTTTTATTCGAGACGTTTTTTTTATTAATTACTAGGTGTCGGGTGACACGTGTTCTAACATAATAATATATAATATACATCTAATATTATTTTAGAATGTATAGAATATAGAATTATATTGTATTCTACATAATAATATAGAATTATATTGTATTCTATATAATAATGTAGAATTATATTTTATTCTATATAATAATATAGAATTATATTGTATTCTATATAATAATATAGAATTATATTATATTCTATATAATAATATAGAATTATATTATATTCTATATAATAATATAGAATTATATTATATTCTATATAATAATATAGAATTATATATTATATCCTATATAATAATATAGAATTATATTATATCCTATATAATAATATAGAATTATATTGTATTCTATACAATAATATAGAATTATATTGTATTCTATATAATGATATAGAATTATATTGTATTCTATACAATAATATAGAATTATATTGTATTCTATATAATAATATAGAATTATATTATATCCTATATAATAATATAGAATTATATTATATAGTAGAATATAGAACTATAATATATTATATGTAATAATAAAATATAATTTAATACATAATATATATAACAATAAAATATAACTGGATATAATAAAAAATATAATATATACATAATATATATATATTTTGAATGTCCCATCGTCCACGTAATGTTGCAACGAAACCATATTAATAAACAATAAGCAATAAAATGCATGAATAACAAACAACAACCAACCAAGTCCGCGCAAACGCGTTAAATTCATAAGCCATCGAATTTCGGGCCCAGAAATCGTGTTTCCACAGACCAGTGCGCGTCGCGTCGCCGTCGGGACCCGACGGCCGACGCGACGTCCGACGGGAGGCCTTCTATCTCCGGCGATTGTTTTCTCGTGGACAGGCCGGCCGGGTGGAACAGGCTCCGGTAAGAAAAATCGGCGGAAGAGGACAAGGCGAGAGCGGAGAGGCCTCACCGCGCGCGGCAGCCAACCTTCGCGAGAAACCGGGAGCCGTTCTCCAAGTTTTGCCCGTCGGCAAGTGAAGGTCGAGCGAGTAAACCGCTCGGCCGGTTGGCCGGTTTCCACAAATAGCCGTCCCACTGTGCCTTCTTTGTTCGCTAATCGTCCCGAGAAAGCAATTAGAGGCACTCCGGGGCCGACCGCGGATGCCACCCCAGAACCCGAGCACAGACTCACTGTAAACCGTCCACGTTTTGCTTTCCTACGGCGTCTCCTTTCCTGCGGGGCCCGGCCGGGACTACGGGAGAAGGAGGGCCCTGCTGCTACAGGAATCCGCTCGAACCTGCTCGAACCTGCTCCAGGACTGCTGCGTCGCGATACGATTAGATCGATCGGAAAAAGTTTCCGTGTTGCTTCTTCTACGGGAAAAGAGGGGAAAGAATTTAGTCGCGAACGAGTTGCTCGTTAGCCACCGTTCATCATTGGATTGCTAATGAAATTTATTGTTGTTGACAATTGGAGATTATAAAAATGTAATATAATCATAACAATATAATAGTAACTTATATATAATATATAATATATATATAATAATAAAAATATAATAATAAATAGAAATATAATATAATATAACATAATATAATATAATATAATATAATATAATATAACATAATATAATATAATATAATATAATATAATATAATATAATATAATATAATATAATATAATATAATATAATATAATATAATATAATATAATATAATATAATATAATATAATATAATATAATATAATATAATATAATATAATATAATATAATATAATATAATATAATATAATATAATATAATATAATATAATATAATATAATATAATACTAATACTAATATAATATAATAGATAAAGATATAATATAATATATATAATAATAAAATATAATAACAATAAAATATAAGAATAAATAAAGGTATAATATTAAAATATAACAAAATTGCAGTGAATTCATAGTATTCGGGAGCAAATAGAACCGTCGATTGTCTCCGCGTGAACGAGAAAGCGTCGAGTGAAAATAATCGTATCTAGGCCAACGGTTGATCGCGGCACAATTGTCGTCTTCAATTCGACTGAAATCTCGGCGGTCGCCTTGTTACAACTGTTATCCAGATAGATAGAGCCATTGAACGGCGGGGCACCGTGACGTCGCGCAGGATCGCGCCGTGCAGCCACGGAGTTTGTTAATACAGAGCAGATGTCCACTTATCGGGACGGGCAATTAAAGTATAATTGATCGTAGGGAGGAGCGTGACGGCGGCGAGTCGCGAGTTCACGGCTCTGCCATTGTCTTTAAATAGAACGCGAGCCAGAACGGCTCTCGTGGACCGAGAAGTCGGAAACAGGTTCACACCGTCGTGGAAAATATCCTTCGCGGAACGAGCCGGTGGTCGTTCAGCGACGTTCTCGGGGGCCTCGGGGCCCCGCAAGAAACCGGGGAGTTCGGGGAAACTTCGATCGCTGTTCGTCGAACGCGGAGGGGCTCGCGACTCTGTCCGGAAAATCCGCGATCAATGGAACGGGCGTGACCACGGATGAATGGGAAGGAGGCGCGATCGCGTAACACCGGGGACGAGAATTAATCGCGGGAGAAATAACGCGCGTGCAAATTGCATCGCAAATTACGCGTCGTTAGCATACAATGAGCGAACATGAACCGCGGACGTGTTTTTAATGCGGCCGTCAGAGCTGCCGAAGATTTTCCCTTAAGACGGTGCCTGGTCTTGCTTCGTCTAGCCGACGTCTTAGCTCGTAAATGTTGCCTA
Source organism: Megalopta genalis (assembly GCF_051020955.1). Lineage (NCBI taxonomy): Eukaryota > Metazoa > Arthropoda > Insecta > Hymenoptera > Halictidae > Megalopta > Megalopta genalis. Next base: position 8,337,233 of record NC_135028.1, on the reverse strand, counting down.
TATGTGTAAATATTATATTCAATTTTATGTTATTATGTTATATTCAATATTATGTTTTTGTATTCTATTCAATACTATATAATTATATTATATTCAATATTATATTATTCTATTCTATTCAATATTACATTTTATTATATTATATTCAATATTCTATATTTATATTCTATTCAATATTATATTATTATATTCTATTCTATTCAATATTATATTATTATATTATATATTCAATATTATATTTTTGTATATTATATTCAATATTATATTATTCTATTCTATTCAATATTATGTTATTATATTATATTCAATATTCTATTTTTATATTATATTCAATATTATATTATTATATTATATATTCAATATTATATTTTTGTATATTATATTCAATATTACATTATTATATTATATTCAATATTCTATATTTATATTCTATTCAATATTATATTATTATATTATATTCAATATTCTATTTTTATATTATATTCAATATTATATTATTATATTATATTCAATATTACATTATTATATTATTATATTAAATACCAAATGCCCTTAAATCTAACAATAAGCGCAATTTGCGATGCAACTTACACTAATTATATCGTTCACTCTATTTTCTTTTTGTTCTCTTTAAGTATTATTGATCCATTCAGTTAAACAACTAAATAAATAATAAAATAACTCCGAACTACCACGTGAATTTTTCTTAAAGAATATATCATAACGAGAAGATTATTGCTGGAAGCGATGCTCGAGCGAAGTTTAACCTAAATGCCGTGGGTAAAAAAATGTTACTACATACCATTGTCGAAAGAAACAATGCCACTTTGTATTTACCAGAACATCCGCTAACCTAATTTTCTACTATAGCTATAGCATTGAATAGAAGAACACTTATGCTATTAATTCATAATATAATTATGAATATATAAATTCACACGTTAATTCAACACTCGCAACCCCCTTCCCTCCCCTCCCAAAAAATAAAACTGTGATTGTTGTAAGTATTGAAGAACATAATAGAAGCACTTGATAATTGATAATGATCTTGATAATTATTAAAAGTGGGGTCTTTTAGCTGTGACATTACTCACAGAAATTCGCTGGAATTGAACAGTTAAGTGTTCTATCGTCTAAGAAGACGTCTTCTTAGAATTGCTGAAAGATTTATTGAGAAAGAAAGAGATCTATCTAGAAGATCTGTATCATCACGTGGTGAATCATTATCTCTATCTATAGTCAACAGACTAAGTTACGAGAGATTGCTAGACGTTCCTATGACTAATCAAAAATTGATGATGTTAATAATACATACATAATGGACTGATTAAATCTGCTTGATTCAAGGGAACGTGACATGCATCGAGAGTGATTCACGTTTGAAATAGTAATGGACAGAATTTATTGCAGTTCACAGCCATGCTCTTTCGAATCATTGAATTTTTGAATATCTGAATGTTCGAATATTATGTCTCTAATCTTCAAAATCTTCAGATTTTTAAATCTTCGAATCCCTGAATTTGCCAACTTTAGAATCTTTGATTTTCGAATTCTTGTTGAATTCTTGAATCTTCCAATCTTCGAATCCTTGAATCTTCAAATTTTCAAATCCCCGAGTCCTCGAATCTTCGAATTCTTGAATCTTCGAATTTTCGAATCCATGAATCTTTGAATTTTCGAATCCATAAATCTTTGAATCCTCGAATCTTTGAATTGTCGAACCTTTGAGTCTTCGAATCTCTGAATCTCTGAATCTCCGAATCATCGAATCTCCGAATCTCCGAATCTCTGAATCTTTGAATCTTTGAATCATTGAATCCTCGAATCTTCGAATTTTCGAACCTTTAAGTCTTCGAATCTCTGAATCTTTGAATCCTCGAATCTTCGAATTTTCGAACATTTGAGTCTTCGAATCTCTGAATCTTTGAATCTTTGAATCCTCGAATCTTCGAATTTTCGAACATTTGAGTCTTTGAATCTCTGAATCTTAGAATCTTTGAATCAGTCCCCTACTCATACAATTTATACTCATTCTCTGACCTTCTTGCACTTCGTAAATCCTAACAAACTTTAATCAACCATGCACCTATTAGCCTGCAATAAAACTTGACTTCCAAGTATAACAAAAAACTTTGTCCTCCACGCCCGACCAACCTGTATTAAAACCATGTTAAGAATCGCAGCAATATTCATTCAAACGAAACCCTCGAGTGCCCTCCGAGACGCGGAAGAACATTGAACGCTATATAAAACTCTTTCGGTGCCAAGATCAACGACAGCTTTCGTCGAACGGCGTCGATTACGTCGAACAGCGATCGCGGACCGATGAATCATGCCCGTTTCGGAACCGTTCAACAACGTTCGCGGAACCGTGGCCTCGCTAAATTATTTTCAGGTGGGACACGGATGACCGTCGCGCGATTCCTCCTCTGTTTTTCGTCGCCGCGGTTTACGGAGGTCGCGCGGAGGCGTGACGGAGCGTGACGGCGAAACGCGGCGCGATAGCAATCGCGAGGAAAAGTTCGTTCGCGCGAGCGTATTAATCTCCCGGTTATTTTCACGCGTGATGTGTTCCGCTTTGTCGTGTGGGCAATCGGGCGCATACCTACGCAGGTACATAACTGCGCGAGCTCCATCGCCGGGGCAATTGGATCGAGGGTATTACAGTCTGTGATAAAAAGATAAGCCATTCTATTAATTAAACAATTTTTATTCAACGTGCAGAGTGTCCGGAAATTATGGTATTCCCGTGAAGGGGTTCCTCGGGTGATTTGAAGAAACTTTTTCCTTTACGAAAATCTTCTACGAGGCTTCGTTCACGAGTTATTAACGAAAAACGTGGGCCAATCGGAGAGCGAGCGCGGCCGGCGCTCCGCCCTCGCGGCCAATGCCGCGTCGCGCCGGCTGTCCGACGCAACGGCGGTGGTCGCGAGGGCGTGGCGTCAGTCGTACGCGAGCACGCGTTGAGTCAGCGTTTTTCGTTGATAACTCGTGAACGAAGCCTCGTGGAAAATTTTTGCAAAGGAAAAGGTTGCTTCGAATGATCTCAGGAATCCTTCACTCGTGTTACAAATTCTGTTCTCTCCACATATAGTCTTCTTATTTTGTCGATTATATTCACGATTATACTTTGTCACAATTGTATTCAATTTTTACGTTTCTACAGATAAAATCGTGTCGTATGTTGATCTGACTAAAACTTATAAACAAAAATAGTGCGGAAAGATGGGCATTTAGTGTACCTTATCACCGTTTTATAGTAAATAAAAATGGTCAAGATGATTCTTACCTTTATTATAATCGATTATAGCATGAATTGCAATAACGAATTGCTTATAGTTTCATCAATTCTTGTTTTCTCGTGGTTGCGTTTTATCTTTTTGTCGCTGACTGTACAAACAGGTATGCGAGTTCCTTGGGAACGTTCCACAATAAGGGATATCTAGGCTACGGATGTTTATATTCCATCGGATCGACTTTCAGAGCACAGCAGAGTAGTCTGGGAACCGGCAATTTGTTGACAGACAGTCAATTTTTCAATATTTATTTAAGAAAAAAGATCCTTTTCCCTCGGAATGAAATAAACAAAATTCTAAATAAAACATATTAGTTATTTCGCGTAAATCCGTGAAACGTTATTTATTGCTTGTAGAACATCGAATGCAACGTGTGCAACACATTTTTATAAATATTATTTATAGTTATTTATGCATTTCATAAGAATTTCTTAACTCGTGAAGAGAAAAAGTTACGATTTTAGCAATTTGAACTTTAAGGAAGCTTATAAAAAATTGATCAAAACTGCCAGACATTGGACTCAATTTATATGAAAGTTTGCATTGTTGTTAACATATATACGCATATTTTGAGTGCAACATCTTGCAACCGTCTGCATGCTCCTCGTTTCTCACGCATCGCGACAAAATGCTTCGAACAAAAGTTCGTCATTATTAATTACTCTGCAAATTTTAACACGCAAAATTTCAGAGAAACTAAACCTTTGTTCCGAATAATTGAACTTACTTGAATCTTTTTTAAGCATAAACATAAATTTACAATGTGTCATTCATAGCGTCGATATTGCATTCAACGCAAAATTCGATCGCGCTGAAAAATTCAGAATCAAATTAAAATTCCTCGAAAATCGAACGTTTCAATTTTGTGTCAGCGCCGCACAGACTTCGTTCGACAAACAAACAAAATCGAAAATATTGCCGGCCGGCCGAAATTTCAATCAGAAAATGTCCCCGGCAGGGGCGTATCTCGGTGAATAACGCGCCCGCATCAATCTCACGCGCGGCGGCACAAAAACAGCGGGGCCCGGTCGATGATTTAATAGGCGAACGAACGGATAGGGAAACGAGAAAAAAAGCGGGCCGCGCGTAGACAATCGAGTCAACAGAGCAGCGCGCGGTGAAATCGCCGCGTTTTTGTTCACGCTAATGCGGCTATCTGGCCGCTGCATGCCGTCGACCGGCCGGCGAGCTGCGCCGGCGAAACTGCATCGGCGTGCACCGCCACCGGCAACGATGGAACGCGGACGAGCGAGATTATCGCAGCCGCGAATTTCCGGCCGAATGGCTCGCGAGCGTTTCACGCCTCTGGATTTTCATACACGCGTTTGCTATCGGGCGGCGTCGAATCGGTAATCTCGAAAAATACGCCGATACCGGTGAAATACCGTACGTGCGACGGTGTGCACCGTGCGTAATGAACGTTTCAATTAGCTTCGCGCGTTTCGATCGTGTTCTTCGTTCGAGCGTATATTATAATATTATAATATTATGTATTATGTAGTAATATAACAATAATATATTATTAATAATACTATGTAATAATATAATAATATAACAATAATATATTATTAATAATACTATGTAATAATATAATAATATTATAATAATTATTATAATATTATATATTATATAATAATATTATAATATTATATTAATAATATATTAATAATAATATTGTATATTTCATTATAATCTGTTGTATTATATCGTAATATATGTATATATTATACATTATAATAATATATTATAATCTGTTATAATATATTATAGTATAGTATATAGTATATAGTATAATATAATATATTATAGTATAATATTGTATTTTGTATCATTTTGTAATATATAATATGTTATAATATATTATACATTATAATAATATAGAACGTACGATAGAAAACTATAATATATTATAACAGATTATAGTAAAATATTATAAAGTATAATATATTATAATATTATTAATCAATGAATGAATGAATGAATGAATGAGTGAGTGAAATAATAACTGAATGAATGAATGAATAAATAAATAAATAACTGAATAACCGAACGAATAAATGAATTATTGACTTAGCCAATCGAGTTCGAAAGAAAACGCAAAGTCGTCGCCGAGAAAAGAAACCGAGAAGGTCGGCGGAGAAGTTACGTGTTTATTGACTGGTTCTGTCACCGAGCCTTTCCCCGACACGCGATCCATTCGAAGGCAATGAGCACGCGTTTCTATTTCCGACATCTCGAAACGCAACGGAGATCTCGTCGAATAACAGAGGCCTCGCCGTCGTCGCGGTCCGCTCGCGGCGCATCTACAGGGTGTCCCAAAAATGTCTCGCAATCCGGAAATGGCGGGTTCCTCGGATCATTTGAAGCAGCTTCTTCCTTTACAAAAATGTTCTCCGAGGCGCCGTTAACGAGTTATCAACGAAAAAGCAGCGACCAATAAGAATCGAGTACGGCTGACGCGAGGCGGCCCGGCCAACCAGCGCGCGACGCCCAGTTCCGCTCATTGGCTCGGTCGCCTCGCGCCAGCCGAGCTCTCCTCTCATTGGTCACTGTTTTTCGTTGATAACTCGTTAACGGTGCCTCGGAGAACATTTTTGTAAAGGAAAAAGTTGCTTCGAACGACCCGAGGAACCCGCCACTTCCGGATTGCGAGACATTTTTGGGACACCCTGTACTCACGCGTCGAGCTTTGCTCGCGTTCAATGGGTAAACTATTTATCCGAGCGTTGCAGTTTCGAAACTTCGTCGGAGGAACGATCTCCGATCGCGTTTTACAGTCAGCTCGACGGAGGACTTCATTTCCGCGAGAAATTCGTGCAAGTTCGCCGAGGGCGAAGAGAAAAAAGAGAAAAAGAAAAACCCCCGGGAATTATTGTAAAAGCCATCTCGATTTTATAGGATCGAGGTTTCGCCACGGCGACGAGCGCAGACGCCTCGTAATTTTGTCTTATCTTTGAATCGCGAGTCGCTTAATCAGCTCGTTAAGCACTGATTTCCGTAACCGATCTCGCTCGATAATGCTCGGACACGCATGTTATACCAGTTCCCTCTGCAACCGTGCTCTCGAACACCGCCATTAGTACGCCGAGTACGCTTAAAAGGATGCTTAGGAGCATACCGGTATGTCTGGCTTCCAAAGGATCGATATTAATAGTACCGGCCGCTTGATTTCTCGTATCTCGTGGTATCTACAATTTATTGTTCGCAGCCGAAATCATTTTCATCGGATTTTATGCTGAATATCTGCAGGCGTTAACGGGACTCGGCGATCTTATTTTTATTAACAATTTCTGTACGCTTCGATCGCTCGTCTCCTTTCAGAATTATCAGTCTTTTTGGGCTTTTTTGTTTAGCAACTTGATGCTATAATTTTATTTTATTTTATTTTATGTTATATTGCATTTATTTTATATTTATATTTTATTTTATATTATATTGTATTTGTTTTATATTTATATTATATTATATTATATTATATTATATTATATTATATTATATTATATTATATTATATTATATTATATTATATTATATTATATTATATTATATTATATTATATTATATTATATTATATTATATTATATTATATTATATTATATTATATTATATTATATTATATTATATTATATTATATTATATTATATTATATTATATTATATTATATTATATTATATTATATTATATTATATTATATTATATTATATTATATTATATTATATTATATTATATTTTATTATATTATATTATATTATATTATATTATATTATATTATATTTTATTTTATATATTTATATTTATATTTTATTCTATTTTATATATTATTAAATATATTTACTATAATAACTGTTCCTATTTTTTAACTATGTCATTTCCAATCAGAGCGTTTTAATTCCAAGCTTATTTGCCATCGGCTAATTGCAATATTAAAACTCGTCCAATTAACGAGAACGTATCAAACTGCACTAATTACAGTGCGATTCGAATTGTGAATAAATATCTTCGAAGTCATCTATTTAGTAACGAAAATTCTGCACAACCTTGGCACAACCTTAGCATAACCATAATCGTACAATTTTTTTGCTGCAAAAGCGACGCTCTGCCGTTGAAGCAACACGATTCTCGAATCGCCGCTAAGAGAACAAGACACAAAGATACACCTCCGCCAATTGAGAGAAAATTGTATTCATTTATCTTCATAATTTGGCCGGTAGAGAACAGTTACGTTGCACTTCCTGATTCGTCGTACGACGCGATATTTTACACGTTGACGCTTATCATGAGTGGTGTCCCGGCTTCCATTGCGAACAAGTGTATAATGAGTATTATTAATATTGATGAGCATATGTATATTACTGTGTTGTACGACTATTATTTTGCTTGTTCGTCCGTCTGATTAACGCAGTAATGTCGAATTACAATGTAAATCGTTCGTAATTGTTGCTCGGACTGTACACAAAAATGGACACACGATTTGGGTAGGGGCGATACGATTATTTTTATCGTTTAGTTCACAGTTATTTATGTATTGTTATTTATATTTATGGTTTATGGTTTTTGGTTAATATTATAGTTGTTTATAGTTTATAGTTATTAGTTAATTGTAGTTTTTTATAGTTTTTAGTTTTTAGTTGATATTATAGTTGTTTATAGTTCATAGTTATTAGTTAATATTGTAGTTTTTATAGTTTTTAGTTAATATTATACTTTTTATAATTAATAATATTAATATTATTATTATTATTATTATTATTATTATTATTAATATTTAATATTATATATCATATATTATATTATATATATAATATATATAATATTTAATATTATTATGATTATTATTATTATTAATATTAATGTTATTAAAAACACGATGCAATTCGCTGAACCAGCGAGCAACTCGCCGGAGATTTCTGCAACAAATTCGAATTATCGTGTCATTGGCGGTCTCGTTACCAAACAGTTATTATTAAACCCGATCGTAAAGACCGTTCGCATTCTTACGCGACCGGCGGAGAGATCATTCATCTTACTATGAATACCAGTTTCGAAAGGGACGGTATGAAAATATGCGGCGCGCGAGCGGCAAACGAATAAGAAATTTCCCGTCGATGCTTGTCGCGTGTTCTTACAAATGCAGTAACTAATAACAGATCGTAGATACAGGGTGTCCTTAATTAATTAAAATTATAGTGTTTCCGGGAAATAATAGATTCCCGAGGTCATTCGAAGCAACTTTTTCCTTTACAGAAATGTTCTCCGACGCGTCGTTAACGAGTTATCAACGAAAAACGCGGACCAACCGGAGAGCGAGCGCAGCCGGCGCTCCGCCTACTTGACCGCTACCGCGTCGCGCCGGCCGTATGACGCAGCGGCAGTGGTCGCGAGGGCGGGGCGTCAGCCGCGCGCGATCACGCATTGGTCAGCGTTTTTCGCTAATAACTCGTAAACGAAGCCTCGGATCGCATTTTCGCAAAGGAAAAAGTTGCTTCAAATCGCCTCAAGAACCCGCTCGGATCTATCTCCTGTCCATCTCTCGATCATTCGGGCTCCGTCCGCGCTGCGGTTATCGCGGAGGAAGTGTCCGATAGCTGAGAAATCGCGGCAACGTTTCGCCGATCGAACTAACTCCAAACACGAAAGAAAACATGCGAGAAGCACGGAGAACAGAAATATTAGCGTTTAGAAACGAGACTCGATTAACCGGCGATAACGAAATTACGCATCGAAATTACAATTCTCCCGTTAATTAAGAATAATTTCCCGATCCGTCGGGGAGACAGAGAATAGGTTTTTCGCGGGTTCGGAAACGCAACGCCGCGACCCGGCCGCGGCTCGCTGAAGCTGATAAAGCGCGGCGCGCCGCGGAAACCAGCCTCGGTTCGTTAAAATTCCAGCCGCGACGATGAGCGGTACGTAATACGCGTAATTTATCGTAAGCTTCTTAGGCGAGACGGTTTCAATTTCTCGGCATTAAACGCGGCCGCGGCGCGTGTTGGACAACGCGGCCGGGGAAAATCGCGCGATTAATAACCGGTCGTTTCGCCGCCGCGGAATAAATATCGCCGCCTATCTGCGGCTCCTGTTCGACGAACAGGTACAAATTAGATAATTTCGTGGCTCGGGTGACAGTACAACGCGGTTTACGCTTTTTACCGTGGAAACGCAATTCGTTCGCGAATCGTTGGCCCGATTAAATCGATTGTTTCGCTTTTATTGTTTATTAACACTGGAACTACCGAGGTTTAAACAATCTTTGTTGTTTTATAACAATGCTGAGACCGGATTTATATGATTTTTATATTATACTATATTATTATATTATATGTATTATATTTATATTATATTACATAATACATTACATATTACATTACATTACATTGCATATTACAGTGCATTACATTACATTACATATTACAGTGCATTACATTACATTATATATTACAGTGCCTTGCATTACATTACAATACATATTACATTACATTACGAATTACATTACGTTACGTATTACATTATATTACGAATTACATTACGTTACATATTACATTACATTACATATTACATTCGAGCCTTGCGGCACGTTTTTATAATTACCGATTGTCAACAACTATGAAAACTATAATATTAACTAAAACCTATGAACCACAAAAAGTACAATATTAACTAAATACTATAAACTATAATATATAATACTATAATACTATAAACTAAACAACTAATACTAAATACTATAAACTATAAATAACTATAAACTAATATAAAAAAATAATCGTATTCTCTCTTCCAATATTAGCGTCAATTAAAAAGCATTCACATTATAATTCGACATGACTTCGTTAATGAAACTGCTGACGAACAATCAAGAATAATGCCCTCCGATAACCTTGTAACGTTCACCTATGGAGCACAGACGGCCAAAGATTGCCGCGGAATCGCGCGGTCACCCTATACATCGAGCCGTGAAAACTGGGTCAAAAGGTATTTATTGGCCGTTCCTCCGTCGGCCCGTTCGAGGGTTAAAAATCGGCCGGTTCCGCTCGAAAATGCCCGCGCTACCGAAGCGGACGAGCCGAGCCGTCGTCCGTTGTTCCGGCGTCTCTCACGAAAACTGTTGCCGGCATCCCCCACCTGGCCTGGAAACGAGTAGGCGTCGATGCGCCTACGTGCCTCTCGAGCTGATGCGACTCCTCGGCACCGGTGCTGCACTCCGCGAGTGCAGTCCCCCCTGCAACAGAGTCACGGACGGGCGTGTGCGCCGATGGAACCCGACGCACACGTGGCCCCCGTGCGAAGCCCCGGCCGGGCGAAGGAACGAACCTTCTCGTCCGCTGTTCCGTCACTCTCTCGAAACTCTCCTCGAGCAAGGATCGAGAGGTCCGGCGCGCCGAGCCGCGACGGCACTGTGCATACAGGGAGACGCGAAAGTATTCGAACGCCTTTTCATTCTTTGCATTCGAAGACGAATTAATGAATAGTTTATGATAGCTTTTGCATTCAAGTATTTTGACGGTTTTTAATTCTTTGCATTCATATTTCATATTCCATATTCCATATTCCATAATCCATATTCCACATTCTATATTCCACATTCCATATTCCATATTTCATATTCCATATTCCATATTCTACTTTCCATATTCTATATTTCATATTCCATATTCCACTTTCCATATTTCATATTTCATATTCCATATTTCATGTTCCATATTTTATTTTCCATATTTCACTTTCCATATTCTACTTTCCATATTTCATGTTCCATATTTTATTTTCCATATTTCACTTTCCATATTCTACTTTCCATATTTTATTTTCCATATTTCACTTTCCATATTCCACTTTCCATATTCTATATTTCATATTCCACTTTCTATATTCCATATTTCATATTCCATATTTCATATTTCATATTCCATACTCCATATTTCATATTCCATATTTCATATTTCATATTCCATATTCCATATTTCATATTCTATATTTCATATCTCATATCTTATATTTCATATTCCATATTCCACATTCTACATTTCATATTTCATATTTCATATTTCATATTACATATTTCATATTTCATATTTCATATGTCATATTTCATATGTCATATTACATATCTCATATTTCATATCTCATATTCCACAGTCCACATTCCATATTTCACATCTCATATTCCACAGTCAACATTCCATATTTCATATTGCATATTCTATATACCTTATTTCATATTCCATATTCCATATTCCATATTCCATATTCCATATTCCATACTCCATACCCCATATTTCACATTTCATATCGCATATTTCATATTCATATTCATATTCACATTTATATTCACATTTATATTTCCATTTCCCTTCAGACTTCAATTTACATCTCGTCCAAAAACTCATTCTCAAAAACTCGCACCCAACGCTCACCCCCAAAAAAGAAAAACCTAAAAAAATCTCGATTTCTCTACATTCCTCACCATTTCCAACACCATCAAAACCAAAAAAACAAAAACTCTCATTCCAGCACTCACCAAAAAAATCCACACACCTCTCCTCCGACTCCCCAAAACCAAAAATTCCCTCTCCACACGAAGAGCACCATGAACAAAAAAAAAACGCCCTCGTCTTAAAAGGCGTTCGAATACTTTCGTGCCCCGTTGTACCACGCTTCGGTGGTATCCCGTGGTACAGTCACAGCTCGCGTTCCGCCTATAGTTCCCCATAGCGGCGGCTTGCATCGGCTGTATTCCTGCTATCCGTGGTTGCTCCGCAAGCGGACGGAGAGCCCCGGCGTGGCTCAGCTAAAGTCCACGCAGTGCAGTCTCCGCTATAGTGTTTAAGCGTCGCCGGCGCGGCAGTCCATTCGCGACCGGCAGCCAGGCAGCACATTCGAATCCCTTTGTCTGGCCCGCGCGAACGCGAGAAGCATCCTCCGGAGGAATCCGGGCCGGCGGATTTTGCGGGGCTCGCGTCTCAGTTCCCCGAGGACACCACGGCGGGCCACGCTGGACCCAAGGTCACTGGACGCGGTCAACCTCTTCTGGATTCCTCGCGGCGCGCGACTCGCTTTTCCGACGCGGCGCGCCGCGACCCGACGACCCCGTCGCCCGGACGTCGCCCAAGAGAAGGCCCCGGGAGGCCCGCGGGACCGAGTGTGAAAGTGCCGGAGTAAAAGCGAGGCAAATCGGGCCGCTGCGATCGGTTTCCGCGCGAGCCGCGCAGTGATCGACGACGAAAAGGTGCGCGGACAATCGAGCCGCCTCGACGCGGAGGCGCTCCCTGCGCCGTGGATCGCCGGTCCCGTCCCTTTGGCCGACGGTGATCGATACGGTCGATCGATCGGAAGAAGCCCGAGGCGTCCCGAGTCGGCCCGAGGTGGCCCGAGAACGCCGAAATCCAACGAAAGAAGCGATCCGGCAGCGCGCGCGTTCCTCGATCGGCCGCGATCCGCGGCGATGATCGCCGCGATCGGTCCCCGGGGCCCGCTAGCCTGCCCGCGGCCCCTGTCCCGCGCGTTTCCGGGGCCCGAGCGTGTTCGAAAGTCACCGCGGATGACCCAGACTCGTGCGCGATCGAGCATGAAATCAATTCGAGGCGGAGCGCCGCGAGCCACGGACGGCCTGCCAGCGATTTCCTCGCGACTTCTCGGGATCTAGGCTCGGGATCTAGGATCCTTCGACCGCGGAGGACACGCGGGAGCTCCCGAGCGAAGCGGCGGAGCGGTCGGTGCCGTGGGATCGAGAGGATCTCTCGCGAGGATCGAGGGAGAACGAGACAGAGAAAAGAGACGTCGTCGTCGTCGCGGACTCGCCTGGACGAGATAGGAGCGGGACGATAGCCGAGGTCATCTCCGGCCGAGTCATTGGGAATGCATTGTCCACGGTGCTCGCGCGATCCAGCTTCGTCCGCTTGCTACGCTCGCGCGCGAAATCGCAGCCGCTTCGAGCGGCCGCGTCACCGATAATCGCGCCCGGAGTTTATCGCTCGCGCGCGTCTCCTCGCCTCTCCTCCCTCGCCCCGACGCCGATTAACAGTGCGAGCTCTTATTGAACGGCGATGCTTATTGAATAGATCACTTCCGAGCGAGCTGGCTGACGCGGACTGGCGGCCGTCCGTGTCGAACGCCGCGAAACCAGTCGCCGACACCTGCCCAGCGGCCGCAGCTTCTCGAGCGGAACCTGCGGTGCCCTCGGCTTGTCGTCTCAATTACGAGCGTTTTGCTGAATACATTGGAGCCTCGCGGAGGCGGCCAAGTCGTCTTTGTTCGGAGAACGCCGCGGTTTTGGCGCGTTTTTGGCGACCGAAGCGGTAACGCCGCGACGAACCCGGCTGCGAAAGTGACGCGGAGTATACGGTTCGATCGAAGATCCGCGGCGTGGAATTGGCGGAGACGAGGTGTGGATGATCTAGGGACGATCTGCAGGCGATTCTGAATGGAACTGTTGGTTCGGATTGAGGATTTGAATTGAACTGGGACCTCGAATTGAAGGATTTTCGGCGGGAGGAAGGGACGAGCGCGTCGGGAAATCGACGGAAATGATCTGTGAACGATCTGAAGACGATCTGGAGACGATTTGCAGATGATCTAGAAACGATCTAGAGGCGATCTTGAATGGAATTGTTGGTTTGAATTGAGTCTTTGAAGTGAATTGAAACCTCGAATTGAATTGAAACCTTGAATTGAATTATCTTCGCCGGGAAGACGCGATACGCGCGTCGATAAATCGACGAAAACGATCTGTAGACGATTTCGGGACGATCTGCAGACGATCTAGAAATGATCTAGAGACGATTCTGAATGGAACTGTCGGTCTGAATTGAGTCTTTGAACTGAATTGGGACCTTGAATTGAATCGAAACCTCGAATTGAACTATCTTCGCCGGGAGGACGCGAGAAGCGCGTCGATAAATCGACGAAAACGATCCGCAGACGATTTGGAAACGATCCGCAGACGATCTAGAAACGATCTAGAGACAATTCTGAACAGAACAGTCAGTCTGAACTGAATCCTCGAATTGATCTAAGTCCTCGAATTGAACAATTCCCTGCGGAAGGAAGCGACAATCGCGTCGCGAAATCGTCCAAAACGATCCGCAAACGATCTTTAGACGATCTAGAAACGATCTAGAGCCAATTCAGAACATAACAGTTGATCTGAACAAGATCTTCGAACTGAACTAAGCCCTCGAACCGAACAATCCACCCCTGGAGGCCGCTGTAATCGCGTCGCCGCGCTCATTTTGGACCCGCGGAGCGCCGCGATAAAACGCGAACACCTCGATAAAACTCGAACACCGCGGATCCCCGAGCACCGGGAATCCCAGCAGCAAACTTCTGCAACACATTTAGGCAACAATAAACCGAACCTTGGCGCCTCGGCGTCGAATCGTCGCACCTGCCGCTATCAGCGAAGCCTGACCGCGCGGCGTCGCCGAGCCTTGGGTGCCCTCACCGCCGCGCAAAACCGGCGGAAAATCATCGGCAACACCTGACCAGCAGAACCGCCTTTTCCCGGAGCAGCTGCTCCGGTCAGAAGTATCAACAAAGGAGGCGGAGGAACAATCAAGCTTGATAAGCGGCGTCCGCGCACGGCGAGGCAAGAGAGAGAAAGAGAGAGAGAGAAGGCGCCGAGATCGGCGCGGGTGACGTCAGTTTCCGTCGAATGGTGCGCGCGTTTCGAAGCGAGGAAGGGAAGATAGGTGTCGGAGGATCGAACGGGGACGTGGATCGCCGGTTTGCTCGATAAGAAGCAGCGATTCCGCGGCGTTTGCGCTCGCGACTTCTCGCGGCTCGCCGCGCAAAAACGGATGCGCCAGCCGAGAAATCGGGATTATAGATCGTTCGCGAGTGAAGGTCTATTCGAAGTCGAGGGACCTAGCAGTGGGCGACAGTGTACCTTCGATCCGATCTAGAAGAGAGCGGCGATCGAGAGGCGCTTGGAAGTCGCGGCCGACCTTGCGATCGCCGCCGAAGAAGACGCCGTCGTCCCGAGAAGACTCGTCGAAGGGAACAGTGGCCGGCGTGTTGAGGTGGTCACGAGTGATCGGTATTCACGGTGGGGACGAATCCCAGACCTACAATCGTCGGGTGACGTCAGGGTGCTCGCGCGACGCTCCGACGCGACGCGACGCGACGCGGCTGAAAAGAACCGAACGGAACGGTTCGGGAGATCGCTTTGTGCGCTGGAAATATGACCGCTAAATATAGTCGGAAGAATTTCCGCGGCATCCGCGCGGCCGGTTTTGCTCGATTTTCGTAGCCGCGATTTATGCGAAACGAGTGCGGCCGCTGGTCCGCGGACGTCGTCGTCGTCACCGACGTCGCAGGCTCGTGTTACCCGTCGGCCGTCGTCTGCGAATCAGATCAGTGACTCGGCCGAGCGCGTCGTCGACCGAAAGATCATCATCGTGTGCCGCCCGCTCCATCGTGCCGTGGATCACCACGACGAACGAACGATGCTCATCACTAAGTATACCACGATACTGCTGCAGTCCACCAATCAGCACATCATCAGGTAAGCGGTGGGGACTTTTTATGGGGGAACGTGACTGGTTTTCGTTTTTGACGAGAATGATGTTGATCGAGGATATTTCGAGCAATTTGAATCACGCGTGTGTTGTTGATGTGGACGCTGTTTTGACCAGAAAATAGATTAGACGTTTTTGTATATGTATATTTTAATATTTTAATATTTCAATATTTTAATATTTTAATATATTCCAATATTTCAATATATTTCAATATATTTCAGTATTTCAATATATTTCAATATTTCAATATATTTCAATATATTTCAGTATTTCAATATATTCCAATATTTCAATGTATTTTAATATATTCCAATATTTCAATATATTTCAATATTTCAATATATTTTAATATTTCAATATTTCAATATCTCAATATTCCAATATATTTCAATATTTCAATATCTCAATATTCCAATATATTTCAATATCTCAATATTTCAATATATTTCAATATATTTCAGTATTTCAATATATTCCAATATATTTTAGTATTCCAATATATTTTAGTATTCCAATATATTTTAGTATTCCAATATATTTTAGTATTTCAATATATTTCAATATATTTTAGTATTTTAATATATTTCAATATTTCAATATATTTTAGTATTTCAATATATTTCAATATTTCGTTATTTCAATATTATTTATATAAGATTATATATATTTATATTTAATTTTTGCAGACACATATAGAAACGTTTGAACTATTTTTTAGTTAACGCGGCATCCATTGTTTGGACGCTGGTGATACTAATTATTATAAATAATTCTTTCCATCATGGAAGAAGGTATTTACATGGTACACAATTGTTTAACATTAACCCTGAGGTGTCAGTCAACATAAACACTTTCACACTGTTTATTAAGCGTATCATATGTTATAATATTACAAGTTTAACGTTAAAATTGTTATCCTCGTATCGCTTCTATATTATTATATATTTCCTTTGTTTATCTATGTTTGTAATCGGTAAATGTGACATCAGCGCCATCTGCTTAGAATAACAACGAGATTTTAAAACTAAATCTGACAGACGTTTATGCAGGATCCGCAAATACGTCAGTGGTGTGATTTTAAGAAGAAGCAAAAAAGACCACAGTTTGTTTAACGATATCCAAACACCGAGATGTTTTTAAGAAAAACCGTGTTCGCGTGGGAGACTCCAGCAATTCGAATCGATATTTTTATGATATCTGTTGCAATTTTTCCAATTTCTTCGGACTCCATTCTCTTCTCAATTCTATTCGATAAACAAAGAATGAAAATTAATCTGTCAATACTATCACATTATTTTTTAATACTTTTACCCCATACCAAGCACTTGCTATTTCTCCCCAAACAATTGTTTAGCCATTGTCTAGTAAACAATTCCTCTAAATTACCAACAAATTTTTGGTATTTATAAAAAAAATTATAAAAAAGTTATTCCCTTTAAAAAGGTCTTACAAATACTTTGCCCTCGGACTGTATATTCTCCGTTGATCGTAATTGCTCTTCCTGTCGCCTAAATAATAAGATACGTTTCATCAATTATTCAGTAACGTTTTAAGAAAAAAAATTGTTATCAGCGACCATAAAAACTAGCAGCAAGGCTCGAACAATTGCATCTCCTTTCCCCGAGTTGTCCACGCTTCGTTTACGCGCGGCGGGACAATTAGAGACAATTCGCCGTATTCAGAACAATTCAAATAAACCGTAGGACACAAACTGGCAGAATTAATTGCTTGCTATCATCTGCGAGCGCGCGGAACCGTGACATCATACCGCTAGCCCGAATTCATTCTCGCCTCGGTTGCCCGGAAAACCGACGACGCCGACGTCAATTGACAATTATCAGTTCATAATTAATACGGACGTCTAAGAAGGGTCGCGCGCGAACCGTAATTGGGGATGGATTTAATTATCGCCGATTAATTTCGGGGATAATCGAGTTCGTTGGGTGTGGCCGGGCGAGCGGGGGGCGAGAGTCGATGAAAAGGCCGGCGGATTCGTCGATTCTTCATCTCTGCCGGTTGACGACGAGTTTCTTCGGGGGATTTCGCATTCAGAAATCGTTCGTTGCATATTTAAGCCGCTGAATCTGGGGTTCGAGGGTTCGGGGGGGGGGGGATTATTAAATTCGTCGCGGCGCAATCTCGCGCCGGGAAAATCGAGCGTGATAGAGAGAGAAAGAGAGGAAGAAAGAAAGAAAGAGAGAGATAAGAGAGAGATAAGAGAGAGATAAGAGAGTGAGAAGGAGAGATAAGAGAGAGATAAGAGAGTGAGAAGGAGAGGTAAGAGAGAGATAAACAGAAAGAGAGAGAGAAATAAGAGAAAGATAAGGGAAAGAGATGAAGAGAAAGAGAGATATAAGAGAAACAGCGAGAGAGAAGAGAGAGAGAGAGAAAAGACAGAAATAAAGGAGACATCTCTCTTTCTCTCTCTCTCTCTCTCTCTCATTGTCTCTCTCTTTCTCACTCTCATTGTCTCTCTCTTTCTTATCTCCCTCTCTCTCTCTCTTTCTTATCTCTCTCTCTCTCTCTCTCTCTCTTATCTCTCTCTCTCTCTATCTCTTATTTCTCCCTCTCTCTCTCTCTCTCTCTTCGTTAAGAGTGACAAGAGAGAGATAGAGAGAGATAAGAGAGACAATGAGAGAGAGAGAGATAAAGAAAGTGAGATAAGAGAGACAAGAGAGAGAGAGAGAGAGAGAGAGAAAGAGTAAGATAAAGAAAGAGAGATAAGAGAGACAAGAGAGAGAGAAAGAGTGAGACAAAGAGAGAGAGCAGAGAGAGAGAATAGAGAGAGAACTAACAAAGAGGGAGAGAGAGAGAGAGAGAGAGAGAGAGAGAGCTAGCACAAAGAGAGAGAGAGAGAGAGAGAGAGAGAAAGAGAGTGCTAACGCAAAGAGAGAGAGAGAGAGAGAGAGAGAGAGATCTAACAAAATAGTATAGAGCGAGAGAGCTAGAGAGAGAGAGAGAGAGGTAGAGAATCCTCCAGGGATTACTCGGCCCAGACGTTCTCGAGACCACGTGCTGCACGCTCGTGACCACGAATAAATTCGGCCGCTTTTATTCCGACGAGTTCGTTCTCTCTCTCTCTCTCTCTCTCTCTCTCTCCATGTTTTGTTGGCTATTTTCTACGCGCGGATGCACCCGTCGATCGAAAAACGCGGTCCCAAGCAGTTTCAGGAGAATAGAACGGTACATCAGCCGCCGCACGGCCTCCTCCTCAGCTGTAGAAGGGGACCCGGAGAGAATTTACTGGTGACCGAAATAGACCAGGCGATGTTCAAGAGCCGGTACGTTCAACCTTGGCACTGTGTTGGCCGCCTCTCCTCGAACATCCATTGTTCGGTACGCGAGGAACACTCTTATCGCCAGTGCCTGTTAGAAATAATTGCTGCCATAAAATCTCTGAATAGTCCATTATTGCGATACCTGTTCCGCGGTATCGTCGATTGATTCCTTCGCTGTTCCAACCGTACCATTTTGCACTCCCGGAGGGATATTCTTCTGTCGCTAGACCCGCGATTTTTACGCGAAAATGTATACGGCCGTTTCGCACCCCGGATTCCACGCATTACGCATCCCGTATTCACCGTTTCGTTTTTTTCCCTTTTTTTTCTTTTCAAATCAAATTCATCCTCTCGCAGGTTTTCACGTTCGCCCTTCTTCTCAAGTCAAATACATCCCTCGCGCAAACCGAATTCATTTTGAGGGCGCCGCGAGAGTGGAATATAAATGTGACTGTAAATTAACTTCGGATTAACGGAAATACGTACGCGTATTTTCGAAAGGAAAAGATATGCTATCTTTGTACGGCTTTACGTGCGATCCGTTAAATTTATTTATAGAAAAACCCTGCTGTTTTATTCCAAAGGCAAGGCTTGAATTTAACTGTTAAGTCCAACTGAAAACTTTTGTCAATACGAGTTATATAAATGCGCGTAAGTTATATGGAATTATATGTTCAATTGTATATTTTGCATTATCAATTATATATTCAATTATTTTCAATTATTTTCAATTATATTCAATTATTTTCAATTATATTCAATTATTTTCAATTATTTTCAATTATTTTCAATTATTTTCAATTATTTCAATTATTTCAATTATATTCAATTATTTTCAATTATTTTCAATTATTTCAATTATTTCAATTATTTCAATTATTTCAATTATATTCAATTATTTCAATTATTTCAATTATATTATTATTATATTGAATTATATTGAATTATATTAAAATTATACATATTGAGCGGATTTATAACAGTTGCCTTCGACCAAAAAAGTTCAAAATATCAAAAAATGTCCCCAATTTCGCTCTCCAAGTACACACACAGAAATTTACGAAATAACAGTTCCGCACTGTAATTTAACGTCAAATTCACCTCGCGCAAGAAGAGAAAATCTTTTAAAATCCGTGCCTCTGTAAATGCAAATGTAAATTCTTTCCGTAGCTTTGCAGCGTGCACCGTTCGTTTCAAAGCGAGCCGAGAATCCATCCGGGCTGGCTCGAGTGTTCGGTGTTCATTAACACTCCATAGAATCCTTGAAAAGCGTTTTTCGCCCGGGCGCCAGGTCACCAGGACCACTTTCATCAATTAATGACAGAAGCCCCCCGGCCGTTTCCTGGCTGCTGCGCTCGAGTGTCCTCTCGAACGTCGGCGGGGGAGGAGCGAGCCCCTTTCGGCGCGCGGCCCGGTAGCGGCATTGTCGCGCGGACTTATTAAAAGCAACAGCCTCCGGTCCTCCTCCCATTGTAAAAGCGAGCGTGAACGTCGTAACCCACTTTCTTTGTCTTTTTACGACTTTCTCCGGGGCTCGCGGATCGTCTTGACGCCGCGCGTCCCGCGCCGCTTCGATACGAAACTCGTTTGCCGGTCCGCGCGGAGACGATGCCCGCGGATAGCCGATGCAACGTACCGGGTGGCTCGTTTGAAACGCGCTCGCGCGCCGAACTACTTTTGAATTACGCGGAGAGGGAGAGAGAGAGAGAGAGAAAGAGAGAGAGAGAGAGTGAACGTGAGAGAGAAAGCTAACACAAAGAGAGAGAGCGGGAGAGAGAAAGAGAGAAGGAGGGAGAGAGAACAGTGGGAGAGATATATCAGAGAGGGAGAGAGAGAGAGAGTGAGAGGGAGAGAAATTGAACTTGAGAGAGGGAGAGAGAATTTCAGAGAGAGAGAATTTGCGAGAGAGATTGAAAGAGAGAGAGAGAGAGAGAGAGAGAGAGAGAAATTGAGCTTGTGAGAGAGAGAGAATTTGAGGAGAGAGAGCTTGAGAGAGGGAGAGGGAAATTGAGCTTGAGAGAGAGAGAGAGAGAGAGAGAATTTCAGAGTGATTGAGAGACAGAGAGAGGAATTGAGCCTGTGTGAGAGAGAGAGGGAGAGAGAGAGAGAGAGAGAGAGGGAGTCACAAAACACACAGCTCTAGAAGTTTCCGCGGAGCGGCAAGAAAGCCGAGACAATGAGATATGATCGAATCGTGGAATTCCCAAGCCGACTGTTCCCGTATGCCGTTCGAGTTGTTCAAGAACTGTGCCATTCGTTGCCGGTGATTCTGGACATCGGAATCAATTCCGCCATCGTCGTCGTCGTCGTCGTCGTCGTCGTGGGCACAGGAATAGCGAAACGCGCAAAGGTCGCTGTAAATCTCTCTCGTGTTCCGCGGTGGCTGCGGGACGAGGCCACTAATGAAAGAGAAAAGGAATTTATCGGCGGTATAAATTGTCCCCGGATGTCGGACATCCGGCGGCGTTCGCGATCGATCGCGTGCTCCGTACTGAGAGCGGCCCGGGGGAGCAAACGGCGGCCGAGAGAGAGAGAGAGAGAGAGAGAGAGAGAAATTGAGATTGTATAAGAGAGAGAGAGAGAGAGAGAGAGAGAGAGAGAGAGGGAGAGAAAAATTGAGCTTGTGAGAGAGAGAGAATTTCAGAGAGTGATTGAGAGAGAGAGAGTGAGAGAGAAATTGAGCTTGTGAGAGAGAGAGAGAGAAAGAGAGAGAGAGATTGAGAGGGAGGGAGAGAGAGAGAGAGAGAGAGAGAGAGAGAAAGAAAACGAGAGAAATTAATTATTATATATATTATATATATTTATATATTATATATTATATTATTATATATATATATTTATGTATTATATATATATATCATATATATATTATTATTAAGAGAGATTGAGAGAGAGAGAGAGAGAGAGAAAATTTTGGAGAGAAAAAGAGAGAAAAAAGGAGACATTGAGACTGAAAGATTGAGAGAGAGAGAGGGAAAGAGAGAAAGATTGAGATTCAGAGAGAGAGGAAGAGAGAGAGAGAGAATCAGAGAGAGAGAGAGAGAGAGAGAGAGAGCGGAAAAGAGAGAGCAAAAAGCAACGCCGAAGGAAAAAAAGAAGAAAAAGAGAAAAGAGCCTGGAACGACGTGCCTTTATTGGTTTTCCTTGGGAGTCCCGGCTAGCAGGGGCCAATGGCTCCTTTTAATTAGGCGATCGGTGATCGGGGGAACGTTGCATGCGGCCGAAAGATCGACGCGCGCGAGACTCCCTGGACCGCCTCGCATGCCCGGCGCGCTGGCATAACGAGCCCTCGTTAGGCCCTCGATGAGATCAACTGTTCTATTTGCTACTGACAAACGACCGTTCCTCGCCGTTTGCGGCCTCGCGAACACCGATCGAACTGTTTGCGCCGCCTCGAGAGGCTGTTCCGCTCGACGTCGACCAGCTTTTCTTCGGAAGCAACCGCGGCTCGAGTGCCCTCTCTCTCTCTCTCTCTCTCTCTCTCTCTCTCTCTCTCTCTCTCTCTCTGTCCTCGGGACCGGTCCAAGAGTGATTGGATTATGTTCGGACTGCTTGACGAAGGACGCAATCGAGATTCCCCGATTTTATGTCCTCCGCGCTCTCCTCGATTTTATTGCTCCTCGCTACGGCACTACTCTTCACACGGACACGTAATAACTGTAATTCCGCGGGCAAACGGCCGTACGCGGTGCTAACAGTCAACAACGGGATTGGTTGTTCACTTCTGGATCAGCCTCGTGCATTGTCATCGCCGCGGTTCTTCCTTAGAGTTTGAACTAGTCCCATCCGGATATATTCTTAGCTCGATCGTTTGGTAACCTTTGACTAGCTTTCCGTGGGTATTGTTCGAATGATCCTCGAGTTTCTGTGATAGGGCAAGCGTAACTGTTTTAACTGGCCACAAAGATTTTCGAAGAAATTGTTGGTACCGTGGAATCATAGTTATATTATAATATAATAATTACAATATAATTATAATTGCAATATAATAGCAATAGAATTGTAATATAATTACAATATAATTACCATTACAATATAATTGCAATATAATAGCAATATAATTGTAATATAATTACAATATAATGGCAATATAATAGCAATATAATTGTAATATAATTACAATATAATTGCAATATAATAGCAATATAATTGTAATATAATTACAATATAATTGCAATATAATAGCAATATAATTGCAAGATAATTGTAATATAATTACAATATAATTGCAATATAATTGTAATATAGTTACAATATAATTGCAATATAATTGTAATATAATTACAATATAATTACAATATTATTATAAGATAAGTATAATAATATAAGTACAATATAATTGCAATATAATTGTAATATAATTACAATATAATTACAATATTATTATAAGATAAGTATAATAATATAATTGCAATATAATTGTAATATAATTACACTATAATTGCAATATAATTGTAATATAATTACACTATAATTATAATTGCGATATAATTGCAATATAATTGTAATATAATTATAAGAATATAATGTAATTACAATATAATAATAATAATATAATGTAATTACAATACAATTACAATAATATAAAGTAATTACAATATAATATAATTATAATACAATTACAAGCATAATATAATAATTGTAAGATACAATTGAACATGTCGCGCGTTTTCACATCGCTTTTTCTACGGAAACCGAGCACCGTAGAACGTAACGTCTATCGTCAACACGGGGCATAGGTAATGGATAGCATCCGGTCGTCGGAACAGTCTCAATTTCCCCAAGTGTCCGGTCCCTGGATACGGGTGCGGATCCAGATGGAGGAACAAAAGGAGAGTCGAGCGTCCGATTGTTCATCGGGAACGATGCAGGCCGGGGTCTCCAATGACATAACCGTCCGCGGCGGAGTTAAATCCACGGAAGGGGACCCAGAGCGGCGAGGAGGGGGTCCGCGGGGCGGACTCTCTTTAAAGGCCCCGGAGAGCACGGTTCCAGGCCAGAACCCGGCAACCTGTTCCCGGTGGGCAACAGAGGAAAAAAAAGGAACAGGCCCACAGGCCCCCGGCCAGAGATATGTACTTTTCTTCTCGAGTGCCCCGGGGCCCTCTCTTCCTTTTACGACTCCCCGGTACATTGAACGACACCGGGGCAGGGGCCATTAGCATATTCTTCATTTTTCGACCGACTTCTTAGTCACGATCGGTGCCACATTTGTTTATGGCATTTCTTTTTTTTGTCTCTGTGATTAATAATAAAACTATTATTGGCGTGGAAGATCGTAATTACATATTGCATTATATTGCATTACATAACGATATGTAATGCACATGAAACACACATTACATTACATTACATTAGATTACATTACACCATTACATTGCATCACATTCCATTACATTGCGTTACATTGCATTGCATTCCATTACATTGCGTTACATTCCGTTACATTGAGTTATATTGTGTTATATTGCATTACATTACGTTACATTGCGTTATATTGCATTACATTACATTACATTACATTACACTGCATTACACTGCATTACACTGCATTACATTGCATTACATTATATTATATTATATTGCATTACATTACATTGTATTTGATTATATTGCATTACGTTGCATTGGATTGCATTGCATTGGATTACTTTACATTGCATTATATTGCATATTACATTGCATTGGATTGCATTGCATTGGATTACTTTACATTGCATTATATTGCATATTACATTGCATTACATTGCATATTACATTGCATTACATTGCATATTACATTGCATTACATTGCATATTACATAACATATTACATTACATATTACATATTACATTTCATATTACATTACATTACATATTACATATTACATTTCATATTACATTACATTACATATTACATATTACATTTCATATTACATTACATTACATATTACATATTACATTTCATATTACATTACATTACATATTACATATTACATTTCATATTACATTACATTACATATTACATATTACATTATCTTTTTATTTTATTTATATATTTCCAGCAATAAAGCAAAACGTTCTTCCTTCCTCGCTCGAGGAGATGTAACCAATGACTTTGCTTTTTCCAACCCTGGTTGCGTCCACCCCCTCCCCTACCCCCCTCGTTGCAAGAAAACCGAGCGATAAAGTGCCCGTTAAACACAGAATCCGTGGGAAAACCGTTCGCTCAACATTCGTGCACACATCCTCGAGATTACGATCGTAAAGATCGCTTCTTGTACAGAAGGGCGGGAGGATGGAACACGGAGCGGGCGTTTACCGTCTCCGGAGGGTTGCGCGGCGGGTAACACCGTCGCGAAAACGTTGAACAAGTTCGGCGAGCTCAGGTGTTGCGACGAAAATGTCGATGGAACTTCGTCAAACTTTCCGGCGGGGCTTTCTAAACGCTGGACGACGGGCGTGTCTGCCAGCTGGTTCATTGCACGACGGTCTGTATATTCTGCGGATTATGGCGGAGACGTCTAACCGAGCTGTGTGTATTTTTTCTTTTCTCGGCCAGAGATAAAACTCCCGACGGCCCCCGTCGCCGTGGTAAGCTCGGTTCAAGAGGTTACGGGAAACAATGTTCGCTGGGCGATTCTCGGGACCAACGAAATGTAACAAAAGTTGGAAAACGATGCTGTGTTATATATATATTTTTTCTAAAAATTTAGTAAATTATTTTAATGACTATATTATATTGTGTTATATTATATTATAAGCTTATTATTATATAATATAATATAATTTAATATAATATAATATAATACAAGCTCATAATATAATATAATACAAGCTTATAATATAATATAATATAAGCTTATAATATAATATAATATAAGCTTATAATATAATATAATACGAGCTTATAATATAATATAATACAAGCTTATAATATAATATAATACAAGCTTATAATATAATATAATACGAGCTTATAATATAATATAATACGAGCTTATAATATAATATAATATAATATAAGCTTATAATATAATATAATATAATACAAGCTTATAATATAATATAATACAAGCTTGTAATATAATATAATACAAACTTATAATATAATATAATACAAGCTTATAATATAATATAATATAAGCTTATAATATAATATAATATAATACAAGCTTATAATATAATATAATATAAGCTTATAATATAATATAATATAATACAAGCTTATAATATAATATAATATAATATAAGCTTATAATATAATATAATATAATACAAGCTTATAATATAATATAATATAAGCTTGTAATATAATATAATGTGCTATATATTAGTATATACCTACTACATGTATATTGATACTATTTATTAGTACATAGCATCTGTCAAACAGTAATATTTAATTAACTTTTACCTATATGCTTGATTAAAAAAATTATTTAAACATAATTTTACAAACATTTTTATTTACATTTCAAATACAATTATACCGTATCGTTGAGAAAATTGATTTTCCGACTCGATTTCGCGAAATTTTTGGATCTGGATCACTGCGAAGGGTGCGAGGGGACGGGCGGAGGGTGGTAGGCGCTCGGTTTTTCCAGCCCCGTTTTCCGCTCGGCGGCTCGCGATTGTCCCCTCGGGGACGGCGGAAAGGGTTCGGGGGAGAATTATAACGGGTCGCGCGAGCCGGTTGCCGTAGAGTAATCGCCCCTGCAGCGTTCCACCCCTCGCGGCGGACGGGGTGCCCTCGGATATGCAAAATACTTCGCCGGCCGTAGTTTTCTAAACAATTTGGGAAATGCGCGCTTACAGCTTGGACACCGCCGCGCCGCGCCGCGCCGGGACGAGACGGTGCTGTAATGAATTATGCCTTCTGCGGGGAATAATGGGACGAGTTTCGGGTGGCGCGGGTCTGCGGAAACGGGACTTTAGGGTACCGGTACGGGGAGGGGGGCTGTTTAACTTCGGTGAATAAATGGAGCGAGACACGCGAATTTAGGGTAAATGCCGAGCATTGTCTTTCTCAGGGCAACTCGCGGCCGTTTTCAATTAATTTTTCAAGCTTGAATTGATTTCTTGAATTTTCTACCTTTCCTAAGTTCTCTACTTTTCCTAAATTTTCCACTTTCCCTAAATTTCCTTAATTTCCTAAATTTCTTACTCTTCCTAAATTTCCTGAATTTCCTACTTTCCTACTTGAATATAATTGAATAAAATTGAATAAAATTGAATATAATTGAATGAAATTGAATGAAATTGAATGAAATTGAATAAAATTGAATAAAATTGAATAAAATTGAATATAATTGAATAAAATTGAATGAAATTGAATAAAATTGAATAAAACTGAATAAAATTGAATAGAATTGAATAGAATTGAATAGAATTGAATAAAATTGAATCAAATTGAATCAAATTGAATCAAATTGAATAGAATTGAATCAAATTGAATAAAACTGAATCAAATTGAATTAAATTGAATTAAACATTACGAAACGAATGTGAAATAAAAAGTGTTATTACCAGAAAAGAAAATTGTCTTCTAAAAATCTTATTATCCAATAACAATAAATCAAACGAATCTTTCTAATCGGAGAAAATGTCCTGCATCAAATTAATTGCGGAAAAGAAAATTAATTGCGTAAATGACTGCGAACGTCTTATCGCAAAGTTACAAGTGCCTTTCCTCATAGAAAATTACGAACACTAAAAAAAAGTCCTGATCACCTTCTCCGTAGAATAAACGATAATTAGTTCCCGACGAATGAACCTGTAATTTCAAGCGCCGTACGTTTTCTCGTACACTGAACGTGAATATTGAACAATCATATCATCATAATTTAACGTAACTTAACCGAAGCGATAGAAACGATCCAACAACAACAACAACAACAACAACAACAAATCGAAAAGCGTCGAATTAGTATTTCTCGCGGTCGCGTGAAATCCTATATCCCGATGCCCGCTGTGCCCATAATTGGAAAACGGGCCGGGCATTGCGAAAGATACGGGTCCCCTGGCGCAAGTGAAATAAATATTCGCATTGTTAATGAATTACGACGCGAGTTTTATTGCGCAACGCGCCTGCAAATCGTTCGCCGGGCTAAGAAACTCGCGTCGTCGTCATCGTCGTCGCTCCTGCTGCCCGCAGGAAGCTAAGGGGCCCGGGCCCGGCCCGGCCCGACCCGGCCCGAAGTCCGGCTGCGGCCGAAAAAAGAAAACACGAAACAATTTGCACCTTGTAATCGCGGTAACGGTGCACGCAATTAACGTACCGCCGCGGAAAGAACGCGGCGGCCGCTGCAACCTGGAAACGGCCGTTTGTAATCATGTCTCTCCGTTGATCCAACAATTACGAATTTCTCAGGGCGGAATCGCTTCGCCGAAGAGACCGCCGTCAATTCACGTCGATCGCGAGACCGTCGCAAAAGGCAGAAAAAACCGGCGGACGCGCGGAAAAAGATGGGATGAGCCGTGTAAAACGGTCGATCTCGCAATTTCCGCAGCATTCTTTTACGATGTTCTTTCTTGGTATCGTTGAATTGCTGCTTCAAACGACGGAAATTGATATTTATATATTTATTTGATTGTGTTTCGGTGAATTCGCTATTTTAAAATATTTATTTTAATTATTGTGTATTTTGTATGGCTGGTTCATATTCGGCCAGCAATTCATAAAAACTATCTGCTACTCTGTTCAAGTATATATATAATATATTATTATATTACTTATTATATTATTATATATATAATAATATACTATAATAATATATTATATGGTAATTATATATGTAATCAGTATAATATAATAATTATATAGTATATATTATAGTATATATACTATTATAATACTATCATATATAACATATAATAGCATTAGTAGATATTATATAGTAATTATATATGTAATTAGTATAATATAATATAGTAGTATAATATAATAATTATATAGTATATATTATAGAGTATGTATACTATTATAATACTATTATATATAATATATAATAGTATTATTAGATATTATATAGTAATTATATATTTAATTATATAGTATGTATTATAGTATATATACTATTATAATACTAATTATAATAGTAATTATATATGTAATTAGTATAATATAATAATTATATAATATATATTATAGTATATATATTATTATAATAGTATTATTAGATATTATATAGTACTTATATATTTACATAATTATTATTATATATATAATTACTATCACAGATTTCATAGAAAAATAGCCACGCCCAAACATCTAAAAAATATTCGAATCCTCTGAAACAATTCTTCTTTAAAAACAAAAAAAGAAGTTATCCCATTCTTAACGCCGTTAAAAGGCGTTACTTTCCCAGACGACTGTACACGTAACGATCGAGAAAAACGTACGATCGTCCGCCGGATCCCGTGCAATCGGAAGCGGCAATCGAACCGTCTCGCGTCAGAATCTCGTAACAAATGTCGAATCGTTCACTTCAGGCGCCGTATCCGTGACAATTGGGAACGCCGTTTCCAGCTAGCACAGTTTCGTCCGGCTCGCTTTTATATCGGCCCGTATCCGCGAAACGATTTGTCGACTGCCATTCCTGCGGCCGTTTCTCCGCATCCCCACGCCCCCCCCCCCCTCCTCCTCTCCCGCGGCCGCCGTTATCCGTCATA
The DNA here is from genome assembly GCF_051020955.1 of Megalopta genalis. Lineage (NCBI taxonomy): Eukaryota > Metazoa > Arthropoda > Insecta > Hymenoptera > Halictidae > Megalopta > Megalopta genalis. Next base: position 8,307,489 of record NC_135028.1, on the reverse strand, counting down.
TCTGGAGAGCTTCGTCTCTGTCAAATTCCGACTTCAAGAACCGCAGATGTTCTTCCGACGAGCTTCGCGCGCGGTTCGCAGAAGAAACGCTGTGAAACGGATTCCGCCGTTTTCCGGAAATCACGTCACGTACGAGCTGGCGCGTCCCGCGCGCCTTTCGTCTTCACTGATTGCTTTTTGAATCAGAAAGCCGCCGCCGCCGCAGAAGCTGTCGCCGTTCCGACGGTCCGTATTAAAAATCCCGGATCGACGGATTTTCTTTTTTGTTACGGCGAGAATGTCTTCGTTACGGTCGTCGATTTTCAAACGGTTCGACGGACTCGAGCTGTTCCGCGATGGAAATTGAGACCGCGGAGGTTGAAATTGGTTCGTTGGAAAATATTTCTCGGTGGTACTTTCGGCTTATGTATTATATATGTATTATTATATAGCAATGTAGTGATATAAGTAATATTACTTTACTATATAGTAATATACTATATAGTAATATTACTTTACTATATAGTAATATACTATATAGTAATATTACTTTACTATATAGTAATATACTATATAGTAATATTACTTTACTATATAGTAATATACTATATAGTACTATACATATAGTAACATAGTAATATAGCATTATATAGTAAATATATAGTATATATGGTACTATATAGTGATTCAATTACAATCGATTGGAATAATAAAAAAAAGAATTAAAAAGCGATGCTTTAAAAAATTTCTTTTATCTGAGTTCATATTGAAATTGCAATTGCAACTTGTCATGCATAATTGTCGAATAAAAACGATGTCAAAGCAGAGCTACGCGAAGCAGGTGTCGTTCGAATTCAGCTTTTAATATATTCATAGTTCAATTTAAAATATTCTCATAGTTCAATTTAATATATTCACAGTTCAATTTAATATATTCACAGTTCAATTTAATATTCTCATAGTCTAGTTTAATATTGTCACAATTTAATTAAATATTTTCACAGTTCAATTTAATATATTCACAGTTCAATTTAATATTGTCACAATTCAATTAAATATTTTCACAGTTCAACTTAACATATTCATAGTTCAATTTAATATATTCTCACAGTTCAATTTAATATATTCACAATTCAATTAAATATTTTCACAGTTCAATTTAATATATTCACACTTCAATTTAATATATTCACAGTTCAATTTAATATTCTCATACTTCAATTCAATATTGTCACAATTCAATTAAATATTTTCACACTTCAACTTAACATATTCACAGTTCAATTAAATATATCCGCAGCTCAATTTACTATTGTCACAATTCAATTAAATATTTCCACAGTTCAATTAAATATTTCCACACTCCAATTCAATATCCTCACAAACGCTGTCAAATCATAGTCTTTCTACGCGAAGCAGCTGACGTTCGAATTCATCGTTCCACAATTAACGTTAGAAACCATACATTTGCATAAACTTTCGCCGTCCTCGTGTCGACATATCGGAAAAACTCGGGCGACAGAGTAACGCAGAGAAAGTGTCAATTACGATTCGCGTCGAGAAATTGTCGCGTTCGACGTGAAACTTTCTTCCGATCGGCGCGGCGCGGCGAAGACGATCGGCCACGAAAATTCGTCGCGGAAGGACGTGGCAACCGTTCGACGAAATAACATTTAATTAATTCGTTACACGACGTGCTCCGCGGTGAACGGAATGCCCCCTCGTTCGCCATGATATCTTCGCCAGGGAATCCCGGCGTATGTTTCGAGCGCGGCGCCGTTCCGGAGAAAAGATACGTCCCTCGGGAGCGGAGCCGAGCCGAGCGGAGACGCGGGGGCTTCGGCTCGCTATTAAACCCACGGGATGAGACCCGACACTTCGCTACTCTGTACACCGGCTAATTAAATTATTCCGGAAACGCGGCGAGCCGCTTCCAAAGGCCACGCACGGCGACAATAGCGCGCCGCGACGGAACACTCGCTGCTCGATTGCGGCGCTTTCGATGCGAGAAGCTGATCTTGGATGCCGAAATAAGTGCGTGTGGATTTTTAGAATTTGTCGAGCATCGAGCTGCATGGCCGATTAGGTCGATACTTCGCGATAAAGGCGACGATAGTTGAGAGAAAAATGTCCCGCGCGAATATTGGTCGATTCTTCGTAATCGACGGTCAGCTTGCGAACGAAATGGTATAGTAAACGATTAATTTCGAAGCGGGGAAAAATTGTGGCTTATTTAGGACATTGTGGCGCACGTTATAGAATTTTCTCAGATTTTTCGGTCGCGATCTGTGGACAGGAAAAATGGAAAAGCAGAAAAGAATCGGAAAATCGAAAGATTTCGCAATGACTTTATATGATTTCGTATGCCTCCCTAAGTGACGCTCGGATTGCCCACGAAAATGGACAATTCGGGAAGAGGAGACACGATGAATCCAGCCTTATTTATAATACCTGCAGCTCTATCTTATAGTTATTAACAATTCGTAACTGTAAAAACGAGAAACCGCGAGGCTCGAATAATCGCGTCTCCTCTCCCCAAATTGTCCATTTCTGTGCAGTTAGGGAGCGTCAGTTAGGGAGGCATAACTTCGTAATCTCATTCGAAGGGCGCCCTAGGTGTTCGACGCAGCGATAAAGCAAAATTTTCAAGGAATCCGGCGTTTCGAAGGGAGCGCAGGACATCGATTCAGAGCGGACTGACCCGATCCCGAAGGATTCGCGGGGTTCCAGGGGTTCCAGGGGGAGGGGGGCGCAGTGTATTAGGCGAGTGGCTGTAAAAGGGCAGCAGTCTCGCGGAAGAAGAAGCAAGGAAAGGTGGCGGAAGAGATTTGTGGCGCACCGGAGAGGATTTTACTGCCTCGGAGCCTCTTCTTCTCGAAGCCTTCTCTTCCTCTTCGCTCGGCGCGTCGTCCCCCTCTCCCCTTCGCGGCGCTCTACTCCCCTTCGCGGCGCTCTACTCTCCTTCGCGGCACTCTTCTTTCCTTCGCGGCGCTCTTCTCGCCGCCGCGGCGAGTCCCGGCGTCACATTCGCGGCACTCTTCTCTCCTTCGCGGCGCTCCCCTCCCCTCCGCAGCGCTCTTCTCCCCTCCACGGCTCACTCCTTCCCTTCGCGGCGCCCTTCTCGCCGTCGCGGCGAGCGGCGCGCCGCGGCGTTCCGAAAAACCCCGATCGCCGCGCCTCGCCTCGCCGCCGAGGACACGGCCGAAGGGTTTCGCCGGCGCAAAAAGCAAGACCGGCGGAAACTTCGGCCGTTTCATCCGCAAAAAGTTTATCGCCGCGAAGGCTCGCGAGCAGCAATATCCTGGGAACGCCGCGCCGCGCCGCGCCGCCTCGTTCACGGCTAAGTTCCACGGCTGTAATTGTCTTCCGTTTCATCGATTGCTTTGGATCGATCGTCGGAAGACCGGAGAGAGAAGAGACAGACCTGTTGCGAGCGACTCGCGTTAACGCCGATTGCTCGGTTCGGAACGATCCGGTTGAGACACGTTCGTCGAGCCGCTCGATTAGGACGCATCCGGTGCTCCGAGTTGAATGCTTCGATGTTTCTATAATTTGCTGGTGCACGGGGAGAGTGAATAACGCGTCGATTGGAAAAGCCGGCTGGTTAAAATGTTTCGCGAAATTCGAGCGTTTTGTTTGTGCGAATTGAAATCGACCAGTTCGATTTTGTAGTTGAAATTATAGTTATATAATTATAGTTATAGTTAAAATTATAGTTATATAATTATAATTATAGTTACACTTCTATAATTATAATTATAGTTATAATTCTATAATTCTATAATTCTATAATTCTATAATTATAGTTACACTTCTATAATTATAATTATAGTTATACTTCTATAATTATAATTATAGTTATAAATTCTATAATTCTATAATTTATAGTTATAATTCTGTAATTCTATAATTCTATAATCCCATAATTATAGTTATAATTCTATAATTCTATAATTATAATTATAATTATAATTATAATTATAGTTATAGTTATAATTCTATTATTCTATAATTATAGTCATAGTTATAACTCTATAGTTATAATTATAGTTATAATTACACGTGCACGATCGTTATAGTTATAATTACACGTGCACGTGAGATCGTGCACGATCTCATCCTCTCAGAGGATAAACGATATATCGAGCCACAATCGAGACGTTTAAAAAAGACAACAACGTAAACACTTCATCCATTCAATCGCGAACAAAAAAAGTGCGGTTCGTCCGCGTTGTTTTTCAAGCGATCGCTTGATCTTTTCTTTTCGGCTTTGCGAAAAAACCGCGTTCGTCTCGTAAGAACGTTGAGACACGACGAAGTCAAATGAGAGAAGAAACTAGTAGAACTAGGTCGACGGCATCGTGAGCTAATCGCATCGTCGTCGCCTTCTCCCATCGCGTTTCTGGCCAACGAGCATCGCCTACGGCAGCGGAGAGTTCCACGGCGAGACGCGAGCTGACGGTGCATTTCCACGCGGGAGATGTTTCGCCAGAAAACCGGCGCGCATTCCTGAAGGTTAACCGTCTGTCACGATGATTCTTCGTCTTCTTTATTGCACCGTGCGATCCGAGCGGCCACGGCTGGGTATATCCGTCGGTGTGTTCCTACCAGACCGGTGAATGGAAACGGGCGCCCGCGATCGGTATTCCACCGCCTTGCAACCGGCGCGGCGCGATCGCAAAAAGTCACGATCTCGTCGACAGCTTGTAAGAATCGAACGTAATTGACTCGAACGATATCGGCCGGCGAAGAAAAATTCCCCAAGGTCCTGCAATTTTACGAATCGTCGGTCGTCGAGCTGCGCCGGAGAGTTACGCCAGGAAATAGCTGGAACTGCTTAACCCCTTCATGCACCGTTTACTTCACGGTTACTATGATTCGGACTTTTGATATTGAGATGAGTGGACTGCGGATCTTGATGCGAAATGTGGGGTTTTTTTGGATATGTTATAGGGGGAGGGGGGTCGACGACAATGGATTTCTTCTTGTAATGATTTTGGTAAGGTGAGGGCAACGTGATCGTGTTTCATTGTTTTCACTGTTTTGTGTGTTAGCTGGTTCAATTTACTGTTTACGTAGTTGAATTAAATATTTCTACAGTTCAATTTCATATTTTAATTAGTTCGATTTAATATTCTCATAGTTCTGTTTAATATATTCATAGTTCAATTTAATATATTCACAGTTCAATTTAATATTGTCACAATTCAATTAAATATTTCCACAGTTCAATTTAATATTTCCATAGTTCAATTTAATATATTAACAGCACAATTTAATATATTCACAGTTCAATTTAATATTCTCATAGTTCAATTTAATATATTAACAGCTCAAATAATATATTCACAGCTCAATTTAATATATTCACAGTTCAATTTAATATTCTCATAGTTCAATTTAATATATTAACAGTTCAATTTAATATATTCACAGTTCAATTTAATATTCTCATAGTTCAATTTAATATATTAACAGCTCAATTTAATATATTCACAGTTCAATTTAATATATTCATAGTTCAATTTAATATACTCACAGATCAATTTAATATATTCCTAGCTCAATTAAATATTTCTACAGTTCAATTTAATATTTTCATAATTGAATTTAATATTCTTATTGTTCAATTTAATATTCTCATAGATCAATTTAATGTTTTCATAGATCAATTTAATATTGTCATAGTTCAATTAAATATTTCCACAGTTCAATTTAATATTGTCATAGTTCAATTTAATATCCTCATACCTCAATTTAATATATTCACAGTTCATACTTCTCATAGTTCAATTTAATATTGTCACAATTCAATTAAATATTTCCACGGTTCAATTAAATATTTCCATAGTTCAATTCCAGAATCCAATTCGCTCTCCTCCCATCAAAAAATTCTCCTTCAACCTACGAACACAAAAAAAAATACCAACTACCATCTGTGAACATTAATCGATTATGCGTATCCTACACGATGTTCCTTCAAAGATTTGGCAAACGACTTTGGCAACAACAACAACAACAACAAAAACTTCCGTATGTCTCGCGAACCGGCGTGTGTAACGAACCCGCCGAAGCTTTGAGATCGGCGGTGCACTCGTGCCGAGGTGTGGCACTCGAGAAACCGTGGTCGGCATGGTGTCGAGTTATGTAACAGGTTTTATGTTGGTACACGTCCGATGAGCGCTGTAAGCGCGAGCTTAGCGTCTCCGCTCGAACCTTTCCTTTTTCACCTGTGCCAGAGGAACGCGTGTTCAGTGATACCGTGGCTCTCCGTGCTCTGCGGTTTCGCGAGACCGGATCTGGGAATGACAGATAATAGCTGCGGGCAAATCACTGGCATTGTCTGCGATTATTGTCCGGTTGCGTTCGCCGGGGGCGGTTGTTCATTTTTGGCAAGTTTTTACGGGGAATACGAGGCTGGTAATCGCGGTACGAATTTGCGGGGGTGGCGGACAGGTTTTCACGGATAATGGGGCCGTGATTTGGAAAAATTTGTTCTGCATATAATAATAATAAATACATAATAACAATATATATAATATTATAATATAGTAATGTAATAATATAGTATTATAATAGTATATATATATATTAACATAATAATATAATAGTATGTTAATATAATAATATAATAATATATATTAGTACATATATAATATTATTATACAACAATATATAATACAATACAATTAATACTATTATATATTATTATATATCAATTAATATTCTTATATATTATTATATGTCAATTAATATTCTTATATATTATCATATAGTAAATAATATTATTATATATTATTATTATATATTGATTAATACTATTATATATTATCATATATATATTATAATATAGTGATTAATATTATTATATATTATCATTATATATTGAGAGAGAGATTAATTCTTTTATATATTATTATATATCAATTGATATTATTATATATTATCATTATATATTGATTAATACTTTTATATATTATTATATATCAATTAATATTATTATATATTATTATATATCAATTGATATTATTATATATTATTGTTATATATTGTTTAATACTATTATACGTTATTATATATCAATTACTACAACTACCTATTAATTTACAATAACAATAATTAATACATAACATAAAAGTCATACAATTTAAATATTTCAATAAATGCTACACCCATAAAAAAATGACCTATCCAATTTATCGAGAACTTCGAGCGTCACTCTAACACAGCACAGTAATTCAGACCAGTTTCAAAGAAGTCATACCGTTTCAAGCGCAGCCTTTTTTTGCGTCCTCGAGAAATAAAGCCATCGAGAAAATCACTCCGTTTCCCTCGTCGAGGCAACATCATCCTTCGCTCCCGGTGTCCTCTCGCAACGGAGAAATTCATGCAGCGAAAACGTCGGCGATTTCGGTCGAACACTTTCCGCCACTTTCGGACGGCGTGCGTCGCGGCGCTCGCCCGGCTTGTAATTGCATTTCAAGTATCGGAGCGAGCATCGTGGCAAAGGCGAAACGGTTCGCGCCAGTTGCACGAGTATTAAGTAGCGCATCATCCGATTTCCATTACGGTCCGGTCTTTGCGTTACACCTCTGGTCCGATTGCGCTTCGGTCGCGCGATTCCTCGCGCCGCGCCGCGCCGCGAGAATCTTCTTTCCGAGGGCCGTTAAAGTGAAAATACGACGGCGTGCCGAGGATAGTCGGGATAATAGTCGAGGATAATCAGCGCGTGTCGACACGGCCGCCGGTTTAACATAACGTATCGGCGCGGTTTTCAGCGATCCCGACGGTGGAAATGTTGCGCGCGGAGTCGCACGGTTTCCGGCCGCGGCAACTATGCCTAACTGTGTACAAGGTGTCCCGAAAATGTCTCGCGATCCGAGAGTGGCGGGTTCCTCGGGTCATTCGAAGTAACTTTTTCCTTCACAAAAATTTTCTCCGACGCGCCGTTAACGAGTTATCAACGAAAAACAGTGACCAATGAGAGGCGAGCTCGGCTGGCGCGAGGCAACCGAGCCAATGAGCGGAACCGGGCTTCGCGCGCTGGTTGGCCGGGCCGCCTCGCGTCAGTCGTACTCGATTCTTATTGGCCGCAGCTTTTTCGTTGATAACTCGTTAACGACGCCTCGGAGAACATTTTTGTAAAGGAAGAAGCTGCTTCGAATGATCCGGGGAACCCGTCATTTCCGGATCGCGAGACATTTTTGGGACACCCTCTGTATAATACTAAGACGCTCGAAAGCGAATCCTGATTTCCGTTTTTACGCGGCGAGAAATTGCGAGGGAAACGTGCCTTCTTCGGCGGATCTTCCGCAGGACGAATCTACTTTTCTACGTGCGGTAGAAACTCGATTGTCCGGCGTCTCCGATATCGCGGAATTCTACGCCAATGGAACTTCTTTCGCGTTTGATTTGACGTGATTTTCAGGCAAATACGCGAACGATTTAGTGCGCGATTCGATGAATAAGTAATGATAATAATTCAATAAATAAATAGAGGTGAAATCTGAGACTGTAGATTATTGTAATAATGTGTAAATAATTATTTGTTACGTGAAATAATGATAATTATATTGGATGAACGTTCGTATCGTTCTATTTAATTTAATTAATCGAGATAATAAGGGTGATTCGATGAATAAACAAATAAGGGTGAAATCTGAGACTGTAGATTATTGTAATAATGTGTAAATAATTATTTGTTACGTGAAATAATGACAATTATATTGGATGAACGTTCGTATTGTTCTATTTAACTTAATTAATCGTGATTCCACTGTATTTTATTTAATTAATCCTGATGTTAGTATTAGATTGTTGTTCCCTAAACGATTGGAATCGTTCGTTAAAATTATTATTCAGTTATATCGCAACATAAGAAACCATGAGAAAAATGCTACTCTCTTCCGGCAGATTTTCCCGAAGGTCTACTGCTTTCCAAATGCAAATCTAATTTTACCGATCCAACCGGTTTTCCGTATTGTCATTGTTAAATGAATGTGTCCGAATACGTACGGTTTTCATTAGATTTTACACGTTGTAGTTTCGGTATACGACAATGAGGTCGACAATTATTTTTTGCGATAAAATTCGAACGCTTCGCGGGCTTTATTTTGGTTACACTGTTCTTTGATTCTTTTTGTCTGTGTGTACGTACGTCTTTTAAAACGAGAGAAGGTTTTTCGAAATATGAATATAAATGCTAATATAAATACTTTGTGCTAATATAAATGCTAATATAAATACTTTATGCTCTCATTTAAATACTAATATAAATACTTTATGCTAATTTAAATACTAATACAAATACTTTACGCTAATATAAATACTTTATACTAATTTATGTACTACTATAAATACTTTATACTAATTTAAATACTAATATAAATACTTTATACTAATTTATATACTACTATAAATACTTTATACTAATTTATATACTACTATAAATACTTTATACTAATTTAAATACTAATATAAATACTTTATACTGATATTTACTACTACTATTTACTACTAGTATTTATATTAGTATAAAGTATTTATATTGGTCTTTATATTAGTATAAAGTATTTATATTAGTACTTATATTACTATAAAGTATTTATATTAGTATAAAGTACTTATATTACTATAAAGTATTTATATTAGTATAAAGTACTTATATTACGCTAAAGTATTTATATTACTACTTATATTAGTATAAAGTATTTATAGTAGTATTTATATTAGTACAAAGTATTTATATTACTACTTATATTGGTATAAAGTATTTATATTAGGACTTATATTGATACAAAGTATTTATAGTAGTATCTATATTAGTACAAAGTATCTATATTACTACTTACATTACTACAAACTATCTATACTACTATTTCCACTAACATCACTATCCACATTTACATTTCAAAAAAACCACCCTCTCAAAACCTGTACAGCCACCCAGCCAAAAAGAATCCAATCAACACGTAACCAAAACAAAATCGAAAACCAAAACTCCTCTCCTCCTCCCAAAATTCCCCATTATCGTTCAAAAATCTCGAAAACCTTAAACTCGCACAAAATACACTCTACATCGCTCGACACAATACGATTCTCGAAATATTTCCCAGGAACAATACCCCAGAGTACGAGGAGGAGGAGGAGAAGGAGGAGGAGGAGGAGGAGGTTGCCAGAGAGACAGCAATCTCTAGAAACGAAACGAAACGCGCGATCCCGTCGACCGCGCAAGCGCCTATCGCCCTCTAACCATCCCCCACCCCGACGGCCTAGAAGCCGGCTGGTTAGGTATCTCCTCTCGCTGCCCACGTCCAGCAGTTGCGTCCCTGTACGTACCGTCGCGACGCCGGCTGGCAGTGCGTCGCCGACTGGCGTCACGGCGCCTTTCGCCGTCGGTTCGTGCGTACACACACACACACACACACATCCACACAAATTCGTTGTAATACGTGCGCGTCTGATACAGCTCGCGTGTGCTCTCTCGCGCCGGTTCCGAAATCCCGGCCGTTCCGCGCCCTCCCCTCCGCCGAAAAGTGTGTAACTCCACCCCCCTCCCCCCTCGTGAGTTGAGAGGTGAGTTGACAGCAGAGCTTGGTTGGTTTCGTCGCGGTGACGGCGGAAGTGAAAAAGTCAAGGGAAAAGTTTGTTGCACCTCGCCGCCCGCACCCCTCCGCCCCTCCGCCCCCCCGGTTTTCTGTTCTGGTTCGCCGTGTTTAATTATCGATCACCGGTTCGCGGGGAGGACACGCCACGCATCCACGCATGCACGCCGTCTCCCGGTGGAGGAGGAGGAGGGTGGTGGTGGTGGTTGCGCTCGCCGGAGGGCCGTCGACGAGACGCGGACCAGCGAGCGATATCTGGACCAGTGACGTCACGCTCCTCTGCCCCGTCCTCCCGAGGATTGGGAGATCGGAGCATGGTCTCGAGGCAGCGTCGTGGGTTTACCGATCGGAGCGACCGCGGCCGGAAGCCGGGCCATTGGTAAGGATTCCGTATGAGCCGGTCAACTGACGGATGGACGGACCGACGGACGGACGGAAGGACGGACAGTGCTCGCGATTGTTCCGGGACACGCGGGGCCTGAAGATCGAGTGCGGCGGCCGACTCTGATTAGGATCGACGGCGAGACTGTGCCGCGCGACACGACTAATCTTTGGCTTCGACCGCGAATTAGTATGTTTCTCTATCGCGAACTTTTTTTCATGGAATTGTGGTACTATGTGAGGGCCGACTGATTAGGATCGACGGCGAGACGGAGCCGCGCGACACGACTAATCTTTGGCTTCGGCCGCGAATTAGCATGTTTCTTTCGCGAATTTTGTTTTGGTAGAATTGTGGATAGTCTGTTAGGGTTTTCTTTTTGGGGGGGAAGCGAGACGATTGGGGCTGTATAGATGATTTAGGAGCAATTTTTGGGAAGAAGAGATTGTTTGTGTTTGTACTTGTATTTGTGTTTGATTTGATTTGATTTTGCTGTTATGGTGATTTGAAGTTCGATGAGTGTAATCATTTCTATGAAGGAAATTACTTTTTCTTCGTAGTTGCAGTGATTAGGTGCTTTAGATGATGTAGGAGCAATTTTTAGGAAGAAAAGAGATTGTTTATATTCGTATTTTATTTTATTTTATTTTATTTTATTTTATTTTATTTTATTTTATTTTATTTTATTTTATTTTATTTTATTATTTTATTTTATTTTATTTTATTTTGCTGTTAAAGTGATTAGAAGTTTGATGAGTGTAATAATTGCTAAGAAGAAAATAGATAATTTATATTTATATTTGATTTTATTTTATTTCAACGTGTACCATTATTTTCTTCGTAGTTACAATGATTAGAAGTTCGAGGATTGTAATAATTTCTAAGGAGAAAGAGAAGATAATTTGTATTTATATTTTAATTTTATACTTTATATTTTTTATATTTATATTTAATATCATATTTTATATTTTCTATATTTAATTTAATTTTGTATTTTATATTTCACTTAATTTCATATTTTATATTTTCTATATCTAATTTTAACTTATATTTATCGTGTGTCTAAATTAACACTTAAACATTTAAATATCGATAATGAGGAATCAGAATTTTATTGCAATTTCAAAGGGCAGAATAACATTTGTTTCTCGGATAAGTTATTTATTAGACATTTTCACGACGAGTCAGACTCGTCAAAATACGGCAAGGGGTTGAAAAAAGAAAAAGGGAAGAGACGATGATCTTCGGTTAGGGATTTTATGAGAAATCGGGAATTGCTTCGGCAATTTTGTCTCGGATAAACATAAACATAAGCCTTAAGCTCCGTCGGCTCGTTCCGAGCGCTGTTTTCGAGTTCAAGTTCGCACTCAGAATGAAACCGGCGTGACCAAAGGTGTATCGTGCCCGCTCTTGCTTGCCAGCCATGGCAAGACGCATTTAACCGGCGAGAGAGCTCGTAGATTCGCGGGCGCAGATAATTTCGCGCGAAACGCGAAGTGCATTGGTCTGTTAACAACGGAAGGTTGAAAAAAGTGATTTAGAAAGCTGGCGAAGCGAGGTGAAACTTTTTCCGCGGGGACTTCGGACCTCTCGTTCCTCGATAACGATCTCGAACGAATTGAAAAATTCTGGAAACGCGACAAAAATCGCGAGAAAAAGGCGCCCCGCCGGTATAAATCCGTCGGCGAAAAACGTCTCGACGACGACGACGGCTTCCGGTAGAAATCGTTTGGGACTCGTGCGAGTCTGACGAGCCAGAGATAGTATTTACACGGGGATCTCCCTCGACGCTGCACGGTTATGTGGATCAACATTCCATAAAAGGTGCAATTAGATTAACGATACCGAGAAAGTTCGCTGTCGATCAAAATCTTCGATCATTAGCGTGAGCTCGCGGGCCCAATAAATGGTACTGGGTCTGTCCGTAGGTTATGTTCTCGGGATTGGATTGATAAAACTGGTTCGAAAGGAATTTTTTATTCGATCGAGTTCGCGTGGGTTTCGCTGCTGCGCGGTTTATGATGTCTATGAAAAGTTGCGATTGTCGCATAAATTTTGGATAAAAATGAAGAATTTTAATTCTAATTATGTGAACACCCGGTATGCACTCGTAAATCATTAATCGGATCGTGTTGTTGTTAATTTGTTGGAATAGTTAACGAGTTGAAATTGTTAATTATCAATCAGATTAATTGTTTTAAATTAGTTATAGTAATTAACGAGTTGAGATTGTTAATCATTAATCAAATTAATTACTATAAATTAGTTATAATAATTAACGAGTTGAAATTGTTCATCGTTAGTCAGATTAATTGTTCTAAATTAGTTATACTAATTAACGAGATGCGATTGTTAATCACTAATTAGATTGTTTATTGTAAATTAGTTACAGTAACTAAGGAGTTGAAATTGTCAATCATTAATCAGATTGATTATTATAAATTAGTGATAATAATTAACGAGTTGCAATCGTTAATCATTAATGAGAATATTGATTATAAATTGTAATAATTAACGAGTCGCACTCGTTAATCATTAATCAGACTAATCATTATAAATTTATTACAATAACTAACGAGTTGCACTCGTTGATAATTAATCAGAATATTTATAATAAATAAGTATTAACAATTGAGGAATTGCACTCGTTAATCACTAGTCAGATTAATTATTATAAATTTGTTATAATAATTAACTAGTTGCACTCGTCAATGATTAATCAGAATATTAACTATAAATTGGCTGTAACAATTAACAAGTTGCACTCGTTAATAATTAATCAGAATAATTATTATAAATAACTAGTAACAATTAAAGAATTAATCATTAATCAGACCAATTATTAAAAAATTGTTACAACAATCAACGAATTGCACTCCTCAATAATTAATCAGAATATTTACCATAAATTATCTCCAACAATTAACAAGTTGCCCTAGTTAATCACTAATCAGATCGTTTATTAAAAATTCCTTACAATAACTAACGAGTTTCACTCGTCAACAATTAATCGGAACATTAATTACAAATTAGCTGCAACAACGACAGAATAGCTCTCGTTAATCATCGATCGAAATATTCATCATAAATTACTCGTAACAAACTAACAATCATCGTTGCAATCATTAATCAGATTACTTTTCGCCTCGGCCAATGGATGTTCGACACTTGAACGCGTCGACGCAGACAAATTACATTTCGTATATACATATATATATATAAAAATGATCGCGGTCCAACAATCGCCTGTATCACGGATCTATTTCGTTAGAGCAACGAACTATAATAACCCCGAACTACTAATGTAGTCTAGATTCGATTTTATAGCCGCCTTAGACGCGTTCGTTCCCCCGGCTGGGAAAGGTGTCTTACCAGGAAGCGATGGCTCGAATTATCTGATTCCGTTGTCGCACCGCCGATAATCTTCCCCGTCTAGTGCCACGCTATCGGCCGACTGCAGCTCGCGCTGATAACGTGTCCGGCCTGTTAAGTTGAACGCGGCCTGTTACACGAAGCCTTTCGGAGCGTGTTTAGGGACGGGGACGGATCTTCCCGTGCCTCGGTTGCACTGCGGAGTGCATTAATTAAGCGCACAAAAATGGACAATTTTTGGGAAGACGAGATATAATTATTATTATCAAAATTAATAAATTGGATAAAATAGTAACTAAATAATAATCAGTACGATAATAAGTAAATAATAATAACTGCAATGATATCTATATAATAATAAGTACGATAATAACTAAGTAATAATAAGTACAATAATAACTAAATAATAATCACTACAATGATAACTATATAATATAATAACTACAATGATAACTATATAATAATAACTACAATAATAACTACAATAATAACTAAATAATAATGACTACAATAATAACTAAATAATATAATAACTACAATGATAACTGTATAATAATAACTACAATAATACCTAAATAATAATAAATACAATAATAACGAAATAATAATAACTATTATACAATGATAACTATATAATAATAAGTACAATAATAACGAAATAATAATAACTAGAATAATAACTACAATGATAACTATATAATAATAACTACAATAATAACGAAATAATAATAATTAAAATAATAGCTAATATTATAACAAAATAATAATAATAACTGAAATGATAACTTAATAATAATAATAACTAAAATAATAGCTAATATTATAACTAAGTAATAATAATAACTAAAGTAATGGCTAATATTATAACTAAATAATAATAATAACTAAAATAATAGCTAATATTATAACTAAATAATAATAATAACTAAAATAATAGCTAATATTATAACTAAATAATAATAACTAAAATAATTGACTAAATTCCAACCTTGTAATTGTTACAAAGCAATAAACATTAATTACGTTTAGGGCTCTTTAATTCTCTATTTTAATCAACTTTCTCAATGCCTCCAAAAATCACAGAGACACTTGGGTGGCCCTTTTTAGCCGAGACACCCTGTGTATTATCGTTACTTCTATAAATCGATATAATTATATCGTTGCTTCTAATTCTCCGCAAACCTAATTTTAATCGTAATTTCTCTTCGACAAGAATTGTTGCACTCGTCGATTGCCACGCCGTTTTTCTCGAATCCACGGATCGTCTTTTTCATCTCATTTGTTAACTGTCCGAGCCGCGCAGCGCTCGCTCGCGCTAACATTGCAAATTTAATATTTTCCATTGTAAATATAATCTCACGTGGAATCGAATCCGGTCCCAGGCACCGATAATTAATTTACGTACCGGCCAACGCGCGCGGTCCGGCAAACACGAAATCCTCGAGCCGAAGGTAACATTGGTGGGAATGAAATTGCAATTAGGGATTAAGAGTGAAATTGTAATTAGCGATTACCGAACGTATTCGTAGCTAAGGTTATCTCTTAGTCGTTCATTATTCATTTACAAATTAAATTCTAATTAGCTATTTTATCCTTATCTTTCATTTACTATTTATTATTATTATTATTGTTCATTCACGAGTAAAATTCTAATTAGCTGTTTCATTTTTATCTGTCATTTGTTATTTCTTAATTATTGTTCATTTACCGATGATATTTCAATTAGCTGTTTCATTTTTATCTGTTATTTGTTATTTCTTAATTATTGTTCATTTACCGATGATATTTCAATTAGCTGTTTCATTTTTATCTGTTATTTGTTATTTCTTAATTATTGTTCATTTACCGATGATATTTCAATTAGCTGTTTCATTTTTATCTGTTATTCGTTGTTTCTTAATTATTGTTCATTTACCGATGATATTTCAATTAGCTGTTTCATTTTTATCTGTTATTTATTATTTCTTAATTATTGTTCATTTACCAATGATATTTCAATTAGCTGTTTCATTTTTTTCTGTTATTTATTATTTCTTAATTATTGTTTATTTACGAATGAAGTTTCAGTTAGCTGTTTCACTCTCACCTGTCACATCTATTATTTCTTAATTATCATTCATTTGCGAATGAAATTTTAATCCGCTGTCTCACGAATAAAATTCAAGCTAATGGACAACGAACGAAGTTGCGATCGGCGATTACGATTTATCGGGCGACGATTCAGAGTCGATAAGAGTCGCGCTATCGAGAGCCGCGCGACAATGATTATCTTCGAATAGCTCGCGCGAGCGACGCTTCCATTTCGATTTACGGTCGCGACGGAGCGTCGGCAATTGGCTGTTTTTCCAGATAAAATAGTAAATTAATTGGATCGACGGACGATCATCGGCCGCGTTTATCGATCGCGAGATTGCGATCGACTGCGCCGAGCATCGATCTCGAAGCCTTGCAGAACGTTGCACCGGCCGCGAGGACGCCTATGAAGCGACTTATCGTCGCGTTCGGCCGGTGATAAGCGACACGTGCACGATGCATGCCGGTGACGTCACCGATAAAAATCGCCGAGCCGGACGGGACCGATTCGAAAGACTTCGGATTGCCGAGGCGATTTGAAGCAACTTTTTCCTTTGCGGAAATGCGATTCGAGGCTTCGTTTACGAGTTATTCGCGAAAAACGCCGACCAATGAGAGACGAGCTGGGCTGGCGCGAGGCGGCGCGTTCCGATTGGCCACTGTTTCTCGTCGATAACTCGCAAACGGAGCCGCGGATCGCATTTTCGTAAAGGAAAAAGTTGCTTGCAATTATCTCAGGAAACCTCTCACCCATTTTCTGATTGCGAGACGTTTTTGGGACACCCTGTATAGTATATACTCTATAGTATAGTATATATTAATGTATAGTACTGATATGTAGCGTAATAGATATTATGTAGTATACTATATACTAATTTATAGCGTAATAGATATTATGTAATATACTATATACTAATATATAGCGTAATAGATATTATGTAGTATATTATATACTAATATATAGCGTAATAGATATTATGTAGTATACTATATACTAATATATAGCGTAATAGATATTATGTAGTATACTATATATTAATATATAGCGCAATAGGTATTACATATTATACTATATACTGATATATAGTGTAATAGATATTATGCAGTGTACTATATACTAATATATGGCGTAATAGATATTATGTAGTATACTATATACTAATATATAGCGTAATAGATATTATATAGTATACTATATACTAATATATAGCGCAATAGGTATTACATATTATACTGTATACTAATATATAGTGTAATATATATTATGCAGTATACTATATATAATATATGTAAATATATTATATATTAATAACCATAAATATAATTATAATAATATAAATAATATAATATAGTAATATAATATAATAATATAATATAATAATATAATATATAATATAATATAATAATATAAAATATATATTAATAACCATAATTTTGGGACACCCTGTACATTGGTAGTTCCCCCGTACAACAGTGAATTTGATGAAAATTGAACGAAGAAACTGGCGCCGGCCCCCTCGTGGGATAGAACAGGTGCTAAACAGCGAGCTCGAGTTAGGGGATTCAAGAAAACCGAGCCGAATCGGAACTTTCTCCGGGACACCTTTCGCCGATTGATCCCGGTTCGCGCGCGCGTAATGGATCGAATATCCCCGCGTCACGGTTTATTAGGATCACGAGCGACGGGGACGATTCATCCTTCGCTGCGACCCACGGATCGCAATCGCTGCCCGTGAAGATCGGCCCGCGATCGAGATGGATAACGAACGTGACGGGAAATCAGGCGACTCGCGGGAGCAAAGTAGAATTCAGAATTGCTTTCCTCGGTCTCGTTCTTTTTCAGCGAGCTTCGCCAATTACCGGCACGGCGGCGGCGGCGGCGAGAGTTGTCAGAATTTCCGATCGCTGACCGACGATTCTACTCGTAATATTATCTTGTTGGCAGTTCTTCACGCAAGAATGACGCTTTGATGAATTAAATTGAATTGAATTGATTTGACTTGAATTGACTTGAATTGAATTGACTTGAATTGACTTGAATTGAATTGACTTGAATTGAATTGACTTGAATTGAATTGACTTGAATTGAATTGACTTGAATTAAATTGAATTGAATTGAATTAAATTGTTCTTTCAAATATCTCCGACATCGAACACTATGCATTTTGACGCTATGTAACGTGTCCCTCGAAATCGAACAACTTTTGTCCGACACTTTCCTTTCTGTCGTCAAAAACAAGCGAGTTATTCTCGTTTCAAATGCCCCACCCTGTACAAACTGCATTCGTAATTGCATTTATAATTTCCGTCGACAAAAACGTCCCTCGAAACAAACAAGTAAAAAGAGGGCATTTCATAGAAAGTTCCATCCGCAAGAACTGAAATCACGCTCGTGCCTCTTCAATTAGCGTGTTCGAATTAACGAGCTCCGGCGAAAATCCAGCCGCCCGGTTCGCAGTTTCAATTAAACCGCGGTTTAAAAGCGGAAATGCCCGGATTCGCGCGGAAGAATTAACGGCTTGAAAATTACAAAACTAGATTCGCCTGGGATCGGATCGCGCGGCCAGAGAGCGCGATTCTAGGACGATCGAGAGAGAGCGAACCTTTCATCGCGTGCACCGTGACGTGGGAAAAATGTTTCGTCGAAGAGCGGTGAGCGTGTCTTTCCTGAAACGTGGCGTTTGAGAAATGAATTTTATCGCGGCAACGATAAATTATCGTTCCGTGGCGCGCCAGCAAAGAAAAACGATGAATCGATGCATGGACGGCGGCCTTCGAAATATCTTCGAGCCACGCGCTTTTTAGCTCGGCGAACTTCGCGATTCGGGCTGCATACTTTGTCGCCTGGATTTCTTGGAATGCTTGTCGGTTCTTGAGAATTCACGATTTATGAATTACTCACGATTTAGGAATTGCTCGCAATTACAAGAAATATAGAATTGAAAATATAGAATTGAAAATATAAAATTGAAAATATAAAATTGAAAATATAGAATTGAAAATATAGAATTGAAAATATAGAATTGAAAATATAAAATTGAAAATATAAAATTGAGAAATATAAAATATAAAATTGAGAAATATAAAATTGAAAATATAAAATTGAAAATTGAGAAATATAGAGTATAAAATATAAAATTGAGAAATATAGAGTATAAAATATAAAATTGAGAAATATAAAATATAAAATTGAAAATTGAGAAATATAAAATATAAAATTGAAAAAATTAAATTGAGAAATATAAAATATAAAATTGAAAAAATTAAATTGAGAAATATAAAATATAAAATTGAAGATAAATATGAAACTAAGAATATAAAATATTTTAAACTATAGTTAAGCGAAATAATGTTCGGATAACATTATCTGATCATGGCAAATCCTTATGAAATGCGAATCCGAAATTCTCACGGATCCGTGATCGAATCGAAGAAGCATCTGCAGTCTATTTCTCGAATTCCCTAGACAGCTGCGTGCACCGACCTCGTAAAACGCACTTCGAACGGAAGCGCGAACATAATTTCGAAATGATCATTTTCGAGAGACTCCTCTCTTGAGCGAGATTTCCGAACGACCGTGAGGACCGATCGAGACTTTGATTTTGAAACGGCACACGACGGCGCTCCACTTTCCTACGCTGCATTCTGAGGCTCGTTACGTGTCACCCGTTGCATAACTCCGCTGCAAACCTGTGCATACGACGTCGTAATCTCGGCCTTCCTGGCCACCCCTCCGCCTCTTTATCGCTCGTTCTTACGGGACGATCGGGCACAAGAGAGAGAGAGAGAGAGAGAGAGAGAGAGAGAGAGAGAGAGCGTAAGAGAGAGAGCGCGAGAGACAGAGCGCGAAAGATAGAGAGAGAGAGCGCGAGAGAGAGTCTAGGATTCAATTTCGGAGAGAGAGAGAGCGCGAGAGAGAGAGTCTAGGATTCAATTTCGGAGCGAGAGAGAGAGAGAGAGAGAGAGCGCGAGAGAGAGTCTAGGATTCAATTTCGGAGCGAGAGAGAGAGAGCGAGAGAGAGAGAGAGCGCGAGAGAGAGTCTAGGATTCAATTTCGAAGAGAGAGAGAGAGAGAGAGCGCGAGAGAGAGAGTCTAGGATTCAATTTCGGAGCGAAAGAGAGAGAGCGAGAGAGTCTAGAATTCAATTTCGTTGAAAGAGAGAGAGAGACAGAGAGAGCTAACGCAAAGAGAGAGAGAGAGAGAGGGAGAGAGAGAGAGGTAACACAGAGAGAGAGAGAGAGAGAGAGAGAGAGAGAGAGACGCGAAGAGGAAGAAGACCGGGAAACCGAACGATCGCCTCGTACCGTACGATTTTATGGTCGGTTTATTGTACGAGGATCTACTTAGCATTCGTCCCAGTTAATGCGCGCCGATCGTAGATGCCTCGGCCGTGGATTCGAATCGCGCACCGGTGTCTAGCAGATGCCGCGTCGCGGTGCTACGTTTTTCCAATATGTCAGCGAATATGCAATTTTCTATATGCTCGAAGCGGCCAAATACCGAGTAATAATTATTATATACGATGGAAATAGTTTTTCGTTGCGAATAAACATTATAGGGGACGAAAATGGTTATTTTGTTTGCAAATAATCATTGTTATCGACGAAATTATTTTTTCGTTTGCAAATAACTATTATAGTTGAAGATAATTGTCTTTTTGTTTTCAAATAACAATTATAATTGATAAAAATTGAAGTTTGTTTGCAAATAACCACTACAGTTGACATAAATTGTCTTTTTGTTTGCAAATAACCATCATAGTTGATAAAAATTGTTTCTTTATTTGGAAATAACAATTATAATTGATAAAAATTGTTCGTTTTGTTTGCAAATAACCATCATAGTTGATAAAAATGGTTTCTTTGTTCGCAAATAACAATTATAATTGACAAACATTGTATTTTTGTTTGCAAATAACCATCGGACGAAAAATCGTCTTTCAGAAAGATTTCAGGAAAGAAAGACGAAGAAATTGTTTTCTTTATAAAAATCTTTATACGATTTATCAAAGTTTCAGACAGCAAAATCTTTCCTGTTTCGTTCAACTTTTTGTTTCGCATTGTATTTCGTTGATTTTTGCTTCCTGCTCCCGTTATTTTATATTGCTTTCGTTGCTTCCGCTAAGTTAATTTATTTGCGCATCGAGTATTTGTATCCGATCGTTTTTATTTATTTATTTATTTATTTAGTTACTTTCAGGTCGTTCCAAGGGATGTTTTCTTTGTAACAAAGAACATGGACGAGAGCATGATTCGCGAACATTTATATTCTCGTGTTAGGAATTATTTGTTATTTTATTATTATTATTTACAAGTAATTATACAAGTTTTTTTATAATAATACAAATAATTTATAGAAATAATACATAATTTATACAAGTTATCCAAGCAAAATACATTACGTTATTTACAAGTAATATTTCCAACGTCTATATATACAGCGTGTCCCGAAATTATGGTATTTCCGGGGAATAAGAGATTTCTGGGATCATTTGAAGCAACTTTTCCCTTTACAAAAATGTTCTCCGATGCATCGTTAACGAGTTATCGACGAAAAAGCACTGACCAATGAGAAGCGAGCACGGCTGGCGCGAGGCGCCGCGCCGCGGCGGAGCCAATCAGCGGAACTTGGCTCGTAGGCTCGGCCGCCTCGCGCCAGCCGCTCTCGCCTCTCATTGGCCACCGTTTTCCGTTGATAACTCGCAAACGAAGCGGCGGATCGCATTTTCGCAAAGGAAAAAGTTGCTTCAAATCGCCTCAGGAATCTCTCATTTCCCAGAAATACCATAAATTTCGGAGAACCTTGCTTCTCGAAAGCAAAAAATCGCCTAAAATAACCGGATAGCAGTGAATTCACGCTCCGGGTCCAAACGGACCCGGCCAGCGGACCGAGCCGCGTCGTCCGCGATCGAAAACGCCGAGAACCGCGCGATAACTAAATTTCGCGATCGAAATGGAGCGCGCCGCGCATTCCCACGTTGGAATAATCAATAAGCAATCGAAAGCTGAAGGAGCTGTCGCGAATTTCCGGGGAATCGCGGGACGCGCGTCGCTTGTACCCGAAACCTCATTTGCATCGTTGAGTGTTGTTTGCCGGGTGCCGGGCGAGGGTAACACGCTTTCGGCCCCCGAAACGCCGCAAATCCGGCGGCGGCGGCGGCTGCGTTTCCTCTCCCGGCCGGCGATCGACGGGACACGTCGAATCGTCGTCGTGTTTAATATTAAATTGCGGGGCTCCGCGGCACGCAGCTCGCGCTGCTCGATGCTGCAATTAAGCCGTGTACGTGACACGTTGTTCCGCGGTCGAATCACCCGTAAACCGCAGCGGTTAAAAGGCTGAAACGCCTGCTCTCCCCTCCGCGCCTCGTCCACGGCCCTTTTATTTATCGCGCGCGAGCGCGTCGCGATTTTCAATCGAGGAAATCGGAGAACAAGACGCGACGCGACGAGACGGATAAAACTCGTCGCCGAAGGCGCGGGTCGATCTTTTATCGCTCGCCGCGAATATGACAGACAATGGCGAGATCGCGACGAGAAAAGTCGCTAAACGCGGACGTTTAAACGCCGTTCAGAGACGAGACCGGAGACATTCGGGCGAGAGTTTTTCGTGAGACGGTGTTTACGGGTCGCGCGACGAGCTGGCAGACAGCGTTTTTTTTTCTTTTTTTTTCTTATGTGGTGGAGGTGTGCGAAGAAAATAGAATTGAACAGGGTTATGTCGATGGTTCGAGGGTCAATAGGAGGGACGAGAGGAAATTGATTGAATTGCTTGGATTCGGGTTTACAGAATTGCGCGATTTTCAATTGTTGATCTTCTGTGAATTAGGCTTTTAGCGATGTGGTAGGGGCGAATGTAATTTTATTTTCGGAGAGATACTTGTTAATTAATGAATTGATCGATTTGTTTTACGTTAGTTTCGGGTTTTAATTTTATATTTTCAATTTTATATTTTCAATTCTCAATTTTATATTTTCAATTATATTCAATTATATTTCAATTTATATTCTCAATTTTATATTTTCGATTATATTCAATTGTATTTCAATTTATATTCTCAATTTTATATTTTCAATTTTATATTTTCAATTATATTCACTATATTCAATTATACTCAATTATATTTCAATTTATATTCTCAATTTTATATATATTTTCGATTATATTCAATTGTATTTCAATTTATGTTCTCAATTTTATATTTTCAATTATATTCAATATATTCAATTATACTCAATTATATTTCAATTTATATTCTCAATCTTCTATTTTCAATCTCGCATTTCCAATTATATATTTTCAAATTACTAGCTAATACATTACATCGATACATTAATAAATACAAAGATAAACTATATTCGAACTATTTCTTTCTCACATAACTTCGACCTCTTTTATTTCTATACTACATATACACGTGCATAAATCAATCTGCCAAACTTAATACAAAATAACCTAGACCTAAACGATTGATCCACGAAGCAAAGCATTAATTTCTAACAAATATTCAAGCTGCAGGCGAGCCATTCGAACGAACAATGCCGCGACTGCGTCACAAAAGAATCGCAACGCAAGGGGTTAACTGCGTCCGAACAAAGCGGCCGATTCGAATTGGGGCGAGTACAAATCCGTATATTCTTCTCGCCGCTATATCGCTCTCCTTCAGCGCCGACATTCAAACATCACGACTTGAGTTATAACGATCAGTATTTCCCCGTTCATAATCTATGGAAAATCGCTTCGGGAGGCTCCCTCTCGTTGCGCTTTCATTTATAGCAAAACATAATTCCGGCGCGCCGGTAGAGCCGACAGTCCCGTTTCCCCTCTCGGCTGTCCCCTAATAATCGAGAAAGTCTGCTGCAAAACAGAGAGCAGAGAAAAAACTATGATACCGAGACGGAAATCTGAACGGTCGGGGCGCGAATAGTCGCCTAGGATCGATGAACCGAGAGAGCAGTCGCTCGGTTTCTCTCGTCTCGCGCCCCTCACCCCCTCGCCCCTCGCCCCGCGCCTCTTGCCCCGTCCATACAGCCATTTTTCGCCGGTCCAATATCGGCGGTGTTTCTCGAATCGCGTGTGCCCTCGTCTCCTCTCAATTTCTTTCCGCCCTTCACGTTTCCCTTCTCTGTCGCGATCACTCCCTTGTTCCCAATTTTTCTCGGTCGTTCGACCTCTTTCTACATTCACTTTTCTCCATTTTTATACATTTTTCTTACACTTTCTATATTTTTCGCTATTTCTCGCTATTTTTCTCTCTATTTTTCCATTTTTCCCTAATTTTCTCCATTTATCTGTAATTTTCTCTAATTTCCTTTATTTTTCACAACTTTTCTCACATTCCCTCAATTTTTCTTCATTTTTCTCCAATTTTCTCTATTTTACTCAATATTTCTTCAATTTTCTCTACTTTTCTCAATTTTTCTCCAATTTTCTCAAATTTTATCTAATTTTCTTTATTTTTCACAATTTTTCTCTCTTTCCCTCAACTTTTCTCCAATTTTCTTTATTTTTCTCAAGTTTTCTTTAATATTCCCTAATTTTCTCCATTTTCCTCAATTTTCCTCCAATTTTCTTCATTTTCCTCAATTTTTCTTTAATTTCCTCCATTTTCCTCAATTTTTCTCTAATTTTCACCATTTTCCTCAACTTTTCTCTAATTTTCTTTAATTGTCTTTAATTTTCTCAATTTTTCTCTAATTTTCTCAAATTTTATCTAGTTTTCGTTATTTTTCACAATTTTTCTCCATTTTTCTCTATTTTTCTCCAATTTTCCCTACTTTCCTCTACCTTTCTCCAATTTTCCCTACTTTCCTCCACTCCCAGAGAAAACTAACTCTACTTTAGTTCTCCCCATTTTTCTCTATTTTCCTACCATTTCCTTTTTTTGTCGCGCTGCCTCCTTCCCCCTGCATTTTTCTCTCCCCATTTCTCTCTCTCCAATTTTCTCTCGCAATTTTTCTCTCTTTATTTTCCACATTCTACTTTCCTCCCTTTTTCTCTGCCTCTCTCACGCCGGCTATCGGTAATAACGCGGGTTCCACGACCCCGTCGGTCCCCACATTTATGTCCTCACATTCTCAGAACTCTGATCGCCCGGCTACAGCACATATTATATTCCACGCCGCCGCTTTTTTCGAGACGACCAAACCCTTTTTCCCTTTCCGTTCGGGAGACACAGAGGCTGCGATGGAACCTCGGCACGAATTCTTCGAAACCGAGAACTGGAATGTCAGGTGGGCGGTCTTCATTCATAATTATAAGTTTCTTACCCGTTGGTACGGTGATCAGGGTATAACACGCCGTGGACGTGGACCGACGACGAACTTGTCCAGGAAATGTTACACTTGGAAAACAGTATTCGATCATATCATCCTCGTAACTGTCTATATATAGGGTGAGCGATCTAATAATGGTCCGGCTGAAAATGTTTGCATTGTTTTTAATGATAGTATAGCGGAATTTTGGAACACCTTGTATACTAAATGACGATAGATATAATCTAAATTCCCTTAATTTATTATAATATGATTATTAGAATAATATTTATTATTAATATTGATTATTAAAATATTATTAATTAATCGATTGTTATTATTAATATTAATGTAGTAATATGGAAAGATAAATGATATTAATTACTAATATGATATAATATATAATATGATTTATATTAATATCATATAAAAATGATATTAATTATTTGATTATTAAAATATTATTAATTAATCAATTATTATTATTAATATTAATATAGTAATATGGAAAGATAAATGATATTAATTACTAATATGATATATATTATATAAATGATATTCATTAATCAATTATTAATTAATATAATATATTTCCAATATAAAATAGAAACATGAAATTAGTAATAACAATGGAATCGCTATTCAGCATAAATTTCAAATGAATTCAGTAAAAACGGAAATGATTTACGTTTTTTCACAGATTAACAATTCTTTTTCATACTTAACTATTAGAAATAATAGTAAATTAGAGCCAGCTGAAACACTGAATAAATCACTTATCAATTAAACTATTAAAAATAATAATAAATTAGAGCCAGCTGAAACACCGAATAAATCACTTACCAATTAAACTATTAAAAATAATACTAAATTAGTACCAGCTGAAACACCGAATAAATCGCTTATCAATTAAACTATTAAAAATAATAGTAAATTAGTGCCAGCTGAAACAGCGAATAAATTATAAATTTCACACTGCAAAACAATAAATCAGAGATCCATCACCGAAGCAGAAAATCCTGCAACAACTGCTGCACTTGTCACCGTCGTCCCTTGACGAAGGAAACGACGAATAATTGCCAGGTGCTCGTCCACCGGGTGTCCCGTTGCAACTAATTCTTTTGACAGAAGTTCCTGCTATATTTCACGTGGATTTCTATCGCGCCCCCAAGCGGCGCGCTCGCCTAGGGGCGCACGAGAAAGAGAACCGTCAACAATAAATTATCAAGCCATTAAGTCATTTATGAGGCGGTCGTAATTCTTCTTCTCGGGCCCGTGTTTAGTGCACCTTGGTCTCGTTCGAGAAACGATTTACCGTTTTTATTGCACCCCGAAACCCTCGCGACGAATCGCGTCGGGTGCCCCGCGCCCTTTTACGCGATTTTCATGATTCCCGAACGCGCGGGGTGGTCCTTCAATTTTCTTCGATAATCGCACTTCGAAAGTTCGTGCTACTGCGAACGTAATTGCGTATTAAATTTATTATAATAATAGTTTATGCAGGAAATATAGTAGTTTGAAATACGAGTTAATAAGTTGTTATAAATTTATATGAATAATCTGCTTATATATAATATTTATACAAGCAAATATATATATAATTTAATATATTTAATATATACTATGATAAATTATTATTAATAAATAGACTGTTAAGCAGTAGTAATAATAAACTATTAAAGTATTAAAGTATTAAGTATTAAGTATTAATAATAAACTATTAAAGTATTAAAGTATTAAGTATTAATAATAAACTATTAAAGTATTAAAGTATTAAGTATTAAGTATTAATAATAAACTATTAAAGTATTAAAGTATTAAGTATTAAGTATTAATAATAAACTATTAAAGTATTAAAGTATTAAGTATTAACAATAAACAATTAAAGCAAGCAGCATCACTCGTAGGGGGTTCTAATTGCCAATTAGCAATCAATTAAAATTCTCCGGCAACGTCGAAACTCATCTGCAATCTATTAAATTTTCCAATATACAGAGTTTTCCACGTTTCAAAGACAAACTATACAAGATTCCTCAAAATTATATTACTTCCTTGGACTTGAAGTGTTCCTCAGGCGATTCGAAGCAACTTTTTCCTTTACAAAAATGTTCTCCGAGGCACCGTTCACGAGTTATCAACGAAAAACCGTGACCAGTGAGGCGCGAGCTCGCCTAGCGCTAGGCGGCCGAGTCAATGGGGGCGTGACCGAGCTTCGCGCGCTCGTTGGCTCGGCCGCCTAGCGCCCGCCTAGTGCTACGCGAGCTCGCCACTCATTGGCCAGCACTTTTTCGTTGATAACTCGCGAACGAAGCGTCAGAAAAAAATTTCGCAAAGGAAGAAGTTGCTTCCAATGACGCGAGGAACGCATCATTCCACATAAATACAATAATTTCGGGATAACTTGTATTCTAGCACTGCGAAGTCTCTACAAATACTGAAAACAACGTGATAACGGTTTGCAGCATTTCGAGAAGCATATCCTTGCACTATTAAAACGCTTCTCGCGTTTGAAAAATTTCTAGAAACAAAGATTAAAAATCTGTTCGCCCTGCGTATGTGTGTATGCATTCAGTAACGTACAAAGTACGGTAAAATAGAGACTTTTAGTATCGACCAAGTATCGCCTGTATTGTTCTGTTCACGCAGTGAGATCCTATTAGATGAAATCGAACCTTCCAAATTCGCCTTAGTATTCCGACATTTCCGTAAAGACCCGCAAAAACGATCGATCGATCGTCTCAAGTAGCCCAGACCTAGAGTAAATCGAAGTAACCTTGACATAACCTTTAGAAAATATAGCAAGTAGACTAGAACGTAATACGTAGACTCGAGACCTAGCGTAGCGCAAAAGAGAAGTATAGCAATTGTCAACCTTAAGAGAACTGTACTGAAAATGCCAAAGATCGCCGGACGATCGATCCACGACGCACGAGAGACGGATCTGCCAATTCTCGGCGGCGGAGCTTCTCCTCTCCGGAGGTCGCTGCCGGATCGGACGGATGTCAACAAGCTAGCGAATTCTCCTCAGATCTCTGATAATCGAGTGCGATCGGCGTGAGATCGGAGCGTATCGAAGATCCGGGAGCAAGTGAAGGAAAAAAGGAAGTCGAAAGGAAACGAAGGCGAAGGAGAAACTTTTGTGTGTGAGTGATTGGTCGGTGAAGTATATATATATATATATATATATATATATATATATATATATACAGTGCGGATTAGAGAAGGCAGCGACAATGTTGCCGCCGATTTTTAACAACATTAACAGCGACATACTGACGCTGTACACGAACCCCGGCAGCGGAAGGAGCGTGGCCACTCGGGCGACGAGGGGCCGTTACGCGGAGATCGGCGTCAAAAGGTAAACTTTTTCCCCCATTCAGAGCTCGATCTGCACCGCTTTCACGCTTTGTTTATGTGTATATATGTGTATATATGTGTATGCGAGTGTGTATGTATGTACATAGTTGAATGTTCGAGTGTGATTAGCATGGTTCGCAGGCGATTAAGCCAGATTTCGGGTCGAAGCAGCGGGATTTTTGAATAATTTGCGATCGCATTGCGCGCGAAAATGGACGATTCGGGACATTTGGACACCGCGAAACCTAAGAACATTAAAAAAAAAGACAGTAATTCACGACACACGAACCTAACTTTTCAATTACAGTTCGATGCAATAAAGTAACTTTACTTTTACGAGATGTTCGAGTGCTCGTTGGCACGGCCGAATATTTTCGCGAGCTCCGCTGCATCCGCGACGACGTCAACGTGTTAAAATCGCACGAAAGCGGTCCGCGCGCGTGTTAAAATCGCACGAAAGCGGTCCGCGCGCGTGTTAAAATCGCGCGAAAGCGGACCGCGCGGGCGCGTTCGTCTTGAGAAAAGCGGATCGCGCGCGACAACGATACGCCGCGACGTGTTAATTTATTAATCGACGTGGCCGCCGCGCGCGAGCTGCACTACGGATCGCGGCTCGCTGCACTTCCCATTCCCTGCACCTGCGTTTATTGATCCCGCCGCCGGCACCAACCGCCGTGGACGCCGTGGCGAACGCCGGAAATGGAAATTCTCGCGACGCCGACGACGACGACGACGTCGACGTCGACGTTGACGACGGCACACCGGGTTCCATTCCAACGTGCAAGCATTTCCCTCTCTCGTTTAACAGACGGCGATGCTTCGGTACGTTTGCGACCACAGTATAAATAACATTGTTTCGCTGACTATTGTAGTTTCTGATGATTAAATTAACAACGTAAATCTGGTAAATTTGTCTCTAAATAAATCTTTTTTTTCTAAATACTTGCACTGATGTTATAAATAAAATGTTTTATGTTTTTTAATTGGGTTTATTATATTTATATTATTATATTCTGAATGACTATTGTAGTTTCTGATAGTTAAATTAACAATGTAAATCTGCCGGGACGATGGTTTCGCCTTTTGTTACGAATTTGTTGCAGTGGTTATGAAACACTTTCGTGGAAAATTGTTGGATATGTTGTAGGAAACAGAGTATGTTAGTTGTATGTTTAATTATATTCTGAATATTTGTTAGGAACAAGTTCTGGTAAATTTGCCTCTGAATAAATCTCTTTTGTCTAAATACTTGCACTGATGTTATAAATAAAATGTTTTATGTTTTATAATTGGGTTTATTGTTTTTATATTACTATATTCTGAATATTATATTTATATTGTTATATTCTGAACATTATATTTATATTATTATATTCTGAATATTATTTTTATATTATTATATTCTGAATATTATTTTTATATTATTATATTCTGAACATTATATTTATATTATTATATTCTGAACATTATATTTATATTATTATATTCTGAACATTATATTTATATTATTATATTCTGAATATTATTTATATTATTATATATTATTATATATATTATTATATTATATATTATCAGATTAATTTATTCCATATATTTTTTAATATTAATATTAATATCACGATTTCAAACGCAGAAATGTTAAGCCGGTGTCCGAATATTAAACGCCATAAGATAACATTGAAATTCGATTTTGAGGAGGTGCGGACGTGTTACGGCCCTGCAAAGTAAAATCTAACATTATGCATCGACAGCAGGTGGCCCAGCCGATGGTTAAAAACGATTCGCCGAAAAATTTCGCGAATTTTATGACCGCGAAGGGGAGCAGCCCCTAATTGGGATCTACTCGAGTAGAGCCCTATTACACCGGGGCCACGACCCTCGAACCTCCGAACGCTGGTCCCTGTCCCAAAAGAAAAAAAAAAAGGAAAAAGGGAAAAAAGGAAATAATGAATCTCGTCCGGAGCTCTATTCGCGAAGGCCCAAGCGGATTACGGTTAAGAGGCTTACGTAAGAATAAACCGAAGGGCTTCTCGCGCGGTCGGCCACTTTGCTATCATATTTCATATTAACCGCTGATTAAAATCGATTTCCCTGCGGTGACAGTTCATTCGTCGAGCTTCTTCGACGGTTTACTGTTCCGATCGGTGTACAACATCTTGTGCGTGTGTGTTTGCGCGCGCGCCGACGTAACAGATAGTGTAGATTACACGGATACACATTGCAACGCTATAACGAAATATATATATAATTATATTAATATTATATTATGTATTATTATATTAATATTATATTATATATTATTATATCAATATTATATTGCATATTATTATATCAATATTATATTATATATGATTATATCAATATTATATTATATATTATTATACCAATATTATGCTATATATTGTATATTATTATATCAATATTATATTGCTTATTATTATACCAAAATTATACTATATATTGTATATTATTATATCAATATTATATTATATATTATATATTATTATACAGAGTGTCCCAACAATGTCTCGTAATCCGAAAGTGGCGGGTTCCTCGGGTCATTCGAAGCAACTTTTTCCTTTACAAAAATGTTCTCCGAGGCACCGTTAACGAGTTATCAACGAACAACAGTGACCAATGAGAGGCGAGCTCGGCTGGCGCGAGGCGACCGAGCCAATGAGCGGAACTGGGCTTCGCGCGCTGGTTGGCCGGGCCGCCTCGCGTCAGCCGTACTCGATTCTTATTGGTCGCTGCTTTTTCGTTGATAACTCGTTAACGGTGCCTCGGAGAACATTTTTGCAAAGGAAGAAGTTGCTTCAAATGACCCGAGGAACCAGCCACGGTCCGGATTGCGAGACATTTTTGGGACACCCAAATGTATTATATAATTGGACAAAGTCGCAGCGCAGAAAAGCGAGCCGCGCGCAAAGAGGCAAGCCGCGAGACAAAAGCGAAGGACAAAGACCGCAGGTGCTTCGCCGTGGTGCCAGGTACGCGGTTCACAAAAGCCTCCTCGGAATAGAAAAGTGAAAGGCGATCCCCGGCAAGTTCAAGAAACCGAAAAGAAAGGAGCCATAAATCTTCTTCGGCCGAGCCATAAACCGGCGGCGAGTGACCGGAAAACACGGTTCCTCGCCGAAACCGTTGGCCGTGGAAAAGCGGCGCGATTCCCGAAGGACGGCCGGAGGTCCCTTCCGGGCTATCGACGTCACGGGATCACGCGGATCTGCGAGAACAAAGCATGTCCCGCGGAGCGAGGAAGCGTTCGAATCTGTTAAACAGATGCCAAGGACGATCCGAGTACTCCTCGCAGATGTTTCGCCGTAACTATTGCGCCGGAAAGCATCCCTCTGTTCTCGGGACCATCCTCCCCCTACCTCGTCCCCCTCTGAAGGGGGTGGCTGACGAATAGATAGATAATATTGCTATGTATGTATATATTTTGTTGTTGCACGTTAAAATTATATTATTATATCATTGTACTATTATATTATACTATGATATTATATTGTTATATTATTACGAAATACTAACTGCAACATTAACATAATTAATATAATAATATACAATTATAATATACAATATATAGTATAATATTGGTATAATAATATATAATATAATATTAATATAATATATATAATAATATATAATATAATAATATTAATATATATATATATATATATATATATATATATATATATATATATATTATAGTATAAATTAAAATAAAAAGTTTAAATACAAAATTTTAAATTTTAAATATAAGATATATATATTAATATTATATTATATATTATTATACCACTATTATACTATATATTGTATATTATAATTGTATATTATTATATTACTTAGTTTATAAGTACAAAGATATTCGTACAATCCTTAATCCTTAATATTAATTATGTTAATGTTGCAGTTAGTATTTCGTAATAACATAACAATATAATATCATAGTACAATATAATAGTATAATGATATAATAATATAATTTTATAACGTACAAAAGCAACAAAATATATACATACATAGCGATAACATAAAACTAGCTTCATTTTGCTTATTATTTCTTATCTTTTTCTGCGTGCTTCTTTTATCTAGGAAAGCGAAATTATCGCCAAAAGTTCGCCGGAAATATTTCTGCGCGCCAAAAAGTTGCAAATTGGCCCGTACGCGGTCCAGAAAATTCCAATAATCCGTTTCGGGAGTTTCGGGCCGCCGCGGCCCGGAATCGTTCCCCCTCGCCCCTCGAGAAACCGCGCGGAAAGCGCGAATGCAAATAAATGCGCGGTTGTCAAAGGGCTCCGCTCGGCATAGCGAAGAAGCAGAGGGCCGTAAGTGGAATTTAAGCGAGCCCTTTCTGAGCCGCGCCAGTCTGCGCGTCTTTGATACCACGATCCACGCGTGCGCGCGCGAGCGAGCATTCAGCCTCGTTACCGTTTTTCCGCGTTTTGCGCGCCTCTCCTGTCGGAAAGAAAAAAAGAATACCGGCGCCGCTTTGATACAGAGAAAAGAGCGAACGGAACCATCCGATCGTGTTCGAGCACCGGCCTTGAATTAATTAATTACGCCGCCCTTCTTTTCCGTCCGACTGTCTGTCTGTCTGTCAAAAAAAAAATCATACGAATGAAGCATGCTTTGAGAAAATTATGGTGAAGGTTACTCGTGAAAATTGTGATAAATGATGTGGAGCCGAATTTTGTGAACAAATTTGATATTATTGTATTATTATATTATTATGCTATTATGTTATATTATTATATCACTATTCTATTCTATTCTATTATTATATTATTATAGTATTATATTATATTATTATATTAATATTTTATTATAGTAATAATAATATAATAATAATTTTTATAATAATATATTATTATATAGTAATTATTATTATAATACATTATTATATAGTAATTATTATTATGATATATTATTATATAGTAATTATTATTATAATATATTACTATATAATAATAATTATTATAATATATTATTATATAGTAATTATTATTATGATATATTATTATATAGTAATTATTATTATAATATATTATTATATAATAAATTAAAAAATGTACAATATATATCATTACGTATCGTAATATTAAGATTTTCAGATACCACAAAGCAAATTTATAATATATAATAATATATTACAATTAATTATTATCCTCTTGGAAAAGAGTCGCAACGTTAAATCGTGTCGCAATGTATATATGTATACATACATATACTTGCGGTATGTATCACCGTTTACAATATTGACAAACGTCGCGCGTAGAAATGACGAAAGATGTGCATCGACCTCGTCGCGCTGCAATTTCCGCGCAACGTGCAACCGTCTGTACATACGTACACGTATATGTAGATACGTATCACGGTATGATTCATTGAGCCGCGATGGAACTCTGGACGGCTCTCGTGTTTGCACTTCCGACTAAAAACGCTTTACCCAGAAGCACCGGCCGGTTTTATTTCGGTTCGCGAGAACCCACGAATTGTCGTCCCGTTTAATCGGACTCGAGACAGCGACAGCAAAAGGAGAAAAAAATCGATGCGATTCGAATTCGTTCTTCTTTTCAGTCTTTTAGCTTTTTGGAAATCGAATTCGCCATTTTATAAATCAAATTCACTCGCAATTGTTATGCATAAAATTTAATTTCGTTGTTTAATTTGGTGTGAACTTATTATTTATTATTATTATATATATATATATATTATTAGATTATTATATATATATATATATATTATATATATATATTATTAGATTATTAGATTTATTATATAATCATTATTATATTATTATATTATAGAATCATTATTATTATTTATTATAATTTATTATTTACAAGATCCACGACTAAAAATTCGATCTACGAAAGGGTTAATTTGGTGTCCAAGAGGGGGGTGAATGTCACGTGCAAACGTATCAAGTTTTTAGCGCAATCCTTTTACACGCAGATATTTACAGAATCATCGAAGTACAACTGTTGAATTGCAATATCGGAATTCGGCCTTGACGGAGACAACGACGCTCTGCTCTGTTATTGTTAGTCACCGTTTGTTTAGTATAAACATCAATATGTCGCAACGAATTCCTCGCAGCTGACTCGAAGCAGGAAGAGCCTTTGTCTCTCTGGAATTAATTATCGCGTGACTGTTCACTTAATCGATAATTGGAGCATAAATCTGTTTATCTTATCAATGAGGAATGAGCAATCAGAAAGTGAAAACTTGCTCTGATAATTACAGACTAATTAATGTACGTATTAACTTAATTATTAATAATATTATATAGTATTACAATAATATTATAATATTGATAATATTATATAATATTAGAATAACATTTTGATATTAATAATATTATATAATATTACAATAATATTATAATATTGATAATATTATATAATATTAGAATAATATTTTGATATTAATAATATTATATAATATTACAATAATATTATAATATTGATAATATTATACAATATTACAATAACATTTTGATGTTAATAACATTATTTAATATTACAATAATATTATAATATTGATAATATTATACAATATTACAATAACATTTTGGTATTAATAACATTATTTAATATTACAATAATATTATAATATTAATAATAATATATAATATTACAATAACATTTTAATATTAATAATATTATAATAATGTTATAATATTAATAATATTATATATAATATATTTACATTAAAATTTGCACAATAATTCTCGGTCTAGTAATCGAAGGTACCACAAAATTATTTACTCTTTGTAAACTCATCTCACCCTGGTATTCTGCAATAATGGCGTTTAGCAGACCCATTAGCAGCCTAATGAGATTCAAGTTTGGTAAGGAAACTAGTTTCAGAGTACTCTCGGATACCCGTAAGTCATTTTAGACACGCGCGAGGACACGTTCATTTAGTTACACTCCAACCAGTGTAGTACAGCTATACAGTTGCATTTAGGGTAACTTGAATGTCAAATACTACAACGTATCATTTTAATTCTGAATAATTGTGTAATTAGCAACCGATATTTATAATATATGAATTTAAGTTTAAATATATATATATATATATATATATATATATATATATATATATATATATATTAATTATATATATATATAATATTATTATTATATATATTAATATATATTAATTATTATATATATTAATTATATATATATATATATTATAATTTTGACTGATATAGCAGTTCCAATGTTAATAAATACAGATCTTATCGAATTCGAGGAACATATTACAGCGAAGCGTATAATACACTGTTTATATTTCAATATTATCTTATTTAGTAATTTCCAGACACCCTGTACAGACTCTCCTTCCATAAATCCCTTCCACAAACTCCACGCGACCGGAACAAAAATCGTCCAGCAATCGAGTAGCATATTTCTCTCGATGTTTGCGATCCCAGCCGAGAAAGACGACCTAATCTACATGGGCAGCTCTAACAGCCTCCGCTGATCAATAGGGGATTCGTCTTACAACTTGTCTGCAGGCCGACGCGATCCTCTATCCTGGTAAACAATCCCTCCCACCCATCTGAATTGACCCGCTGGTCAGCCTCTTTGTCGCAATGACAGGCCCGCCGTCGGGCTCACGTCGAAATTAATCGACTCCGAGGAGTTTGCACCGACGTGCAAACGTCGCTTTGTACTTCGCCCGTTATCAAAGCGACCCATAATATCCCGAGCGGGGTCGTCTTTGACGGAAGCCAGCGCGGGGACTTTGTCCCGGGATCCGACGGATTCCGCGGTGTTTCAAAGGACACCCGTCGATATTCATCGCGGAGGAAGGAGATCTTGGCGTTTCCCAAGGGGATTCCGAGGAGACTCCATTTCCACGGTGGAAATGGGCTCTTCTTCTTCTCGGCCCCACCGAGAATCCTTCGATTTTCGGGCTTGCATTGATGTTATTATCCTTCCCGCTATGGAAACGCCGCGGTGTTGGCTCGTGGCTCGCGAGAGAGACAGAGAGAGAGAGAGAGAGAGAGGAGTGATTTTCTGTTTATAGTGAATCGAGAGCGGAGAGTGAATATAGAGCGGTTTGCATCGATATTTGAAGGCTTTTCAACCAGTTTCCGAAGGTTAAACACAGTCGGCTGTGACGCCTCCTTTTCGGAGCGCGTTATTATACAGGGAGTTCCGTCATTGTGTTAATAGACGAAATGGGGTGATAGACGAGGTGATTTGGAGCAACTTTTTCCTTTGCGAAAATGCGATCCGCGGCTTCGTTTACGAGTTATCGACGAAAAACGCGGGCCAATGAGAGGCGAGCGCGGCTGGCGATAGACGGCGCGAGACGGCCGAGCCAATGAGCGGAACTGGGCTCCGTGCGCTCGTTGACCGGACCGCCTAGTGGCCGCCCAGCGTCAGCCGAGCTCGCCACTCATTGGTCAGCCTTTTTTCATTAATAACTCGTGAACGACGCCTCGTAGAACATTTTTGTAAAGGAAAAAGTTACTCGAATCGACCTCGGGAATCGTTCTCGATCGGTCTCGAAATATTCTAATGTACTATTCTTTATACTGTAACACCATAACAAAAAAAAACACGTCGTATTCTTTCGTCCAGCGTCCAGAGTGCAACGGGAAGTGCACACGGCTCGCCGATGCAGCGAGGCGTTGCGCCGAGGAGACAGAAAGCCTCGGCTCGGCCTCGGCCTCGTCGTCCCGCGAGTAAATCGAGGAAACCGCGCGAAACATGAGACGCCACTTTCGGTCTAATGTTACGAGACACCGGCGGCCGGGAGGACCGTTTAATCCTGCGGCGGCGATCGCGAGCCCGCGCGCCGCGCCTACTTTCCCTTTCATTTTCCACGCTCCGATAATCGGACGGGAAACTGTGACACCGCCGCCGCCGCTGGGAAATGGCTCCGGGAAGAATCACCCGGGGACGAAAATCGAGCGGCTGCCGTCGTGTCTGACTCAGTGGTTCTCAATGACCGCCGCGTACCATTTCGGCACTTAGGCTCGCCGAGGCACGTTACGTTTCGAGGTCGTAAAGTACAAGGCCGGGCCATAAAGCGACGATGCTTGGCTGTCGGAACAATGGACTTTTTTTTAACGAAGATATCTTGCGCACCCGAATTATGTTCAAATCGATGGCCATTGTTCCGACTTTGACGTAGCATGATTTCTTTATGGTCGATTTTACGATCTCGATGAATACGGTGTCAATGACTAGGGAGCCGGTTACTGTGTCGGGTGATCAATTGCTGTGTTTTTGGGTTTGTCTTCGAATTTAATTAATTTTATATTCGTCGAATAAGTGACGTTAGATTCTTTTTTTTTATTGAAGGGTAAACGAAATGAAGGGATTGAAAAGATCTTCCGCGATGAAAGTTACTCTTTGGGTGAAGCGTTTGGCACCTTTGTCCTATAAGAACGTCTGAGAGACGTGGTGTGATAATCGGACTAGAAATGATTATCACTTCTGAGAGACGTGGTGAAAAATCGATCAGAAATGATTGTCACGTCTGAGAGACGTGGTAGAAAATCGTACCAGAAATGATTATCACGTCTGAAAGACGTGTTAGAATATTTTGGGCAATATTGCGAACAATATTTTGAGCAATATTGCGGACAATATTTCACAATAATTCGACAAATATATTGAGCAATATTTCCAACAATATTTTGAGCAATATTTCGAACAATATTTCATAATAATTCGACAAATATTTTGAGCAATATTTCGAACAATATTTTAAGCAAAAAGTCGAACAATATTTCACAATAATTCGAAGAATATTTTGGGCAATATTTCGAACAATATTTTGAGCAATATTGCGGACAATATTTCACAATAATTCGACAAATATATTGAGCAATATTTCCAACAATATTTTGAGCAATATTTCGAACAATATTTTAAGGAATAAATCGAACAATATTTCACAATAATTCGAAGAATATTTTGGGCAATATTTCGAACAATATTTTGAGCAATATTGCGGACAATATTTCACAATAATTCAACAAATATATTGAGCAATTCGAACAATATTTTGAGCAATATTTCGAACGATATTTTGAGCAATATTTCGAACGATATTTTGAGCAATATTTCGAACGATATTTTGAGCAATAAGTCGAACAATATTTCACAATAATTGGAAGAATATTTTGGCCAATATTTCGAACAATATTTTGAGCAATAAATCGCCCAATATTTTGAGTAATAATTCGAGTAATATTCATTCTAAAATGAAACTAGAACGTAAACGAATTCGGTCGCCGTGTGCCAAACGTCGAACAATAGATACGCACCGCCAATCATCATACAATTCGCATTTTATTGTGCAAAATAGATTGTTACGACCGGCTCGAAAAGCTCTCCCGTCAACAACAATAATCTCGCGCAATCGCATGAGAGAGTCCTTGGTGGTCGAACAATGACGCCTCGCAAATACGTATGTATTCTCTCGCAAAGTTCGTGCGTCGTAGCAATTAACCGGTCACTTGATGCCACCGGAGGGGCTCTGTTGATTCGTCGAAATCGTCGTCGTCGGGGATCCTTTCGGTATCGTTTCGCAGGCGAAAAATCGTCGTAAACGAAGCGGCAACACGATCGTTTCGCGGTGTACGTCGATGACGAAGGATGATGCTCTCTCGGTTTCGCTTTTCATCTGTCGATATTCCCAGCGCCGAGAAAAGGGTGCACGTGCGTGTGCCCGCGTGTTCACGCGTCGCGCACGGAACCACTCGAGAGTCACATTAGGGTGAACACCGCTGGTCGATGTCAACTCGACGGGGTTGTAAGTGGCATTAACGCGACCCTTTTCGAAACTCTCCTTCCCCCCTCCTCCTCCACCGCCGCGCAGCCCCCGTTGATTTCATCGAGTACCGTTCATTGTTACCGTGCACCGCACGCGATTCTTCTATTCCCCGGGAACATAATCAATCTTTGGTACCGGTAGCGAGTGCGTTAACCCCGCGGCGCGCAGCGGGGTGTTCGCATCGAAGTGCTGGCCGAAAATATTTCAGCTGGTCGATCGCGCTACTGGTCACGGATATTGCAATGATTTTGTAAGGGAATGTGAATGTACAGGCCGTCCCGAAATTATGCGAAACGAGGGAAGCGTGGGATTCCTCGGGTCATTCGGAGCAACTTTTCCCTTTGCGAAAATGCGATCCGCGGCCTCGTTCACGAGTTATCGACGAAAAACGGTGGCCAATGAGAGGCGAGCACGCTCGGCGCAACGCGGCCGAGCCAATCAGCGCAACCGGGCTGTGACCGCTCGTTGGCTCGCCCGCCTAGCGCCCGCCTAGCGCCAGGCGAGCTCGCCTCTCATTGGTCAGCGTTTTCCGCGAATAACTCGCAAACGAAGCGGCGGAGAAAATGTTCGCAAAGGAAAAAGTTGCTTGAAATCGCCTCGGGAACAATTTCCAAATAATCTTCACATAACCATTTCTCCTATTTAATCTTAACATATTTTTAGAACACAGTGTACGTAAGAACGTTAACTAAAACCTACATAATTATACAGTGAATAATTCGTAGCTTCGAAATCTTATTTTTATTTACAAAATACTGAATTATCTGCTTTCTTAGCACCCTTAAAAACGAAACATTCTCAAAAACCAAATCACTTCCCGAACAATCGAATAAAACAATAAAAAAAGATCTAAAAGTCTAAATAAATTCACTCCTGCAATTCTCATAAAGCGACACGCGTTAATTGAATCCAAGGCTCGCTACATTTAGCGTTAAATGAAACAAATATCCGAATTCGTAGAAGCTCGGATATTCGTCCAGCGAATTAGTCATAGACAGAATTGCACTGGACGAAATCGATCGGGAGAGGGAGCACCGTCGGCCAGCCGGGCCAGCGAAAGAAAAATAAGTAGAATGCTATCCAGACTGGCGCGACGTCTG
The DNA here is from genome assembly GCF_051020955.1 of Megalopta genalis. Lineage (NCBI taxonomy): Eukaryota > Metazoa > Arthropoda > Insecta > Hymenoptera > Halictidae > Megalopta > Megalopta genalis. The sequence continues at coordinate 8,266,555 of NC_135028.1, read as the reverse complement.
CGAAAGAGGAAAAATGAATTCCTCGTTGTCCCGCGCGCAGCCCCCGGGAGAGGATGAAGCCGACGAGCCAGATCGGCGACAAATAGACGACACGGCCGGGAAAACAGAACGAGCTGGACGGAGGAGCTCTCATTTCCAATCGATCACGGCCCGTTATCCGGTCGCGTCGAGGCTGTTTCTCGACGATGGGAGAGAGGATAATGACGGGGATGCATCCGTCGTCCCGTATACCCCATCCCCCTCTCCCATACCACTCCGTAAGCGAGGAAACTATTTCTAGACAGAAATCGGATTCTCGATTTTGTGGCGACGGATACACAAGACGACGGTCCAGCTTGGAAAATCGAGTTTCTGCGGGTGGGGCGGAAATTGGTGATTTTTACTGGCCGGAAACGGTCTGCGATCATAGCGAGCTCGGATTATTGCGAAATATTTTTCGAGATATTGTGAGATATTTTTCTAAACGTTGCTCAAAATATTGTGCGAATTATTGCTCAAAATATTGTTCGAGTTATTGCTCAAAATCTTTGTCGCATTATTGCTCAAAATATTATTCGAATTATTGCTCAAAATCTTTGTCGAATTATTGTGAAATATTGTTCGAATTATTGCTCAAAATATTTGTCGAATTATTGTGAAATATTGTCGGCAATATTGCTCAAAATATTGTTCGAATTATTGCTCAAAATATTTGTCGAATTATTGTGAAATATTGCTCGAGATATTGCTCAAAATATTTGTTGAATTATTGTGAAATATTGTTCGACTTATTGCTTAAAATATTGTTCGACTTATTGCTTAAAATATTGTTCGAAATATTGCTCAAAATATTGTTCGAGATATTGCCCAAAATATTGTTCGAAATATTGCTCAATATATTTGTCGAATTATTGTGAAATATTGTCGGCAATATTGCTCAAAATATTGTTCGAAATATTGCTCAAAATATTTGTCGAATTATTGTGAAATATTTCTCGAGATATTGCTCAAAATATTCCATAATTGTTCTTGTCTCTTTATAATTGTTCACAATCGAATTTGTCAATAAACGAATAATTATTAATACAGTTAACAGAGACTTATAAGTCTTTCTTCACCTCGGTCCGGTTTCATCCCTCCAAACTTATTTTTTAAGACGCTGCGTTAAGCGTATCCCTCTTCTCATGCTAAAAAATGAAATTAGACCCCGCCGTCCGACGAATATCGTGCAACTCGACAGGAATTAAGGGGCCTGAAATTCAACCTCTCTCGAAACTCACGGCCCGATCTTCGCTCATCCTTCGAAACGAACGTCCCCTCTCTTCCCCGAAGTATCCGAAAATCTACCTTTAATCCCTGGATTAATCGGTTCCCGTTAAACGCGGCCCTTAATCAATCTCGGCGACGATTCGGCGAAGGGAAAGGGGCGGGGGCTCCCGGGCGATCCATAATCATTTCTGCTGCTAGTCGGGCTCCGCAAACAGGAGCGACTGTTTAATAAACCCGGAGTGCAACGAAAAAGATATTCCACTAGCGAAATTGGCCTGGGGTTGAAACGCGGCCGGCAAATACAGTAATTAAAGGGTACATAATTGCGGAGCCCCAGAATGGCCGGTGATCAAAGCCTGGATATCGTTTGCCCTTTTCTGTCCCTCTGACGTCACCCGCGCACGTCGGGCTTCCTCGTATAAAACATTCCGCAACGAATCCCGCGCGAGGGTTCGCGGAAATTGCCGCCGCGACGTAGTTTCCTGCTCGCCGGCTCGAATTTAATCGCGGCTCGCGTCGCCGTTTTAAAAAGCCCCGATCAAAGCGATCGCGTAGCCAGAAAATAACAGCTATCCCGACGACGGATGGGTTTCACGCTAATTCGTCGGCTCGCGATCTTCTGTTTTTCTTTGTTTGTTTGTTCTTTTCCAATTCGAAGTACCATTCCCCCTTTTTTGCCTTCGTCTCGTTATAAATGCGGCGGACAATTTTTTTACAATAATTTGACAAATATTTTGAGCAATATTTCGAATAATATTTTGAGCAATAAGTCGAACAATATTTCACAATAATTCGAAGAATATTTTGGGCAATATTTCGAACAATATTTTGAGCAATATTGCGGACAATATTTCACAATAATTCGACAAATATTTTGAGCAATAATTCGCCAAATATTTTGAGCAATAATTCGACAAATATTTTGAGCAATAATTCGAACAATATTTCACAATAATTCGACAAATATTTTGAGCAATAATTCGCCAAATATTTTGAGCAATAATTCGACAAATATTTTGAGCAATAATTCGAACAATATTTCACAATAAATCGACAAATATTTTGAGCAATATTGCGGACAATATTTCACAATAATTCAACAAATATATTGAGCAATAATTCGACAAATATTTTGAGCAATATTGCGGACAATATTTCACAATAATTCAACAAATATATTGAGCAATAATTCGACAAATATTTTGAGCAATATTGCGGACAATATTTCACAATAATTCGACAAATATATTGAGCAATATTTAGAACAATATTTTGGGCAATATTTCAAACAATATTTTCAGCAATATTTTGAACAATATTTTGGGCAATATTTCATAAAAAGATTAGATAAGTAATTAAGAATAATACATAAAAATAAATACATATAATATTAAAATTAAATCATAACAATAATGTAACATATAATAATAATAATAATAATAATAGTAATAATAATAAATAACGAGGTTTTAAAAATACTGTTACGGCAACTGGCAACCGAGTAGTATGCGTGTAGAAATGACAGAATCGTCTGGCAAAACGGAGAAAAACGCGGCGAAAGTGGATCCTCGGGATGGCAGACGAAGGCGTTGTTTAGACGCGAAAGTGGTCGGGCGAGTTGTGTCTCCGGCAGGTAAACGGAAGAGAAGATCAGGAAGGAACACGTGCGAGGGGTTGAGGGGGTTAACGGTGGAAGGAAGGAAAAAGGTTCCTCCGAAGGCAGCCAAAGAGCGCGACGCGACTCTCCCGCGTGCACAAGCCTCTCCGGTTTCGCAGCGGGCGAAACCGAAGCCGAAGTGCGGCGCTTGGGTTACGCGATGGGAGCAGCAAAGTGGGCTTAAGTTACTCGATGTAACACGCGACAGTTTGCCTAAGAGCCACGGCACGGCACAGCACAGCACAGGCACCTCTTCTTCGTCTACCTCCACGCTCTGTTTCGACTCTGTACGCTGACGTCACCCGTTACATCGCGGTGCCGCCGCCTACGAAACGCGGCGCCGGCGGGGTGGTCCACCGGGAGTGGCCAAACAATGGGAAGACAGCGCGACGATTCATAAATACTTTATTACTTTTTAGGCCGTTTATGTATTCCGTGCTCTCTGAGAACGTGGAGCTTTTATTTTTAACTCGTGGGCCTTACACGTGAACATTTTTATTCGAGTAAATTCTGGCTAATTGACACTCTCGCATTGTGCACGAAAATGGAGAATTATTGTTATTATTATACTATTATTATTATTATTAAATTGTAATATTATATATACGTTATAATATAATAATAATACACATATATAATACAATTATAATATTATAATATAATACACCGTAACAGAGTTTTTAAAACCTCGTTATTTATTATTATCATATTTTTATTATGATTAAATTGTAATATTATACATTTTTATGTATATATTATTATACTATTATTATTATTATTATTACATTGTAATATTATATATATATATATTTATAATAATATAATATAATATAATATAATTATAATAGTATATATATATATATATAATATTAAATTTTAATAATATTATCTATATATATATTATTATATATATATATCATTATTACTAAAATTTAATATTATATATATACTATTATATTATTATTATTTAATTATAATATTATATTATAATATTATATTTTTATATATATTCTTATATTACTATTATTCAATTACAATATTGTACATATTTTTATATACATCATTACATTATTAGTCGTCAACTCATTGGCGTAAAAAGGTCTCCTTTTCTCGGTCAAAGTTCACCTTCATCTAGAAACCGCAGTAATACCCGCACTCATCCAGCAAGTTACGTGTTCTGTTCCGAATGTCCGTCCAGTCGTTGAATGCTTCTTTTTCTGCTTGATCCACGCACATACACGCACACATATACACAACACACATTAACCGGAGCTATTTTCCTCCTCCTCCTTCCTGCGTCTCCTCCTCCCCTTTTCTGCATTTTGTACGTCGAATTTAGGAAAAGGCAGCCAGCAAGCGTCCTATTACTCTTAATGCAGGAAAGTGCTCTCCTCGAGAGAGAGAGCTCTTCTTCTCCTTCTCTTCTCTCCAAGCCTCACGACGAATCTCGAGACAGTTTCCTCGCTCGAACTGTTCAGTTCGCTGGATGCAGTCGCGACCGAGCAACCAATTTTCACGGAACGTAAAACGTCCTTCGTCCCCGTTCGGTATTTCAGGCATCGCTCTCGAGCCTTCGTCGCGCGACTTTTATCCCACTGCTTTTCTCGTCCAAGTAAAACGGAGACGAGCTCCGAGAAAAATATGATTTCCCTGAAGCGAATGCACCGCGCGGATTCGCGAAGCTTTTTCCGTGACACCGAGCATCCTGAACAGCGACCTCGGAATGGAGACAGTTGTTCGGACCGTCGGGGAAAAATTAGGCGGTATATTTCTCTGTCGGGAAGCTGGAAAAAAATGATCGACGATGTGCCAGAACGGGGAGCTGTGTTTGCTCGGGTTTTTTGTGGCCTTGTTTCGATGACGAGGAGTCGCTTTTGTGCAACGAAAAGCGAAAAGAGCGGCTGTAATTTATACTCGGGCTTGCTTTCGAAATTCTGCTTTTTTAAAATCAAACTCTAGGTTTTCTAAATCGAGTTCTTCTTTATCTTATGCTGTTCCAATAAAAGTAAAATCTAACGTAAGTTTGTTACTCTGAAATTGTAAACATTGTGTGCATCGACGAGCCTAAAATACTTATTCAATAGCCAGAGGGGAAGTGATGGATTCCTCAGGTCATTTGAAGCAACTTTTTCCTTTACAAAAATTCTCTCCAAGGCTCCGTTTACGAGTTATTAACGAAAAACGCCGACCAATGGGCGCGCGAGTGCGGCCGGCGCTCCGCCCTCGCGGCCAATGCCGCGTCGCGCCGGCCGTCCGACGCAGCGGCAGGGCGGGGCGTCGGCCGCGCGCGATCTCGCACTCGTCAGCGTTTTTCGTCGATAACTCGTGAACGAAGCGTCGGAGAAAAATTTTGTAAAGGAGAAAGTTGCTTTAAATGACCCGAGGAACATTTCCCATAGCATAAATCGCTCTCCACTACCATAATTACGGAGCACCCGCGCTAAATGCCACGCGTATTTTACCTATTTATTTATAACTTGAACATCGGTAGTCTACTAATAACGACAAAGCCGTAATTAAAAGCGTCACGTTAATTGCCACAAACAGAACGATCGTTCCGCTCGCGTAGAAGTTCGGAATGAACGCGGAAACGCGTTCGGGAATCGCGGGGGAAGAACAGTCGTGGAAAGTCGCGCTCGTCGCGAAGGAAATTAATTGCGTTCGCGGGGAAGGGGGGAGGGGAAGGTCGTTGCACGGCTTCCGCCAATATCCGGTTCTGGTTCTCGGAAGGAGGACGCGGCTTCCGGCCGATTTAATCTCCACCGTGGAGCCGCGGCACGCTGATAAGTCGGTTAGGAAGTTCGACTAATCGAAACTTTCTTGTTCCTCCGGCCACGCGTATGCGGCGCACGGGCGACTCGAAAGTTCACGAACTATAGCCGGGATTATGGTTATTCTTGTTCTTTTGTCGAGAGATGGGCAGAGACCCGCGGGCACCAAGACCCCTCCGGAGATATCGCGCGTTGACCGTAATCCGGTAGATGAACCTAAGCTGAACTGATGGGAATTGTTATGGCGGAATTTGCTTAAGACGATGAACGCGCGCGAGACTACACGGGATGTTTTCGTCTCCATCAAAGACGTGATTGCTTCGCGAGGCAATGATAATTCAGTTTTATGCGTGAGAACGACACGCGCAACGTCCCGGACGAAAGGGAGACGTTATTTACGATCAGATAAATCGGAAGATTTCGAACGTGGAAACGAGCATTGTTCGTATCTTCGTTTCGGGACACGGTGAAATATGATGTCTCTGTTTTACTTTATTCGGCACTGAACGGGGACCGGTTTCGCATTATTTATTTAACAATTGTTGGAACGCGAACTTAATTGTTGTGTGATCGGTATAATGATTAATAAATAGTGAATTAATGTAATATATCATGCTAAAGTGTAATCATTATATTATGTTATGTTACATTATATTATATTACATTACATTACATTACATTGTACATTACATTTTATATTACATTGCATTTTACATTACATTGCACATTATATTACATTTTACATTGCACATTATATTACATTTTACATTACATTACATTACATTTTACATTACATTATATTACATTTTACATTACATTACATTTTACATTACATAACATAACATAACATTACATTCCATTACATAACATTACAATACATTACATTGTACATTACATTACATTTTACATTACATTTTACATTACATTGCACATTACATTACATTTTACATTACATTGCACATTACATTATATTTTACATTACATAACATTAAATTACATTATATTGTACATTACATTACATTTTACATTACATTGCATTACATCTCTGAATAAACCAGACTCAGAGTAATCAGTCCAATATTATCGAATCATATTGAATTTCATATTTTATTCGATCTCTCCTTATTATTTCAAGTTAAAACGTGAAAAGTGGCTTACATAAAAGCAATCGTAACAATTTCTCACGCCATTGCATCTTACAGAACTTCTAATCCATTCCTCGCTATCCACGAATTCACTTTCTCGACTTACATCATTTCTGCTTTCAACGGCTCGGATCGCAACACATAAGATAACATGTTATTCGAAATAACATTCCGAGTAACGTTCCATCAAAGGTATAATAATAAATGATATCTCGAATATAATGTGTATTTCAAGCGTGCTCCTCAGGGTCTGCGCCGACAATGAGTCACGAAAGCCGCGGCCCCGCCGCTCGAAGCGAGAGGAAACGAGGATTAGAAAAGTCCTCGGCTACGATGATCGCTGACCGGAAAAATATACGCCTGCCGGCGGTGGATTTTCTCCTGCGATGAGAAAGAAACGGTTTCATGGTTCACGGGAAACGTCATTGAATTGGCTAACTCACTTCCGCTGAAAATACATAGGCGGAATCGTGCGCTAGGACGTTGGGAGAACAAACTTTTTCCTTTTGTTTGCCCGTAATGTTTCCGCGGGATCCACTTTTATGCTTTTACACTAATGTATGTGTTTATATGGTATCGCTCGGTTCCATGTAATGAACGTTATCTGTCCGACCGGCGATCTTCGTGCGCATCTGCACTTTTGCAAATAATTGTGCAGCCCCTGGATATAAGTAAAATAATGTCGCTGTTTTCATAATGGTTGTTTCAAATGGATTCGTAATAACGTAGAATTATATTAAATTCTAGAGAATGTAATTGCTGTCTTTGCGGGCTTCGTAAGATATATGAATACACGCGATCAAAGAAAATTGTTAATCTATTTACAGAAATGTGAATTACGTAAATTCTGAGATTCGAGGCTTCCGAGGCTTTGTTACTGTTGGGGATTAATTATTATGTAATCAATATAATGATTAATGAAATGAATTAATATAATTTCGATATAGTATACTATAATGTAATAATTATATTATATTGTATCATATCATATTATATTACATTAGATTACATTACATTACAGTACATTTTACATTACACTACATTGCATTACAATACATTACATTTTACAGTTTACATTATATTTGACATTAGATTACATTACGTTCTACATTACGATACATTAGATTACATTACATTTTACATTACATCAAAGTTTGCATTACATTCTACATTAGATTAAAGTTTATATTACATTTTACATTACATTACATTACATTACATTTTACAGTTTACATTACATTTGACATTACATTACATTTTACATTACATTAAAGTTTAAATTATATTACGATCTACATTACATTACATTACGTTCTACATTACATTACATTTTACATTACATTAAAGTTTATATTACATTTTACATCACATTACATTACATTTTATAGTTTACATTACATTACATTTTACAGTTTACATTACATTTGACATTACATTACATTTTACATTGCATTAAAGTTTAAATTACATTACGTTCTACATTACATTACATTACATTACATTTTACATTACATTAAATTTTACAGTACAGTGCATCACAGTTTATATTGCATTACATTACATTACATCACAGTTTACATTACATTACATTACATCACAGTTTACATTACATTACATTACATCACAGTTTACATTACATTACATTACATCACATTTTACATTACATTACATTACATTACATCACATTTTACATTACATTACATTACATTACATCACATTTTACATTACATTACATTACATTACATCACATTTTACATTACATTACATTACTTTAAATTTCGCAATTTAATTCACATCGTATCCAAATCGCACGGTAATTCAACTACGTTGTAATTCAATGCAGTACTTCCTATGCATCCGCGTTGTAACCTAAAGGCGAGAACATTTTTCTGAAAGAACCATAACTACCGTTATAAATACAGCCTATTAAAAAAGCTCCAAAACTTCTCGACCGAAAGTTCAGCTTCTTCGCGCACCGAATAACCGAGTACTTATCGCCGAGGGTACATCGCAAATCTATTTATAATGATTACGGGGTACATTACGAGCCCCGATTCTCTGTAGAACCCATGCTCCTCGAGTTCCATAGCTCGAGAAATGATGGCCCCCAAAAGTGTTCTTCGCGGAGCGAGCAGCCGAATGGTCGGTAGTTAAAGGGCTAGAGGTCGGCGTAAACCGGAGAACGTCTGCGCGAACATCGTCTCATATTCGCTGAAATACGGTCGCGAAGAGCCGCGCGAAAAGCGCGCCAGCTCGGATAGGATACGGGAGAGATAGAGTAGCGCGGGTGTGTTTCCTTTTACGAGCGTGCCTTGCGAACGTTTCGACGTCTCTGCGTCTCTGATCGCTTTGATCGTTTGCTCGGAAACGGGCACGGATTTTCCATTCGCGACGAAAATGCACGAACTTTCGCGACGGCTCTTCCGTCGAGATACCGAATGCATTCGATTCGAAAGAAAAATCGGCGCGAGTGAAATAAACAATGACGGGGGTGGATTGAATGGTGAAAGGGGAACTTGGTGTATATAATTATTACATATGATGTATAATGTAGTTAATATAAGACTATAGTATTATAGTAAATTTATGTAAATGTGTGTAAATAATAATGATATATGAATATGTAAATAACTATAATATACATATTATTAGTATATATATATTATTATAGTATATATACTGTAATATTTAGTATAATGTTCTATACTATATAGTATACTATTATATTATATATTACAATATTTAGTATAATATTATATACTATACATATACGATACTATTATATCATATTCTATAATATTTAGTATAATATTATATACTATATACATACAATACTATTATATCATATACTATAATATTTTTAGTATAATATTATATACCATACTATATTATACACTATAATATTTAGTATAATATAATATACTATACATATACTATACTACTATATTATATACTATCATATTTAGTATAATATTACATACTATATACTATACTATTATATTATATACTCTATACATATACAATACTATTATATCATATACTATAATATTTAGTATAATATTATATACTATACATATACTATACTACTATATTATATACTATAATATTTAATATAATATATATTTTAGTATAGTATATTAGTATATTATTAATATTAGTATAATATTATATATAATATTATAGCATATATATTATAATATTAGCACTATTTATATATTATATATTTATATATTATTAGTAGTAGTGTGTATATATATTTTTGGATGTTAAATATATAAAATGTAAATATGTCTGAAATATGTAAATATGTAAATAACTATAATATTATTAATATATATACTGAGTATAATATTAGAATTAGATAATATTATAATAATATATAATACCATACAATATTATAATATTAATACTATAATATCAGAAACGAACGAACGTATTAGACAGTTAAAAAACGAATTACTTCGGCTAAATTATTTCACGAAAATATTTTTGCTCGAACTTGGTCGAAAACAACAGCGACGATCCTCGGCGCTAATTTCCAACGACCGTCGGCGTTGTCCTCGTCGTCGCGAAACCTGCCCCTTTTTCTCGCGCGTGGGGGCGCAAAGAAGAAGGGTCGCGACGCAGTCTTTTTCGTCCGGAGAATTTCTTTGAACTTTTTTCTCCGCGCGACAAGTCGCCTCCTCAGACTTTCCGTGGCACAGCCGACCGAGGCTGCTCGCCCGAGATGCATCCCCCTCCTGCATTTTTCATCCCCCTTTTTTTTGATTAATTAAGTCGCTTCAACTCTCGCGGGCGTAACTTGCTTAACGCTTTCTTAAATCCGCGTTTAAAATTGCGCGAGTAATTAGAGGTGATTGTTTATTGATTGCGAGTGTTGTTGTAAATTATTCGATTTATTTCAATCGAACTATAAATATACATTTATATCTGAGAAAAAAAGTGATATATATATTTATATGCTATTAAACATTTAACTATTAGATAATAAAAAAATATAATTAATTTTTCATTATTTATAATACTGTAATATAAATATTTAATAATATATAAATTATAATATAATAAAAAAACAAGGTTATCGGCTAATCAAATTGCTATTAATTTGCAACATTTACAGTTCTGAAATTTACATTTTAGTTAGCTATATTTTTATTATTTAACATTGACAAGTCATTATGTTTAAATAGACAGGAAAAATGATAAACATTTCTCACAAAAATTCGAACATTAATGAGATCGGAACATTTTAATTGTTCTGCGAGCAATTTATCGCTATTTTCACAGTGAAAATCGTATTCTTTACTTTCATCACATTTATCAATTAATGTTATTAATAAATCCCACTAATTTAATTCCACCTAAGAATTCTCCCCCGATTCGACGACGATTTCCTTGCGACGCCAAATAAACAATCTCTTACAAAATCGCGTCGCACTATCTCCGAAACGCAACTTCAAACCGTAACCTATTAATCTGTACACCGAATTCGGGGTTTAAAATTCGACAGAAGTTTCCAGCGGCTCGCCGGATCGCAGGAAAACCGTCCAACAAATTTTCCAGTTATTCAAGTAAACAAACGCAAAGTTTCCGACAGTTTCCAGAGCGCGCGAGGACTTCAAGATCGTAGAGGGCGCAGTCGGCGCGGATAATGGGCCGGCAACAATTATGCTCTCGGCGGCGAGACAGTGGCGAATTAACGTCTTCAGACTGTGGAAACTCGTAAAGAAAGCGCAGTGAAAGAAAGAAGAGGGTTCCTTTGAGGCTCTAGACTAGGCGCGCGGCTCCTTTGAGACGCGCGCTGCTCTCGAGGAGTCTGCCGCGCGCGTCGCGGCGGCGTCTTCGCGAGGCCGCGCGGGGAACGCATCGGCGCCGCCCCTCGGCCCGATACACGGGCCGCTCGTTAATACGTAAAAATCTCTTTCACCCTCGCGAGCCATCCGGCGCGCCGGACCACCACGTGTTGAGAACCTCCAGTCGCCATAGCAACCCCCGTCCGATCTCTCGCAGACGGCGAGCGTCGTCCGCGCCGCCGTTCCGGCGAATCAGGAACGTAACTTCCGCCTCGCCGGCCCTTTGTTATTTTCGGCTGGCCGCTGGCAATTTGACGCCGCGACGCGAGTCGCGACCCTCTCGCACCCCACCGCCACCCACGGCAACCCCTTTCCATGGGTTTTTTTATGCGTTTCGAACTCGATACGGGGGCGGCATTCGCGCGATCTCCCGCGCGGCCGGCGAGTTGCATTTCCGCCCTTAACTTAAGTCTGGTCCCCCGCGCTACGCCGCTGCTCTTCTTTTTAAACGGTTGCCACGTTGCCGCGACGTGGATCGCGCGACGCGCCAGAGATCACTTCGAGCAGGGGTCGCCGCGCGATTTTTCGACGTTGACGGGACGGCGACGAAATTTCTGCTCGCGTTGCGGGGAAATTTTTAGCGTAATTGTAATATAGATAATGAATAATAATAATAATAAGTTTGTAGCGTTTTTTAATCGGACGAGGTTGGGGTGGTTTTGTTGACGAAGGGATTGTAGCGTTGTTCTTGTACGAGCTAAGCTGACTGGGATTTATCAAGTTTAATTTGGATTCGATTTTATAATTACTTATTTGACTGTCGCGAAATTGTTCATAGTAATCATCGTAATTATGATAATAATAATAATAATCGGATTAATCGTAATCATAATCGCAATTAGAATAATCGTAATTGTAGTAATCATAATCAGAATAATCGTAATCATAATCGTAATTAGAATAATCGTAATTGTAGTAATCATAATCAGGATAATCGTAATCATAATCGTGATAATAATCATCATAATCAGAATAATCGTAATCGTAATAATAATTGTAATCAGAATAATCAGAGTAATCATAACCAGAATAGTCAGAATAATCAGAATAATCAGAATCAGAATCAGAATAATCAGAACAATCATAATTATAATCAGAATAATCAGAACAATCATAATTATAATCAGAATAATCACAGTAATCAGAATCATAATCAGAATAATTAGAATAATCATAATCAGAATAATCAGAACAATCATAATTATAATCAGAATCATCAGAATAGTCATAATTATAATCAGAATAATCATAATTATAATCAGAATCATCAGAATCAGAATAATCAGAATAGCCAAAATAATCAGAATAATTAGAATAATCAGAACAATCATAATTATAATCAGAATCATCAGAATAGTCATAATTATAATCAGAATAATCAGAATAATCATAATTATAATCAGAATGATCATAATTATAATCAGAATCATCAGAATAGTCATAATTATAATCAGAATCATCAGAATAGTCATAATTATAATCAGACTAATCAGAATAATCAGAATTATAATCAGAATGATCATAATTATAATCAGAATCAGAATAATCAGAATGCACCCTGCATATAAGTAACCCCAGTTCCGTAATATCGGCGACCCTTCACCCCTAATATTTCTTCTTTTCGCATTATTTTCGGGATTTTCGATCATTCCAGCCACCGCAGCGTCGCGCCGCGTCGCGCCGCAACTAATTGCGTAGACTCGACAGAATAATTGGCGCGGTTGCGCGTTCCATTTGCCAGCGAGCACGCACACACGCACGCACATAAACTACACACCGTTAGTTTCACAAACGGTATTATTTCGAGCAAACTTTGTCGCAATCTGCCGCCCGAATATCGCGTACCGTCGTCGTTGGCCGGCGAAAGGGGTGGCACGGGGGGTTGCGCGGCCGTTGTTGACGTATGCAAAGTCGACGGTGCCCCGTGCATGTCCCGCACACTATTATTGTACCCTGCGTTTGACAATCGGACGTCCCGGCCCGGCCCGGCCCGACCGGCAGCCTCTCGTCCACCTCGGCGGCCGCGTTTGTGCCGCGACGCCCTCGGCCTCGCCGAAGCGGCGCTCGCCGCAGGGGTTGATGAGGTTTCCGTCCTGAAACCGTCCTTTCTCCGCTTTAGAAACTCGGAGAAAGTTCGAATCTGGCTGTGCCAGGCTGGGCTCTCTCTCTTCATTGAAAGAGAGTTCTTTGTCGATTGTCGGGACGGTGGAGGGTTGCTCTCGGTGGGGTGGGGAGGGGGCAGAGAGGAGGGCGCGTTTCCTGAAATTTTCATGCGCTTTAATAATTGATGATACGCGATGTTCGAGCTGGGTCGCTGCTTCGACTGTTGCGTCCCACCGGGAATCGAACGATTTTTCGGGGAACGACACGTGTACGGCGAACGGCTTTCTAACCCTTTCATGTCTGAATTATGCACGATGATTAGAAATATGTAACATTTACTTTTTCTGCTGATTTGAACGCGTGAAAATTTGTTGAAACTTAAACGTTTTACGTTAAATAATGTTCGATAAAAATATTACGTTATTGTTATATCATTATTTTATTTATATTTATATTTTTATTATTGTTATTATTATTATTACTGTGATGTACTTTCGTAGAAAATTAAAAGGGCATCTAGCCCATTTATACTAAACAAATATATGTTATATATTTATAATATATAATATAAATGTAATATACAATATAAATTATTAATATAACCTTGATCTCTCTTCCTCTCTCTTGATCTCTCTCTCTCTCTCTCTCTCTCTCTCTCTCTCTCTCTCTCTCTCTCTGTCTCTCTCTCTCCGCTGGGTCGTAATTAAAAAGCTCTCGAGTCGGTCGAATCGCGGCATAAATCATTCGCGGGAAACGGCGTTGACATCCGCTACCCGGTCGGTTGTCATCCTCTTTTTTTCCCCTTTCGAGCGCGCTGCCACCCGTCAAGCGACGACGATTTGTTACGTCGCGACGTATCGATTTTTCCCGGCCGCGAGATTGTATCCGGCTGCCGGCCGGACGTCATTCGCTAATTTCGCGCCGCGAATTAATTGACTGCGCGAGAGAGGCTCTCTCTCGCGCGGCCTCTATCGATTTAATTAGGAGCCAGCGGAACGCGTGCACGGCTACGGGATCGCAAATATCGAGAGAAATATGCGACTCGATTGCTGGACGATTTTTGTTTCCATCGCTGTGGAGTTCGTGGAAGCGATTTATGGAAGGACAGTCTGTACAGAGTGTCTGAAAATTACTAAATAAAATAATATTGAAATATAAACGGTGTATTATACGCTTCACTGTAATATGTTCTTTTAATTCGATAAGATCTGTATTTATTAACATTGGAACTGCTGAATCAGTCAAAATGGCCGCTTTCTGATTTGTTTCTTTCACGGTTACTGTTGTTTTAATATATTATTATTTATTACAGAAACGTTTCTATGAGAAGCAAGTTGATAAACTTCTTTAGCGAAGCATATACAGCCCCAAAATTGCCTCGCAATCAAGAAATGGGTTCCTCGGGTCAGTTGAAGCAACTTTTTCCTTTACGAAAATTTTCTACGAGGCAGCGTTTACGAGTTATTAAGGAAAAACGTTGACCAACGAGAGGGGAGCGCGGCTGACGCGAGACCGTCAAGCCAATGAGCGTAGCAGGGCCGCGTGCGCTCGTTGGCTGGGCCGCCTAGCGCCCGCCTAGCGTCAGCCGAGCTCGCCACTCATTGGTCAGCCTTTTTTCGTTAATAACTCGTTAACGGTGCCTCGGAGAAAATTTCTGTAAAGGAAAAAGTTGCTTCAAATGACCTCAGGAATCTCTCATCTCCCGGAAGTGCTATAATTTTGGGATACCCTGTGCAGTGACTCTGTTTAATAAATCAGACATCTCTGAAAACACAATAACTGTTTTAGAAGCCTAATTAAAACGAGATAATATTAAATTAGACAATTAAAATGCTTCTCTTTAATTTTGCTATCGCTCAGAATAACGAAAGGAAGTAATTAACTCTCGTTTCCTCCCCTTTTTTCATCGGAGCCTATAACAAAAATTTAAAAAATGCATTTTGTAGTACAATCGCGTCACCTTCTCTCAAACTGTCCTTTTTCGTGTACACACCGAAGGACAATCAGGGAGAACTTATCGTAGAATGAAATCGAGATCCGTTCACCGCTGACAAAAGGGACAACTTCGGGGGAAGGGGGGGGGGACAATTGTTCGCAGCTCGTCCGTGGCCAGCATCTTCTCCCGCGAGGATCCACAAAATCAATTACAAAAGTTGCTGTTCTCTCTCTCTCTCTCTTCGCAAGGCGACTTGTCTCGAGGAAACTCGACTCGAGGAAATTACGCCCGCGCGTGCGTTCGTTTACAAAGCCGGCATTGTGTCCCTTCGGATGCGAAGGTGGCCGAAGCCGTGGATTTATCTACGAGTTTCTAAGCGATTACCTGGACGAGAGACCGTTTCTACGGTCGAGCGTGGGTAACAAGAGTCTCTGCGGCTTCTGTTCGGCCATTGCACGTTGAACGGTTTATCCTTCGGGACGACGCGGAAGCGGTCGAAAGAACGCGGAGAGCCGAGAAATTCGTGCGACCGAATTAATGGTGGAGCGACTTGGGCTAAACCGCAGAATACAAAATAATAATAATAGTAATAATAATGATAATAGTAATAATAATGATAATAGTAATAATAATAATAATAGTAATAATAATAATAGTAATAATAATAATGATAATAGTAATAATAATAGTAATAATAATAATGATAATAGTAATAATAATAGTAATAATAATAATGATAATAGTAATAATAATAGTAATAACAATAATGATTTATCATGTTTTACCACCGGACAAGAAAAAGAAAAAATAATAATTTATCATAGAACAGATTACAGTGCACCTCACCCTGTATATAATAAATAACAAAAATAGTATTTTGAACATTTTATAATAATAGTAATAATAATAATGATTTACCACCATATTTTACCACCAGTGAAAGAAAGAAAAAGAAATAATAACGATTTATCATAAAACAGATTAAAGCGTGTCTCGCTCTGTACATAATAAATAACAAAAATAATATTTTGAACATTTTATTAAGAACATTTTATCTGTTTATATTTATGTTTTCTAACAATAAGTTAAGCTTCTAACAATAATATTATGAATAATAAACGCAGTATATAATAATATAATAATTATTCTAATTCAATTCAATTCAATTTCTAATTTTTACTTTCAACTATATTTATATTTATACAATCATTTATTATAGAAATATTATACGTTTATTATACAATAAATTATTATATAACCTTACATATTTATATGTTTATACATTTATAATCATATTTATACTTAATATAATTATAATTATATTTATACTTAATATAATTATAATTATATTTATACTTAATATAATTATAATTATACTTATACTCAATATAATTATTATAAAATTATACTTACACTCAATATAATTATTATATAATTATACTTATACTTAATATAATTATTATATAATTATACTTATACTCAATATAATTATTATATAATTATACTTATATAATACTTAATATAATTCTACTTTGATCTACTATTCTTCAATTCAATTCTATCTTGATTTACCATGTCCCATAGTGACCGATCGAAAACGAGCCGCATCGCGCAGCGCCCGATCGAATTAAAATTCGCATCGGAGCGATTAGAAGCAGGAACTAATAAACAGCCTTTCCCGGCAGCGCTCCCGTTCGCCTCTCGTCTCACGAGTTAATCGACCCGTCGCGTTTCACTTTATCTAACAGACCTCGTCCATCCGAAGCCTCTCGCGCCCCTCCTCATGAACGTCTCATCGTCGATAATTTGCCGACGTAAAAGAAAACAAAAAAAAAACAAAACCGCGATCCGCGGTCGATTAACGCCGCGCAATTATCTTCGACCGCTGAATCCCGACGATCGTGACGAGCCGTCTCGTTTTATTGCGAGCCGAGCCGAGGAGCAGCGTTTTGATATACGGGTTCAGCAAATCGAATTTCCCCGCGATCTTTACGACGCCGCGGAACTCGATTCGGCGGCCCGCGAGCGCGATGGGCGCCCGAGAGGGTGCTAGAGGGTGCGCGAAAGGGTGCCGAGGAAGGATCGGTCATCGGCGCGGCTATAATAATAGGCTCTTAGAGGCTCGGTTCGCAAATCTATTTCGCATGATATCTAATTGCTAATAGCATTTCTGAGAGCATGAGAGCGATATCTCAAACGCGCAACCGGCAATTACGCGATGCAGATTCGATTAGGCGAGGCGACGCGCGTTCGACGCGCGTTTTAATGAATTCGTGTTTCTCGCGACGGCCGACTCAGCCGGATCTCGCGCGACACCGTTCGCCTAATTCGTGTCATTTTGCAAATTAGAAGAGCAGAACACGGTTGCTGCTTTTTTTGTTTGTCGAGAGAGAGAGAGAGAGAGAGAGAGCTTCGTTACTCGCTCCAGCGAGGACGCTAATCCGCGCGCGGATAACGATAGGAAGAACGCAATTTCCTGTAACCGTTCGCTGTCACGCCGTTCTTTTTTCCGCCGCGATGATTCCGCAACGCGGGCGACGTTCGTCTGCGCCGTTATCTAATTCGCTGCACGGAATACAATTCGCTCTTCTTTTTTTTCTCTTTCGTACGTGCTACGCCACTGTCTTCCTTGCGCTGTCGCGGCGAATTGTGCTCGGTCATCGCGGAACATTCAATTACGATTTGCGTGTACCGACCGGCGAAATTATTCGACTCGCTTTGCGTGACGAAAATATTGCTGGTTATTTATTAGTTACTAGTTACATAATAATTACTTATTAGTTACTTGTTAGTTACACAGTAATTGCTTACTAGTTACTTATTTGAAGTAAACTGTTATCAATTTTTTTCAATTATAATGATTATCAATTATTATCAATTATAATGATTATCAATTATTATCAATTATAATGATTATCAATTATTATCAATTATAATTATAATGATTATCAATTATAAATTATAATTATTGGCAATTATCAATTATAATTACTAGCAATTATCAATTATAATTATTTACAATTATCAATTATAATTATTAGCAATTATTATCAATTACTATTATTAGCTATTATCAATTATAATTATTAGCAATTATTATCAATTATAATTATTAGCAATTTTAATTATAATTATTCTCAATTCCCAATTATACTTATTAGCCAGTATAATTATTAGCAATTATTATCAGTCATAATTATTATCAATTATAAATCATAATTATTAGCAATTGTAAATCATAATTATTAGAAATTGTAAATCATAATTATTAGCAGTTACCAATTATAATTATTAGCAATTCTCAACTATAACTATTAGCAATTATCAATTATAATGATTAGCGATTCTCAATTACAATTATTATCAATTATAGAATTATAATAACAAATAATTATTATTATAATTATAGTTACAATAAATTACCTACAAAATCTACATACAATTGAGTATTAACATACTAATCATTAACGTAAGAAATTAATAATATAATACAATAAACAAGAGTCTTCCTTAAGCTTGTCTTGAACTTCCCCATTCCCCTCTGCCACCTCTGTAGCCATCCCTCAGAAAACGAATCACGTTGTCAGAGTATGTATGTATGTACGTAGCTGCACGGTAACCGCGGAACGAATTCAATTAGAATTTCATACGGATGACGGTGCGTACCGCTGATCAGAACGTTTCGATTTTATTGTTGCAGGAGCGATGTCTTCCTGGAACCGTACCTGCAGCAGCACGGGACCGTTCAGGTTGTCAGCTCGCCGAGCACGCCTCCGCCAAATCCGCTGCAACATCATCAGCTTACGCAGCTACATCATGTACAGGTGAGTCAGTGAAGTCGAGTCAGTCGCGCGCGATCCCCTTCGGTTCATTTTTCAAGTGTCACACTACGCCGGCGAAAAAATGTTTCCCCCGGGTCGGTGGTCACGTTTGCAAACTTATCCCGCGTCGGCCACACACCGATAATAATATTATATTATTGATTGCATTTATTGCCGTCGAACGTGAATCGACAAAACTTTCGTGCATTTTTCAAACCGCCAATCAATCTTTATACTTACCACGTATGCATGCGTGTGTATGTGTGTGTTTGCAAACGTGACAGCCGTTTCTGCGACGATAAGCATCGCTGCGTGACCAGTCCGATTCCTGAGAAATTACAATGTTATTTAATCTACGCGGCGATCTTTTTTGCAATAGTTACGCTCTCGACGATATCTATATTATATTATATTATTATTAATTATTATAATAATTAATAATTATATAATAATAATAATATAATAATATAATATATAATAATAATAATAATAATATAATTATATTATTATTATATTATATTAGTATTATATTATATTACATTACATTACATTATATTATATTATATTATATTATATTATATTATATTATATTATATTATATTATATTATATTATATTATATTATATTATATTATATTATATTATATTATATTATATTATATTATATTATATTATATTATAATTATATTATATTATATTAATATTATAATATATTATATTATATTATATTACATTATATTATTATATTATTAGCAATTGTCATATATATTACCACATATATTTTTAATATATATCAAAATCAATTACAATTGTTTCAATTCAAATTCTATGAAAAATCTATTAAAATCTCTTCGATCTAAATTACATTGATAATCAATACACAATCAAAATTTCCATCACAGATTCAAACATCAAATTCCATCATATTATAATTTAAACTTCCATCGAGAATTTGTCACAAAATATTGCGCGCTCAAATTTTAATAATAAAAAATCTTTTCTTCTGCAAATTAAAATTGCTTCCAAAACTTGTCGCAATTTAACAATAATCGAGTATAGGCCGAGTATGCACATCGGCCGGCGATCGAGTGACATTTTCAATTTTTGCTCCCCCATTTTTCCGCGGGGATGGAAACGGATGCGGCAAGGGGGGCGGTGGTTTGAAGAGGGGACTCGCGAAGGGGTTCGCCGCGTGCCGGAGTTTCGAGTGTAATTTAATTTGAAATGCAGACTGACACACAACGACGTTTCGGGTTAAACGGATTAAAGCGAGGACGTGCGACGCGCGTTAAACACCCCTGCAGCTAATGCGAATCCCTTAATTGCCCGCCGCGGAAAAGTATTCCACGGGCGACCACGGGATATTTCTAGGATTCGTCGTTGCCCTTCGCCGCCGTTCCTACGCGAGCAATTCATTCAAGGTAGAATAAAGGCGAATTAGTAAAACAAACTCGTCCGCGACGAATTTCGTGATCCTGGCCGGCCGGGTGGCATAATTCGCTCGTTGAATTAAAAAAAAAAGAAAAGAACAAACAAAATGGACGCATGATGTATGCGCTCTAATCGAGGCTGGGCTAACACTCCCGATCTATGGCATATATATTTAAATATTATACTATTATGGTATATTATAATAATATACTATATTGTATATTATAATATTATACTATTATATATTATAATATTATACTATTATATATTATAATACTATACTATTGTATATATATTATAATATTATACTATTATATATGATAATATTATACTATTATTATATTATAATATTATACTATTGTATATTATAATATTATACTATTGTATATTATAATATTATACTATTGTATATTATAATATTATACTATTATTATATTATAATATTATACTATTGTATATTATAATATTATACTATTATATATTATAATACTATACTATTGTATATATATTATAATATTATACTATTATTATATTATAATATTATACTATTGTATATTATAATATTATACTATTGTATATTATAATATTATACTATTATATATTATAATATTATGATATCAAACATTATAATATTTAAATAATATAAATATACTATTTATATTTATATATATATTACATATTATAATATTATACTATTGTATATTATAATGTTATATACTATTAATATGCAATTCATCTTGGAGTCAAATTAATTTGCAAAATATTTAAATAATACAAATTTAAACGATCCCGAATCGTCGACGCGATAATAAAAAAAGCACAAAAGCTCAAACATCATGAAATCCCACCCCTAATTCGAACGTTCGATCGACTCCGTTCCTAAATGCGCTGTCGCGTTCGTTTATCTTCGCTATTCCGCCATTAAATTGGCGGAACGCGCGCTTTCCAGCAAGTCGCAGGACTTATAACGAAGCCAATCGGAAGCAATTCGGCTGGCAGAAACAGCAAAACGAGGAGGCAGAGAGCGTCGTCGTCGCAACGCGTCCGGGGAAAGGCTCTCGCCGGAAAATTACGGACGCGAAACGGCGGCGTTTCCGAAGTGTTTTCGCCCCTCTCTATGCGCGCGTGTCGCGCAATTATTTACAGCTTTATCCGGCGGAAATCCGCGCGACTCTATAACGAATTCGCCGGACTTCTTAAAACCGGGGCGAATCGCCCGCTCGCGGATCCCTCGAAATCCGCCGCGCGCGCTCGACGCCGCAGCGTTCGGCGGAATCGTCGCGCGGAATAATCGATAAACGATTCGCGATAGCCGTAAACTCGCTCGCGTGCCGGACCGGTGCGTCGCCAAATAAATCAAACCGAGCCGTCGATTGAGGCTCGCCGATTCGTATAATCCGCGTCGTATCCCTCTAAACGCCGGGGGTAAAAAGCGTGAAGGGGTCGCCTGGTACACGTACTCGGCGAGAACTGTGGACGCTGACGAATCGCTGGTAAAAAAAAAGAAGGAAAAAACAATGAGCGAAAAAAAGAGTTGAAATTCGAGGGAAGAACGGAGCTCTGAATCCGTCAGCATCGATCAGAGCGACCTGTCCACGGAAAATGCGGACGGATCTCTCGATTCGCCGGGTAATCCCGTTCGATTATCTCTGATTAAATGGTCCTGGAAACGAGAGTTCGTTGAAAATTGCTTCGAGGATTTTTTAATCGAGCATTATAGTCGGTTGTTATGGTCGCGGAAGTATATTTGACAAATTTGTTTATATTCGTATCATTATTTAACTTTGTTGTATTTATATTGTTATTTAACGTTATTTGTTATATTTATATTGTTATTTAACTTTATATTATATTATAGTATTATATTGCAGTATTATATTATAGTATTATATTACTGTATTATATTATAGTATTATATTGCAGTATTATATTATAGTATTATATTACAGTATTATATTATAGTATTATATTGCAGTATTATATTATAGTATTATATTACAGTATTATATTATAGTATTATATTGCAGTATTATATTACAGTATTTTATTACAGTATTATATTCCAATATTATATCACAATATTATATTGCAGTATTATAGTACAGTATTATATAGCAATATTATATTACAGTATTATATTCCAATATTATATTGCAGTATTATATTACAGTATTATCTTATAGTATTATATTACAGTATTATATTACATTATTATATTCCAATATTATATAGCAATATTATATTACAGTATTATATTCCAATATTATATTACAATCTTATATTACAGTATTATATTGCAGTATTATATTTTAATATTATATTACAATATTATATTCTAATATTATATTTATTGCAATATTATATTCTAATATTATATTTATTGTAATATTATATTCTAATATTATATTTATTGCAATATTATATTACAATATTATATTACACTATTAATATTATTATAATACACTCTTAAAACATTATGCGGAAACGGCGAAATCTCGTTCGCAAAATGTTTAATTATAATCGAATAATACCATAAACATTTTACTTTTATTTTACGATAATTCATCGCACAGAGCTACGCTGAATCAACAAATTGCACGCGTTTCTTCGTAAATAAATGACGAGGTACATGCTAATGTCTCCCTAACTGACGCTCAGATTGCTCAGAAAAACGGACAATTTGGGAATAGTAGATACGATTGTTCGAGCCCTGCAGCTCGTTCTTATTTATTGTTGACAATTCCTAACTATAAAAACGAATCGCGAGGCTCGAATAATCGTATCTCCTCCTCCAAAATTGTCTATCTTTGTGGACAATCCGATCGTCAATTAGAGGTAGACGTTACTGTAACGGGTTAAGCAACACCGACGAAGCTATCTTCGACGCGAATTAAAAAGAACCCGCGAAACGGCGAATTCCGGCGCGCTATCGCGAGCGAGCAAGTGGACAAAGAGTCGCATCTCCACGAATATGGAAATCCGGAACCCCTTAAGCCGCAATTCCGGGGGCGTAAATCCTCCCTAGCCGTCATACAATACACGCTAATGCCGCATTATACGGTCGCGCGGCGAACGGTCCTCGCCCGGTTATCTCAATTTGCAGCCGATGCAACCCGGCCATCGTTTATTTAGTCCTCGTTTAATCGCGCCCCCGACTTCGCCGTCCGTTCCTACCCTAATCGTTTTTTTTTTTAGTCCTTTTTCGCAGTTCCGCGTCCTCTTTCTTGTTGCATCTAGATATTATTTAATCCCCTTTTTCAGACGATCGTTTCTCCATCCCCCTTTCACCCCCCCCCCGTCTCTCTCGTTCTTCCTATCTGGTCTTTTTATTAAAATTGTTCGATGGTTCTCGCGAATCTCGGACGAAAATGCTGCAGGTTTTAACCATTTGCGCTCGGGCGGTGATTCTGAGGCATCGCTAATTTTATTAATTATTGTTATGTCAAGTTCTATGGTAATTTTTATGTTGAAATTTCGATTGTAATGAATTGTCGGAAGTGTAACTATTGCTGTTGATATTGATGATACATTATTTATGATGATTGTTGATAATAATCACAGTTTTCGGGGATCTTGTTATTAATATTGATAATAATGCTATAATTGATATTGATTGCTATTGATAATAATAATAATAAATTATTGATAATTATTATTGATAATAATCCCCGCCTTAGGGGATTTTGTTGAAGACTTTCCCTTGCTAAAATTGTAATTATTATTATTATCATTATTATTGACAATAATGCTATAATTGATATTGATTGCTATTGATAATAATAATAATAAATTATTGATAATTATTATTGATAATAATCCCCGCCTTAGGGGATTTTGTTGAAGATATTCCCTTGCTAAAATTGTAATCATTATTATTATCATTATTATTGACAATAATGCTATAATTGATATTGATTGCTATTTATAACAATAATAAACTATTGATAACAATTATTAATGATAATCCCCGCTTTCGGGGATCTTGTTAAAGATTCTCCCCCGCTATAACAACCCCCTAAAAATTATAATTATTATTATTATCATTATTATCGACAATATTAATAAGAATATCGATAATATCAATAATAATATTGATAATATTATACTGATTGCTATCGACGATAATGATAAACTATTGATAATAATTAATCCCCGCTTTCGAGGATCTCGTCGACGATTTTCCCTCCGCTCTAAAAACCAACAAAATTATTATTATTATTATTATTATTATTATTATTATTATTATTATTATTATTATCATTATTATCGTAGCGAATAAACGGATTGTCATAATTTTCAGAGCGAGGAGTCGCTCTCCTCGGAGGGCTCGGCGACCTCCGGTGGATCTTCGAGCTCCACGGAAGATTCTGGCAGCGAGGTCGCCTGCGACATCACTCTGATCGAGAGGCTTATACGGTCCCATCCGATCTGGTTCCTTCCTGGCATCCAAAGGGCCGGCGCTTTCCACTTGTTGCAAGGCAAAGAGGAAGGGGTGAGTGCACTTTAAAAGCGAATCGATTAGGCGTAAGAAAATCGACCAGGCCTCTCTCCGACAGAGAGAGAGAGAGAGAGAGAGAGAGAGAGAGAGAGAGAGAGAGAGAGAGAGAGAGAGAGAGAGAGAGAGAGATACACCGTGTGTATTTCCACGGTCGAGCAACGAGTTTTCCGCGGAAGTGGACGAACAACGACGATCGCTAAAGGGGCCATCGTTGCGGAAAATTTCACCATCGTTGCGGCTTTTCCACCGCAGCGGGGCTTCTGGGAAATCCTGCTGCCCCGTTAGAGGGTATCTTTACGTTCGTGGCTCTGCGTTGCAGAGACTCTCTCTCTCTCTCTCTCTCTCTCTCTCTCTCTCTTTCTCTCTCTGCTTTAATTATTTCTACGAGGTTAGGTCACTTGTTCTTTTGCCATCGAGAATTGGCGACCCACAGTGGAGTGTTTGACCTCGAAAATGAACAGAAGGTCGATTTAATTAATTTGTTTAACTCGGCTTAACGAGAATTGGCAGAGGATAATATACATAAAATATTATTTTTCTTTTTTTTTTTTTGATTGAACATGCAGAATATTGTTAATATTATTGTACGATAATATACGTATATAAGAAGGCAAATGAAACTGAAGAATGAGGTGTAGAATACTATATTTATTATTAAATTATTATATATTTTTATATGAATTAAATTATATGAATTGATAAAATTAATTAATTAAATTGAACTGAGGAAAATATGTTGCATTAATATAGCTCGTATCAAGACGAATTCAACGACGTGCTATAACATAACCTTCGAGCGACCTTGAACCGACATATAAATAACAAACTTCTTACTTTTTTAATGGAACGTTTTTCATTGTAACTCATATATTGCGACCTTGGACAACCTTCATCCATAGGTCATTGTATTCACCTTAAAATACCCTATCCGAATATAAATAAAAAACTAGGCTGTCCCATTTAAAAAAACAAGTTCGACCTTCATACGTTCTCTACGCCTCCGCTTATAAAAAAAATATTGACACCATATTACGCGTCTCTCGAAATCAAACAACTTTCGTCCGACACTATCTTCTCTATCGTCGAAAACAAGCGAGTTGTTCAGTCGTCCTCCGTATCAAACGTCCCACCCTGTACATAAATAATCGAGGCAGTCGCTTCGAATCGCGCGCGTAACTCGCTGCCGATCATTGTCTATCGCGACGAACATTTTCATGCGAGCATGCCGAACGAGTTCCGCCCGCTGAGGATCACCGAACGGCAGGAAATTTACAGCGACGATCTATTATCGCGGAGAATTGCGGCGCGCGGCGCGCGGACAAGGGCGGAATACAATCGCGGGCCGGGTAATAAATAACGTCTGAAGAAGCTGTTGAAGTGGCTGCGAAGGGAAAATCCCGGCCGCGCTGAATCGCCGGCCCGCGACGAAACAAAGAATATGAAATATCGCGGGGACAATTGTTCGACCGCCAGATTTCTCTGCGGGCATTTTCGCGCGTGCCCTTTGATCAGCGGCAGATTTCTTGAATATTTTCTGCCGCTTTTGTTCCACGCGGGGGACGGGAAAAATCGATTTTAGAGAAACTCTCCTCAGCAGGGTGTCCTAAAATTATCGCATTTGATATTCACATTCGAAGCAATTAAATTACTCAATATATTTATAATCTTTTTATTATATTTATTATATTTTATATAATTTTACTTTATTACGCTATTATATTCCAATAATATATTAATTACAATATTATATTCCAATATTATATTCCAATATTATATTACAGTAATATATTACAGTATTATATTACAGTAATATATTACAGTATTATATTATAGTATTATATTCCAATATTATATTGCAATATTATATTCCAATATTATATTGCGATATTATATTCCAATATTATATTGCAATATTATATTCCAATATTATATTGCAATATTATATTACAGTAATATATTACAGTATTATATTACAGTAATATATTACAGTATTATATTATAGTATTATATTCCAATATTATATTACAGTAATATATTCCAATATTATATTCCAATATTATATTACAGTAATATATTACAATATTATATTATAGTATTATATCTATTACAATATTATATTGCAATATTATATTATAGTATTATATTCCAATATTATATTCCAATATTATATTCCAATATTATATTACAGTAATATATTACAATATTATATTATAGTATTATATCTATTACAATATTATATTGCAATATTATATTACAGTATTATATTACAGTATTACATTACATTACATTACACAATCTTATTTTATTATATATAATTTTTATTACATTTGTTACATTTATATATTTATTTAAAATTACATATTATATTCATATATTATATATTATAAATATTATATATCGTATCGCGGTCGACTCATTTTTAAAAAATTACTTTAAAAATAAATGTCTATGCAGCTCCTGCAAAGAATTCGTTAGATTGGATTCATAAGAAAATAAATGGCGGTTTTTCTTTGTACGGTTATCCCCATAGAGCATTGGGACGCAATGTGATACTTTATGCATCGAATATATCAACGAACGCGTGGCGTTGATCACAATCTCGATCATTTTTCCAAGCTCTCTTTCTCTTTCTCTCTCTCTCTGTCGCCTATATCCACACGTCACAGAAGAACTGAACAGAACTGAACAGCTTCTATTATACCAATCAGAGAGCACTTTACAATGGCCGGCCATTTATTCGACTCGCTTTAATAACCATTCATTTCATCCAATACACATAGATCCTGTTATTGCATTCATCACCGATAATCCGCGATTCCATACTGTAACGTATATATGACATCAGGATTTTTTTATATATTTATATCGTTCGCGATTATCGAAAGTCGAAGCTTGCGAGATGGACATTTTTACGTTCTTCGTATCTTCGCAGATGATTAAAGACCGCTTGAACTTTTAATTATGTATTATATTGCATTATTTTACGATATTATATTCCAATATTTTATTACAATATTATATTACAGTATTATATTGTAATATTATATTTATTGCAATATTATATTCCAATATTATATTACAGTAATATATTCTAATATTATATTTATTGCAATATTATATTCTAATATTATATTTATTCCAATATTATATTCCAATATTGTATTACAGTATTATATTACAGTATTATATTCCAATATTATATTACAGTATTATATTACAATATTATATTACAGTATTATATTACAATATTATATTACAGTATTATATTACAGTATTATATTCTAATATTATATTTATTCCAATATTATATTCTAATATTATATTATATTCCAATACTACATTCCGATATTATATTGCAGTATTACATTACAGTATTATATTCCAATATTATATTACAGTATTATATTACAGTATTATATTACAGTATTATATTACAGTATTATATTACAATATTATATTACAGTATTACACTACAGTATTATATTCTAATATTATATTTATAACAATATTATATTCCAATATTATATTCCAATATTATATTGCAGTAATATATTACAGTATTATATTATAATATTATATTTCAATATTATATTCTAATATTATATTATAGTATTATATTTATTACAATATTATATTACTGTATTATATTAGAGTATTACATTACAGTATTACATTACATTACAGTATTACATTACATTACAGTATTACATTAGATTACATTATATTACATTACATTACATCATAATACCTTATAAATTACCCATTTCTATCCAATACCTAAGCGTCAATTAGGCAGAATTCCCCCCAAATCGTCGTCTCGTTAATCGATCCACGAAAACCGCGAATCTTCCCAGACACTTTCCTTCCAACCCGCAACACGGCGTCTCGACGAAAGAACGATCGACAAGCACGGTTCACACACCGGGTATCCCCATTTTCCGCGTGAAAATACGGCAACGAAAGGGGTCGGTAACACGTCCTCGCGCCGCGAGACAGCACTTTGTCACACAGGCCCGGTGACAAATAGCGCGCGCCGTGTCGCGCCGCCGAAGGAGCATTTAAATCGCGCGAAAACCAGCCGGCCGGCTCTCGGGGGCGGACTTTTACGAGGCGGCGCGCTAACAATGCCACTTGTTATGCGTATTTTCAGCGGGATCCCGCGCGGTCTGGAATGCCGCCAGAAGCTTGGGGCCCGCCCGGCTGTATTCCGACGGGGCAACAACGTCTGCCGTTTGCATTTACTGCATATTAAGCGGGCACAAGGCGGCGCGCCGCTTGCCAAATGGCCGATGCATCGGGAGATACCTTGGCCACGGTTGATCCGCCGACCGGCGCGATACCATCTAATGGCGTAACTGGAACGCTAATTGCCGTTCGTTACCGAAAATAACCGCGATACCGACGGCCGCGACCGCCGAAACGCCTTCGCGAACGTAATCGTGATATGAAATATAAGCTTTTCCCTATTGGAGCCATTTACTGTGGGGTGACCAACTACCGTGCCTTTCGATCGATTTTAGACAGAATTCATGTATTTATATTTATTGAGAATTGCAAGGGTATTTAATTTGTTTATTGTCGCTCCAAGTAATAGCATTTAAGTAGCGTTAAATTTTGGGGTATTGGAGCCAGTTACTGTGGGGTGACCAATTACCGTGTATTTCGTTTGATTTTAGACATAATTTATATATTTATATTTATCGAGAAATGTAAACGAAATAAGATGAAAAAATAAGTTGAAAAGCGAGGGTTTTTAATGTTTTTCTTGTTACTCCAAGTAATAGCAAAATTACAAAAAAAACAGCTTTTTAGCCAACGTTCAATTAGGCAAGAAAATAATGTAAAATATATAATAATAATATATAAATATATAATAGTATTATATATAATATAATATAATATAATTATATAAATAATTATAATATATAATAATGTAATTATATAATTATATTGCTACTAAGCGGATGCGACATTAAATAAATCAAATTGAAAAGAGAAATATATTCTCGAAGAAGAATTATTAATATTAATAATATTGGAAGAATATTAATTAATATATAATATTAGAATTATTAATATTAGAATTATTATTATTCATATTATTATTATTCACAGAAGCAATATTAATATTATTACTATTATTATTATTATTATTACAGAGGAATTATTAATATTGGAATCATAATTATTAATATTAGAATTATTATTATTAATGTTATTATTATCATAGAAGAATTATATAGCAGAATTATTATTATTAATATTATTATTATTACAGAAGAATTATATAGCAGAATTATTATTATTAACATTATTATTATTATTATTTGTCGACGGACAAACCGTTTATAGAATAATCGTAGATTCCGAAGGGCGATTAGCCGCACGTCAGACATTGACACGGTTTTCCAACTGGGAGCAATCTCCCCGTGGCCGTCCATTATCCTCGTATTAGATAAGATACTCTTCTCTTGCCTGGCTCGCTTCGATTGTTCCCGTCGTGTGCCCGATGCGCCGCGCGAGATAAGCGGAAGATCCAACTGTGCCCGGGGAAACAATGCTAGGTGCACCAGAGTTGCGGAAACGCTGTGTGTGTGCGCGCGCGCGCGCGGACGGGGAAGAGAAGTTCTGATCGGTCCTCGCTGAGAAGTTTCTTTGTTTCCGGCGGCGTCGTCGTCGTCGTTTAGACCGGGACCGACGAGAGATATCGGGCCCCCCCATCTGTCTTCATAACGATCTCCCCGTGAATTACTGCCGCGCATTCTCGCCACGGTGTTCTGGCGGAGCCGGCGAGATAAATTACCGTGCCGTTCGATTTTCATCGAATGCGGCGGGAGAGAGGAAGAAAGAAAAGGGAGAAGATATGTATAAAGAGGCAGAATGAGAAAGAGAGAAGGAAAGAGAAAGAAAAAAAGTTAGAGAGATAAAGAGAAAAAGAGTGAAAAAGAGAGAAAGCTAGAGAGATAAAGAGAAAAAGAAAGAAAAAGCGAGAAAGCTAGAGAGATAAAGAGAAAAAGAGAGAGACAAAGATCAAGAAAAAGGGGGATAAAAAATGATAAAGAGAGAGATAAAGATCAAAATCAAGAGAGAGATAAAGAGAATGATGTAGAGACTGATAGAGATAGAGAGAGATGAAGAGATAAAGAGAATGATAAGGAGAGAGAAAGAGAGAGATAAAGAAAGAAAGAGAGAGAGACATAAACAGAGAGATAGAGAGAGAAAGACAGAGAAGGAGAGCAAGAAAGAGGGAGAAAGGAAAAGATAAAGATAGAGAAAAAGAAACATCAAGAGAAATGAAGAGAGAGAGAGAAAGAGTGAGAAAGAGAATGAGAAAGGGAGATAAAGAGAGAGATAAAGAAAGAGAGGAGAGAGGAAGAGAAATAAAGGGAAAGATCAAGATAGGTAAAGAGAAATATAATGAGAAATAAAGAGAAAGAGAAAAATAAAGAGCAAGATAAAGAGAGATAGAGAGAGAGAGAAAGGGAGATAAAGAGAAATATAAAGAGAAATAAAGAGAAAGAGAAAGAGAGATAAAGTGAAATATAAAGAGAAATAAAGAGAAAGAGAAATAAGGAGAAAGAGACAGAGAAATATAAAGAGAAATAAAGAGAAAGAGAAATAAGGAGAAAGAGACAAAGAAATATAAAGAGAAATAATGAGAAAGAGATAAAGAAATATAAAGAGAAATAAAGAGAAAGAGAAATAAGGAGAAAGAGACAAAGAAATATAAAGAGAAATAAAGAGAAAGAGAAATAAGGAGAAAGAGACAAAGAAATATAAAGAGAAATAAAGAGAAAGAGAAATAAGGAGAAAGAGACAAAGAAATATAAAGAGAAATAAAGAGAAAGAGAAATAAGGAGAAAGAGACAAAGAAATATAAAGAGAAATAAAGAGAAAGAGACAAAGAAATATAAAAAGAAATAAAAAGAAATAAAAAGAAAGAGAAAGAGAGGGAAAAATATAGAGAAAGAGAAATAAAGAGAAAGAGTGAGAACGAGAGAGATGAAAAGAGACAAAGAGAAAGAGAGAGAGTACAAAGAGAGCTGTAGAGAGCAAGAGAGAGAGAGAGAGAGAGGGAGAGAGCGAGCGAAAAAGAGAGCCTGCCCAAAATCTTCGAGCAAGTTCGACCGAATCATTCGAAAAAGATGTCAAGTCGCGGCGCGAGAATCATTTCGAAACGAGATCGAGTGGCAATTATCGCGCGAGCGCCGAGTCAAGATCCACTAGAAGAAGTAAGTAGTTGCAGCTAGATGAAGCGAGGAGGAGGCAGGCATCTTTGGCGCTTAAGCAGGGTCAAGACGCTCTCGCGAGAACTCTATCGCGGGATCGTTTGGGTGAGCGCTTGAAAACGAGATCGAGCATGGGGATAGGGATTTATGAAAATACATACATATAAAGTCGAGGTCGAGAATGCCGGATGATAGAGACGGTGAATCGGGATCGGGTCAAGAGTCTGTGTTCGACAAAGAAACGATTGATTAGGATCACGCTCCGGCTCCGGGCACATCTGTTAACTTGCTCGGGCTGGATGTAACAAGATTAGATTGAGGCTACTAGGAGAGAAAACAAGTCCTTGGTGCAGTGAAATTACAGTCGGTTTAGCTGCTGAAGATATTATTTTGTTAGTTGTTGCTTTAAAATCGCAAAAAAGACAGATATTTGTATAACGTTATAATTGTAGCAAAAACACATATATTGACCGTATTTTAACATGTTCAAGCATAATAACTACACTGCGGATAATATAACAATATAATAATATAATAATATAGTAATATAGTAATATAGTAATATCATATTATCATAAAATAGTAATACAGTAATATTATAATATCATAATATAATAATATAGTAATATTATAACAGCATAATATGGTAATATAATAATATAGTATAATATAATAGTATAATAATATAGTAATATTATAACAGCATAATATGGTAATATAATAATATAGTATAATATAATAGTATAATAATATAGTAATATTATAACAGCATAATATGGTAATATAATAATATAGTATAATATAATAGTATAATAATATAGTAATATTATAACATCATAATATGGTAATATAATAATATAGTATAATATAATAATATAGTAATATAGTAATATCATGATATAATATAATAGTATAATAATATAATAATATATTAATATCATAATATACATATAATAATATAGTAATATAGTAATATAGTAATATAATAATATAATAATAACATAATGCATATAATATATAATATATGTCATGTCTCTCCATTGTGTACTCCAGTACCTCGAATACCGTCGGTTCCAACCGTGTACAGAGAAATAATGCACGGACTGACCACTCACGACTAATAAGAAGTGTCCCAGACCGAGCGACGTTAACTGAAAAGTGTTCCGGGCGAGAGCCACTTTCGTGCCAAGTAATTTCTTCCCTCGTCTGAATGAGGAAAATTGGGTGGCGGTTGCGGAAGGGGGGGAATAGGAGAGTGAGGCGACGGGGATGTCTCGTAATCAGCGGGGGAACTGGGAACAAGCCGTGGCATTGTGGCAGCATTGTTTTCCCGGCGGCTCATTGTTTTCCAGCTTTGTTAATCGTTCCGGACCCGTCGCATCGGCGAACCACGGTCGAATTGCGCGGCCGAAAAACAATGCCTCCCGCAATTACTCCTCCGTAGGCGAGACAACCACGCTCCCAACCCCCAGCCCAACTCCCACCTCCTCCATGCCCCGTTGAAACGCGACTGGTGATTGCGAGAACAGGCGTTGATGAAGTTGGAAAGTGACTGCGAGTGAGAGAGAGAGAGAGAGAGAGAGAGAGAGAAACAAAGACAGATAGAGAGAGAGAGAGAGAGAGAGAGAGAGAGCAAAAAAGAGGGAGAAAAAGAGATGGATGAAGAGAAATAAAGAGAAAGAGAAAGAGAGCGAGAAAGAGGGAGGAAGAGAGACATAAAGACATAAAAAGAGAGAGAGAGATAAAGATAAAGGTAAAGAGAGATAAAGGAAGTTAAAGAGAAAGATAAAGATAAAGATAGAGAGAGAAATAAAGAGTGAGAAAGAGAGAGAAGGGAAGAGAGAGAAAGAAAGAGAAAGAGAAATAAAGAGAGAGAAAGTGGGAGAAAGAGAAATAAAGAGAGATGAAGGGAGATAAAGAGAAATAAAGAAAGAGGGAGAGGGAAAAAGAGAGAACGAGAGAAAAGAAGAGAGAAAAAAGAAAGCTAAAGAAAGAAAGATAGAGCAATAGAAAGAAAGAGAATGAGAGAAAGGGAGAAAGAGAGGAAAAGATAGAGAGCAAGAGAAAGAGAAAGAGAGAGAGAGAGAGAGAGAGAGAGAGAGAGGCTGAGAAAAGAAAGAGAGAACGAGAAAAAGAGGGAAAAAAAGAGAAAAAGAGAAAGAGTGAGAGTGAAAAAGAGCTAACAATATACGCAACAATATCTAAAACATTAAAAAAACATTACAAGAAACGCCAAAAAAGATAGGGGGTAGTTCACCCTCCTTGAACGCTCCACAGTTTAAAAAAACGAAAAAGAAAAGAATTACCGCCGCTGCTCGAACAATGCGACATCTCGTGCGAAACCGGCCGATGCATCCGGAAAATCATTCGAGAATAAACGCGGACTGGAAAAGAAGCGTCGCGGCTGCGCCAGGACACCCGCATTAAACACAGCGTGCCGAACGCGGACAAAGCAGCAAAGAGAGATGGTCCGTTCCAGCGATTAAAGTGAACTCGGCTGCGGAACGGATGCTTTTGTCGTCCGAGGAGAAAAGAGAGCAGAGAGAGAGAGAGAGAGAGAGAGAGAGAGAGAGAGAGAGATTCTGATGAATTCGCGGCCGCAAAGCAGCGCATAACAAAGAGGCGCAGCCGTTTTCTGTTCTCATTTTCCTCCGCGGTTTTATTTCCACCGCCACCCTTTGCTCTCGATCCCGCGGATCGCGGCTGGAAAACGCGCGTCTTATATCGACACAGACGCGCGAATCCGAGGGAAAACCGCGCGCGGAATTGTAGAGCGTGTTTTATGCGTCCCGGTTCACGCCGGCCGCCATGGGAGCCACGTATCATTCCTCCTCCTTCTTTCAAGACCCTCTGTCCGAAGGACTTATTCTACCGCTGGAAATGAGGATTTATGCCCGCGCAAAATTTATGGAGCGAAATGACGCCGCGTTTCTTCTTCTTCTTCCGTTACCGTTGCTGCCACGGCGATCCGTTCAGGTTCAAGCACGAATCACGGAAAAATTCCGGCACGGCGGGAGGGAGAGCACGCTGTCTGAAATTCGTGGCACTCGAATTTATGTGGCTGGATGTTGGAAATAGTGGATTGAATGTGGTAGATTGGAAATGACGGATTAAAAATTGTAGATGGAAAGGGGTGGATTGGAAATGATAGATTGGAAATGATAGATTGAAAATGATAGATTGAAAATGATAGAAGATTGAAAATGATAGATTGAACATAGTAGATTGGAAATAATAGATTGAAGATGATAGATTGAGAATAGTAGATTGAGAATAATAAATTGAAGATGATAGATTGAGAATAGTAGATTAAAAATGATAGATTTAAAATAATATATTGAAACTAATATATAGAATGTAATAGATTGAAAATTATAGATTGAGAATGATAGATTGAAGATAATAGATTGAGAATAATAGACTGAATATGGTAGATTGAAAATAATAGATTAGAAATAATAGATTGAAGATGATAGATTGAGAATGATAGATTTAAAATAATATATTGAAAATAATATATTGGATATAATAGATTCAAAATGATAGAGATTCAAAATAGTAGATTGAGAATAACGGACTGAAAATGGTAGATTGAAAATAATAGATTGAGAATAATAGACTGAAAATGGTAGATTCAAGATAATAAATTGAAAATGATAGAAAATAATCGATTAGAAATAATAGATTGAAGATGACAGATTGAAAATAATATATTGAAAATAATATATTGAATATAATAGATTCCAAATGATAGATTTAAAATAGTAGATTTAAAATAATAGATTGAGAATAACAGGCTGAAAATGATAGATTTAAAATAATAGATTGAGAATAACAGACTGAAAATGGTGTAGATTTAAAATAATAGATTGAAAATAATAGATTGAAATGCATAGATTGAAAATAACAGATTGAAAACAACAAATTTCTGACTAAAATGATGAATGTAATCTTACGAACACTGCTACCATATAGCATACGAACAACAATTTTGCATCTTGCAACGAAAAATACTTCTCCCACGATTTAAACTAAAATGCTTATAAAACCTACTCATAAATTCCACACATTTTCGAATAACTCCCAAACAACTTGCCGAGAGAAAACAGCACCCAATATGACCAACAAAAACGCACTCGAAATTGATCTTAAAAATACATCGACGCAACTAAATAATTAATCGAAAATAATCGAACGAATTTCTGTTTTCGACAAATATAAATAAATCCAGCCTCGTTATTCTTACAAAGTGCCACGCAACGGTCGCTTTGGGTGCTTCCGGGGGGCGAGGGAAGGGAGAGAGGCACTGCTAGCGTTAACGAAGCGTATTGTCCGGCAACAAGAAAGGCCAGCCGTCGATTGAAATGTTTAACTTAATTCTGCTTTTCCGCTGGTGTTTTCAGAACTTCGTCGTCCGGCAGTCGAGCCAGAGCGACACAATGGCCCTTTCCGTGAGGCTGCCGCCAGGAAAGGGGCCGTACATCGAGCACTACCTGATCCAAGCTAACAAGGGGAAGCTGAGCTTGGAAACCAGCGAGAACAGGTTCGACAACATCCCCTCGCTGATCGCCCACTATTCTCAGTGCTGGTGAGTGGCCTCTTCATGCGTTCATCATCTACTACAGTACAAATGAAATAAGTTGGCAGCTCAAGGCCGCTGGCTTACGGTCCCTCCCCTCTCTCCCCACTGTTAGCTTCGGTAATCCGCATCTTGGTCCACTTCGACAATAGCGGGGCCGGCGGAAATACCTGGACATTTCGAATACAGTTATGCCAACGGCATACTTGTTCAACGTTTAAAAGAAATTTTGAGTCGTTTCGTGGAGTTTCGAAATCGTTATTGCACTTTGTAAAGTGAAATTCTTTTTGGCGGGTCCCTCGGGTCATTCGAAGCAACTTCTTCCTTTACAAAAATTTTCTCCGAAGCACCGTTAACGAGTTATCAACGAAAAACAGCGACCAATGAGAAGCGAGCTCGGCTGGCGCGAGGCGACCGAGCCAATGAGCGGAACCGGGCTTCGCGCGCTGGTTGGCTGGGCCGCCCCGCGTCAGCCGTACTCGATTCTTATTGGTCGCTGTTTGTCGTTGATAACTCGTTAACGGTGCCTCGGAGAACATTTTTGTAAAGGAAGAAGCTGCTTCGAATGATCCGAGGAATCCGCCATTTCCGGATTGCGAGACATTTTTGAGACACACTGTATAATAGTGTTATGCTATATGTAGATACTATAGATACTATAGACACTATATACATACAGATACTATATATTTTATATATTTTGACAGGGGTTGTATAGTATCATATTAGATACTATAGATACCGTAAATACTATATGTATATAATATAATATAATTCATAATACATAATATAATATATATATATATATATATATATATATATATATATATAATTATTAATTCTTATTATATACGACAAGTGCGTTCAGCACTAAATTTTATTTTTATATTAACATTAAAAAGCCACATAACTTTTGTAATTCAACATAATATTTTCAGCCAGTTTATTTTAGACCTTTTCTCTGTCATTTTGATATAATAATATAATAAAATAATAATATACTAATATAATAATATAATAATGTAATAATATACTAATATACTAATATAATAATGTAATAATATACTAATATAATAATATAATAATATAATAATGTAATAATATACTAATATACTAATATAATAATATATATACTAATATAATAATGTAATAATATACTAATTATATTATAATTAGTATTTATTTAAACGACTCGCCATTTCTGCTGCAGCACGCACTTCTACCAAGCCATCAATTTGATTTCCTACGTAAAACGTGACTCTCAAAAATTCTCAAATAAAAGAAACAGGAAACCTGTCGCAATAAAGATGACAATTCCGGCCTCCGCGGAAACATATCACGTAGCATAATACACGCAAGTGTTCCCATGCATTGCAAAATTGCATAACGATCGCGTGCATCCCATTGTCGTAGCATTCGATATTAATAATACACAATAACGAAGTAGGAACACAGCTTGGAACAGAACCGCGACAGATATCAGATGATCGAATCGCGGTGCAACGAAACGGGCGTTCCGCTCGCGAATCGTTAAACGGGGCCCGGTTAAAAGGAAAAACGACGTCGCCCGCGATAATCACGGAAAACCGGGGCTTAACGGCGCGAAACCTGGCTTTTCCAGTGCTTCCATTAGATCGCCTAAATTATCTCGGGACAGAATCGAGCGCGCGGCTACTTTCACCGTTGCAGGTTTCGTTCGTTCGCGGCTCGGATCGGATCGGATCGGATCGGATCGCTTCGACACGCTGCCGAGGATTTGATAAATTATGCAACGGCGGCGAGAGATCGCCCATGGCCTAATCCTCCGGCGACGTGTTTTGATCGGCGTGCAATTTCAGCCGCGACCCGAGAAAACCTAATCCCCCCGGCGACGGCTAAATCAAGCTCGTCGTTGCTTGCTATTCGGCAACTCGCAACTCGCGGTGATCAAACGCCTCCGATTCCACGATCAATCGACGTTGTGCACCGCTCGAGTACAAACTAAGTTTCGTAGAATTCGATAGGATCGCCTGAACGTTTTCCACGATCCGCTTCGAGCCAGTGTATTCGATAGCGTGTTGTAATAGCTTAATTGTTAATAGCTTGATTAATGGTAAATAGCTTAATTGTTGGTCGTGGAACTTTATGCTAAATGCAGGATATTTCAAGAAGTGCTACCGGGAGGTCGCGGATAAATGTAATTTTTTAATTTTAATTTTTAACTTTCGAACTTCTATTATTTTAATTTTTTCAATTTTCTCAATTTTATAATTTTTATTTTTTAGTCTTTTTGTACTTCGTACAGTGGACGATTTATTTCCAAGCGGAAAAATTATTGTAATTTAAAAGGCGAAGCAATCCTTCTTTCAAATTTCAATCTATTATTTTTAATCTATTATGATAAGTCTATTATTTTCAGTTTATTATTTTCAATTTATCTCAATCTATTATCTTTAATCTATCATTCTCACAGTCTATTATTTTCAATATATTACTTTAAATATATTGCAATATATTATATTTAATCTATCATTCTCAATCTATCATTCACTGTCTATTATTTACAATATATTATTTTCAATCTATTTCAATCTATTATCTTCAATCTATCATTCTCAATCTATCATCCTCAATCTATTATTTTCAATATATTATTTTCAATCTATTTCAATCTATTATCTTGAATCTATCATTCTCAATCTATCATCCTCAGTCTATTATTTTCAATATATTATTTTCAATCTATTTCAATCTATTATCTTCAATCTATCATGCTCAATCTATCATCCTCAGTCTATTATTTTCAGTATATTATTTTCAATCTATTTCAATCTATTATCTTCAATCTATCATGCTCAATCTATCATCCTCAGTCTATTATTTTCAGTATATTATTTTCAATCTATTATCTTCAATCTATCATCCTCAGTCTATTATTTTCAGTATATTATTTTGAATCTATTTCAATCTATTATCTTCAATCTATCATCCTCAGTCTATTATTTTCAGTATATTATTTTGAATCTATTTCAATCTATT
The DNA here is from genome assembly GCF_051020955.1 of Megalopta genalis. Lineage (NCBI taxonomy): Eukaryota > Metazoa > Arthropoda > Insecta > Hymenoptera > Halictidae > Megalopta > Megalopta genalis. The sequence goes on along the minus strand of NC_135028.1, from coordinate 8,226,267 downwards.
ATCTTCAATCTATCATCCTCAGTGTATTATTTTCAATATATTATTCTCAATGTATTATTATCAACATCTAGCATGATACTATACAACCCCTGTCAAAAATATATAGTACCTAGTGTCTATGTGTATATAGTATCTGTATATGTATATATTATAAGAATAATAATAAGAATTATTAATCATATATTATATTATATATATTGTAATATATTATTATCAATATTATTATTATAAAAGAATATCATGAATCTAAGAATATTTCCCAAGCGTGGACAAATTAATTCATTCTGATCTCTTTGTTTTCCTTCGGCAAGCAGTGACGAATTACCGGTCCAATTGACACTGCCAAGGGCGATGCGGGAGGCCAAGAATAGGCAGCAGCTCTCCTCGCTGGCACTTCTGGGTCAGGAGTTCTGGAGATACCCGATGGCAAACCCGAAGCCGCCGGAAAGCAGCAGCAGCAACACTTCGAGCTTGAGCAGTTTCCGTGGTGGTAAGTTCAATGAAAACAATTTTCTCTCGCAAATTGTGCTAAAACAATTTCTTGATGCCTTCTGCTTAAACGTGAACAAATAAATAATTATAATTGTCAATTTAATAGAAAAGGTTGCAACAACAAATAAAACAATAAGAATGTTAACCGTCACGAATAAAAAACGAATAAATGATAAATTTTGTTACAAAATTTAATTAGAAAATTATTTCCAATTTTTCGTCGTCAGTATATAATATTATTACAAAGAAATTAAACTGTTATTTTAAAGAAAAATTAGAAATTTTATTATATTTAGTCGACGATTATTTAATCATTAATTTTTCAAATATTTTTGAAAATGCTCCACGAAGACCTGTTGGTCTTTCTCTTATTCCCAGTATATAAGTAATTTATTTAATTCAATTGCTAAAAATTAATGAAAATATTACACAATGTATCGTATAATATAAATAAATATTGTATATTGTACAATAATCGACGATCAAACGCGGTTGCTGATCGAAAAGAAAAGAAATGACAAGCGCAAAAGTATCTAACGACGATAATAATCATTTTTAGGTAACAATAACCATAGCAATAACAACAACAACAACAACAACAACAACGTCCACACACCAACGACCGAGAGCATAGTGCTGAATCTGGCGCCCATATCGTCGCACGATACACGTGAGTCGTCGTTAAACTGCGAATTTAACAACAAGGTGATTCCTGAGGTCATTCTAAGCAACTTTTTCCTTTACAAAAATGTTCTCCGATGCGTCGTTCGCGAGTTATCAACGAAAAAACACAGACCAATGAGCAGCGGGCTTGGCTGACGCATCGCGACGCGCCAATCAGCGGAACCGGGCTCCGCGCGCTCGTTGGCTCGGCCGCCTAGCGCCCGCCTAGCGCTACGCGCGCTCGCCTCTCATTGGTCAGCGCGTTTTCCTTAATAACTCGTGAACGAAGCCTCGGAGAACATTTCCGTAAAGGAAAAAGTTGCTTGAAATCGCCTCAGGAACCCGTCGGTTCCCGAAAATACCACAATTATCGGACATCTTGTACAATTAAATACGAAAATAATTCGTTGTCGTTCTCCGCAGGAAGCTCGTCGCCGACGACGGTCGTCACGACGTCGACGTTCGCGTCGTCGTTGCCGCGGCAGCCGCGGCCGACGCCGCCGAACACGTTGAACCTGACGACGTTCAACGAGCCGATGGACGTGAAGAAGATATCGCCGACCGAGAAGCTCTCTCAGAAACTGATCTCGCCGAATCTCGTGCAGAGCGTGCGATGCCCGTCGCCGGTGGTCCACAACGTGGAGAACAACGTGCTGAGCCCGGTGCAGGACGGGAAGCTGAACTTCGGGCCGAAGAGCGTCGTCGGCGAGGCCTCCTCGAGGTCGACGATAGTCGAGCTGTCGAGGACCAGATTCGCGTCGACGAACAGCTCGTCCACGAACTTCCATCACAACGTCTCGACGTTCAACAATTTGTCCTGTGCGAACTCGCCGGTGCTGCCGGAGATCAGGAACATCATCGGCGAGAATCACGGGATCGCGCAGAACGTGAAGACGCCGCCACCGCCGCCGCCTAGGTGGGCCAAGCCGGGGATGGCGCACACGCAGAACAACTTCACGGTCACCACCACGGTCACGTTCAATGTGAACCAAACGACCGACGTCTGCAGTTCACAGGTGATTTAATCGGGAATTGATGATCGATTGATAATCGATTGGGAGGCGCGATTCTGAACACCACAAAAAAATGGAGCGATACTAAAACATTGTGTCTGATAAATACAATCCCATCGTGTTATCGATACGAACTTGATGAGAGATTATAATGCAATCTACTTTCAAGATAAGTGTAGCAAAAACTATCCTCCAATTTATCCCTCGGCTTGTAATCGAAAGTGGACAATTTGTGAGGAGGAGATACGATTATTATAGGTAGCATTATTATTGATCAGATACTATTATTATAGATTAGATATATTATATAGATATTATACAAATTATATAATTATATATTATATAAATTATACAGATATTATATTGATATTATATATTATATAGATTATTATATGGATATTATATATTATATAGATTATTATATGGATATTATATAATATACAGATTATTATATAGATATTATACAGATATTATATATTACATAGAATATTATACAGATATTATATAATATATAGATTATTATATAGATATTGTATAGATATTATATATTATATAGATTATATATTATATGGATATAATATATTATATAGATTATTATATAGATATTTTATAGAGATATTATATATTATATAGATTATTATATGAATATTATATATAATATATAGATTATTATATAGATATTATATATTACATAGATTATTATATAGGCATTATATATTACATAGATAATTACAGACACATTTTCATAGTTCTCATCAGCCAACTCGAATAATCGTATCTCCGCCCCCCAAACTGTCCACTTTCGTTCACAAACTCATGGACATCTATGGAGAATTTCCTTCGCCGCTTCACCCAACAGTCCAAATAAAATTTACAACCCTCGTTCCACAAGATCCCCTCACCGCATTCCACCAATTCCCCCCTCTGAAAAACCCTCGAAATCACAATTCTAAAAATCCGTTCTCCATTTCCCACAGCAGAATACACCGTCGGACCCGAACACGTCGCTGCTGAGCCCGCAGAGCGCCACGTCGAACAAATCCCTCACGTCGAACTTCTCCATAAAGTCACCATTGTCTCCCACGACGCCGGTGCTCTCTCCGTTGTCGAAGCTAGTCCCGAACGTCGGCATGAAGACGCCGAACGTTCTCTCGCCGACGACGCCGTCGAGCACCAGCAAGTCGAAGCGTAGACGGGACCGCGAGGCGCGGAAGAACTCCCAGCACTATCAGGAGTCGGACATCCTCGAGTCCTATTACAGGAGCTCGCCGGGCGACAAGATCTCCGACTACGAGGACATATGGAACACGACCGACCAGTCGAACCAGTCCACATGGTCGCCGAACGACAAGCTGCTGAGGAACGACGGGCCCGCGGCGAACACGCCGCAGGAACGTCTGAGGAACTCGAACGACCGGCTGATGGCGCAGGAAAGGTCCTCGAACCCGGCCGAGAGGATCTTCAACGACCGATTGACCGCGAACGAGCTGATCGTACGTAACGACAGGATGATCCTGAGGAACGACAAGTCGATCGCCAACGAGAAGCTGAGCTACAAGGAGATGACCAGCCCGGAGTTCAGCAGCTTCAAGCCTGTACAGGAGCTGAAGACAGGCGAACACGGGAACGGCACGATCGAGGAGACCGGGATGGGAAGGAGACCGGACCTTTTGTCTCGAGTCTGTGAGTACTGTGAATTTTCTTCCTGATTGTTCTTTGATTTTTAGGAAAATATGTTATATATTATATATATATATATATTATTATTATATATAATATATATATATATATATATATTTGAGCCTTGTGTCTTGTCTATATTATAGATTATATTATTATATTATATATTATATATACTGTATATGTGTAATATAATCTATATAATAACCTATTATATAGATTATATTATATACAAAAAAAATATATATATTATATATTATAATCTAATATAATAATCTTATCTACATATATAATATAGAAATAGAGTATAGATATAGATAAATTAATATATTAGATTATAACATATAATATTATAATCTATATTCTATTTCTATATTATGTATAGATTAGATAATCGATATAATCCAATCTAATCTATACATAATATAGAAATAGAATATAGATTATAGATAGATTATTATATTAGACTAAAATATATAGATTATGATATTAGAATAGAGATAATATAGATTATTATATTAAAATAGAGATAATATAGATTATTATATATTATATCATAATATATAATATTATAATCTATATTCTATTTCTATATTATGTATAGATTAGACAATCTATATAATCTAATCTAATATTCTAATCTATACTTAATACAGAAATAGAATATAGTTTTAAACCATATAAAAAGATTCCTGCAAATGAACAAAAGCTATCTAAAATCGCAATACCTTATCAAATCACATCTTCAAACTCGCAACACAGAAACATATAACAAACAGCTTATATAATCACCACTTCAGCTATATCTCCTTGATCTCTCAACCCAGAATAACAATCATCAAGTACTTAAGCAACATATCATCACCTATAATTCCTGTTCCAAAAGCTATTCCACTATCGCACAAAACAAAATCCGTTGTTCGCCAGCAAATTAATTCCAGAACATTGATCCGTTCAGGCAGCGCGAATTCGTTGAACAGTCCGAACACCGTGACGCCCCCGAGGAACAAGCTGGGCCTGATGCTGGCGAAATCGGAGAGCAACAGCCCCCTGACGCCGGAGTCGAAGCAAGGCAGCCCTTTCTACGCGGAGCCAGCCGACGCTATAGCGCAGAGTGCGGCGATTATACCGAGAAGACGAGCGAGGAACAATCCGGCGACGAACAAGTATCGACACAGCGAGCCTGGCTGGCTGCAGACGCCGATCGGTGCTAACTCGAATCAGCTTCACCCGATCGACTGGGAGGAGACCGAGGAGACCGAGGACAAGACGCCGCTGATATCGTCCTCCGTCGACAACCTTGCCAAACGGCTTGGCACCAAGGACGTCAAGAAGATCCCCAGAGCGAAGCCTGTGCAACCACCAAAGATCAGAACCAAGGTGTTCAACGATACCTCCTGGGCCGTGGACTCCAGCTGGGAGTTCATTGGTAGGCGTCCTGGCTTCGTTCGAAATCGGTCATTTTATCGTTTGAAGGGTCGTTTGTTGTTTAATTGTTGCATAAGCGGTTGTGAGGTTGTTATATAGTATATAGGATAATTAATCAATATAGGATATATAGTATATAGGATATATATAGAGAGTAGAGTATATATATAGATTATAGATAGATTATTATATTATATTATAATATATAATATTTAATAATCTATATTCTATTTCTATATTATGTATAAATTATAATATTATATATTATAATCTAATATAGAAATAGAATGTAGATAGATAAATTAATATATATTAGATTATAATATATAATATTATAATCTATATTCTATTTCTATATTATATATCTATAGATTAGATTAAATTATATAGATTATCTAATCTATACATAATATAGAAATAGAATATAGATTATAGATAGATTATTATATATATATATATATATATATATATATATATATATATATATATATATACAGAGAGAGAGAGAGAGAGAGAGAGAGAGAGAAAGAGAGCGAGAGAGAGAGAGAGAGAGAAAGAGAGCGAGAGAGAGAGAGAGCGAGAAAGAGAGAGGGAACGAGAGGGAAAGAGAGAGGGAGCGAGAGAGAAAGTGAGAGAGCGCGAGAGAGAGAAATAAATTAATTTAATTAAATACGCGTCAAATTAATCGATAGCTGATGATCGGTCGATTATCTTGTTTAGGGAACGAAGGGGAGGAGTGCGAAGCCGACTACGACTGTGATGCAGATTACGAGGGCGATAACGTTGCTAGAACGTTCCCAGACGAGGAGTGCGACAGGGACGTTGTTGGGAACACTTTGACCGTTCAGAGTATCATTCTCCAACGGTGAGTTGCAGACGTTTCTCGTTTTTGAAAGATGATGTAGTTTTGAACTGACTTTTAGGAACAATTGTTCAGATTATTTAGAAAATATATAAATATATAATTATATCATATTATATATATATAATTATTTATAATAGAATATAATGAAATATAAAATAAAATAAAATATGTATGATTATATATATATTATAATTATAAAATATAAAATAAAATATACATGATTATATATACTGTAATTATAAAATATAAAATAAAATAAAATATATATATACAAATTAAAAATGTAATTGGTTATATTTGATGTTCTCGTTTGGCACAACAGGTACCCAGAGCTGTTGAAGCCACCAGACACGTCGGAGTCGCTGTACAGTGACAGAAACTCCTCGTACGACAACGTCGAGAAGAGGAACGAGAGGGAGGACCTCGCGGACTCCAGAAAGGAGCAAACCTACGACTCTTCCGAATGGGAAACCCCGCTGGAGACGGACGAAAGCGACGTGGAGAGGATGAATAAGAGCAAGAACATCAAAGAACGGCTGGACTCCCTCCTTTGTAAGTACAATTCTTTTGCGATGATAATGCTAAACAAACGACGCGCGTTCAAATTTTTCGGCTTCTCTCCTATCTACAGGATGTCCCAAAAATGTCTCGCAATCCGAAAGTGGCGGGTTCCTCGGGTCGTTCGAAGCAACTTTTTCCTTTACAAAAATGTTCTTCGAGCCACCGTTAACGAGTTATCAACGAAAAACAGTGACCAATGAGAGGCGAGCTCGGCTGGCGCGAGGCGACCGAGCCAATGGGCGGAACCGGGCTTCGCGCGCTGGTTGGCTGGGCCGCCTCGCGTCAGCCGTACTCGATTCTTATTGGTCGCTGCTTTTTCGTTGATAACTCGTTAACGGTGCCTCGGAGAACATTTTTGTAAAGGAAGAAGTTGCTTCAAATGATCCGAGGAACCAGCCATTTCCGGATTGCGAGACATTTTTGGGACACCCTGTATAGAGGGGACAGTGTGTTCTTATTATTCTTAAAAAGTCATCCGTTCTTTGATACGTGCTAAACACTGTTTTGCAGAATGGTAGAAAATATCTTTTGAAATATTCTGCTGTGCAGATAAATTGCACAATGATAAAAAGATACAGTATGGAGGGGGAGGGGGGCCGAATTAACATTTTGCAATAGGGAAATATTATTTCACATAGTTTCTTGCAGTGTTGTTATTTTGAAAACGCAATCTTGTCCCGGATCACGCGTTGCAACTTATTTATTGATAAATTATTGGAGCATACAGTGTTAGCACACAGTGATTGCTATTAAACAATATTTTGATCATCCGTTCTTGCTCTCTTCATGTTTACATGCTGTATATTTCTTTGTTATATAGTTTGATAGTATAAGGGTTATTTTTTAATATTTCTTTCACATTTTCTGAGACTCCAGCAATGATAACATTGTTTAAATGGAACAACTTAATGTTTCTTTCACATTTTCTGAGTCAAATATTGTAGATTAACAATTATAGTATTAGACGCAAACAATGGTTGTTAGTTCCCGACAAAAGAGCAAAGGTAGACGAACACATCACACGATGTAATAATTGTCGAAGCCCCAATGACGCTTTAATTAATATATTGCACAACAGTTGGCTTATCCACTAAAGTTCACGGCCGATAACAAATGCAAATACCGAGCTAGAAGTCACTTGATCCACGTGTCAGACTCGTGTGGAAAATAACTTTACACTTCTCTCATCATTACGAATAAATGGTAAAATTAATCCCTCCTAAAAAATTCAATTAATATTTAGGGAAAATAGTAATCAAAGCCATAAAACAAAGCCCGCGTATTGCATTTTCGCTAAGCAAAAAGTTGCGACAAATGACCTCAGGAATCACCCTATGTAACTAGATAGTTTGATCACCATTAGTATTATATGTTAGTATTATAATTATCATAATATACTATTTAGTATTATATATTATATATTATATATAATGTATTAGTACTATATATTATATATATAATATATTACTTAGTATTATATAATATATATAATATATTATTTAGTACTATATTAGTATTATCTATTGGCTAGTTAGATCACAAATTAAATAAATTGTGAACATTAAGTAAAGTAAATTGCTACTACTGTAGAAAAAACAATTTCGATTCCCAATCGAACCACCAGCAACAAAACAACTTAAAATGGTCGCGTTGCGTGGTCCACCCTGTATATTCGACAAATCTCGGATAGAATTAATATTGCATTGTTATGTAGATTGGGTTCTGGTCGAGTGTAAGATGGAAAAATCGTGTTAGCCGTGCCCTGGAAAGATCGCGTTAGTGTATGCGCTGGAAAGATTCTTGTCGAGCACGTACGACGGAAAGATGCGTTCGAAAATATTCCGATTTTCTTCTGGATAATAAACAAATACTGACAAATAAATATAAATAAAATAGATATAATATAATATAATATAATAATATTATACTATATATAATATTATATAATACTAATATTATATTATATTAATATTATATAATATAATAATATTATACTATATATAATATTATATAATATAATATTATATTATTATATTATATTTATTTACCAGTATTTATTATTTTTATATTATACTATATAATATTAATATAATACTATATAGTATAATATTATATTATGTAATATAATATAATATAATAAAATATATAAATAATTTATATAAAAATAAATAAATATAACAAAATGACAATAAAAATAATGACAAATTATGGTAGCAACTAATCCGGTAATAAAAATAAAATAAAATAAAACATTTAGAACCTGTGCAATATGCAAAATAGTAAATAATAAGTAACGGATAAAACAGTAAATAACAAAGTGCATAAATACACTTGCAAGATCGACGATCTAGCCGCAAGCATCGTCGACCGTGTATCTGCGAAATCGGCTCGTCGACCGACGGTTAAGTTCATTGACAAAGCGGCTGAGGGAATATTTGTCCGATCTTTCGAATTGTTTATCAATGGAGCTCCGACCGACCGAATCCCTCGTACACAATCCTCGTCGTCGGAGCGTGACATTGTTTACCGGCAAGTGCGCTCGTGGTGTCGGCCGAGTGAGTGATTCACTCGGTGCAACAACAGTAGTGGAAGTGCATTGCCGCTTCGCGGCGATCGCGTCGGAGAAAATTGCATTCGGGAAGGTCGCGAGGAAACGATGCACGCGCGCAACTCCCCTGTACAGCGTGTCCCAAAAATGTCTCGCGATCCGGAAATAGCGGGTTCCTCGGATCATTCGAAGCAACTTCTTCCTTTACAAAAATGTTCTCCGAGGCGCCGTTAACGAGTTATCAACGAAAAAGCAGCGACCAATAAGAATCGAGTACGGCTGATGCGAGGCGGCCCAGCCAACCGGCGCGCGAAGCCCGGTTCCGCTCATTGGCTCGGTCGCCTCGCGCCAGCCGAGCTCGCCTCTCATTGGTCACTGTTTTTCGTTAATAACTCGTTAACGGCGCCTCGGAGAACATTTTTGTAAAGGAAAAAGTTGCTTCGAACGACCCGAGGAACCCGCCACTTTCGGATTGCGAGACATTTTTGGGACACCCTGTATGTAATCGTGTCGTCGGTGGAAGAAAGAATCGTTCGAGACGAGCGCGTCAGACGGCATGATAATGCGCCGTGATTCTCGATTCGACGGAGAACGATGATAATAATGACGATGACGACGATGACGATGACGACGCGACAATGATGATGATGATGATGAACGACCTCGTTTCCATGAGAAAGAGATCGAGACGCAGTAAAATACGGTCACGGTTTCTGTGCTCCGATTTCACGATTATGCTGTTGCTCGTCGTCGTGCGTATTATAATACCTAATCGCTGATTACTCCTGTTTGTCTTCGCGGGCTGCGACGTGCTCGGACGTATTAACAAATTATAATATATATACATATATATACGCAATATATTACATTATATATTATATTTAATACTATACAATATATTATATTATATATTATACAATATATTATAAAATATATTAGAATATATTATATAATATAGTATAGAATATATTATATAATATAGTATAGAATATATTAGAATATATTATAGAATATATTATACAATATATTATACAATATATTATATTATGTATTATATTATAATAATATATTAGTAATAACAATAATATATTATATGTTCTTTAATAATATTGTGTATTATTATTGTACTTAATTAAATAATATATAATATTTTATTGTCATTATTATAATATAATATAATATAATAAATATAATATAATATTATTATATTATATTATATTATATTATATTAATCATTATAATATAATATTATTATATATTATTAAATATACATATATATTGAGCGCAAAAAAGAATTAATTACTGTCGCCGTTCCATCGCATCCATCCTTTAGACTCTTCTCTTTCTTCTCAGATTTGCAAAACCCGACTAACAAAGGGACTGAAAAAATTAACCTGCGGATCGGCGCTAATCACCTAACAGTCGCCCTAATCCCTTCGATCGCTTTATTGCTCTCGCTATACAATAATGTCTCCTTAATTGACGCTCATATTGTCCACAAAAATGGACAATTCGGGAGGAGGAGACACGATTATTATTCGAGCCTCGCGGTTCATTTTTACCGTTACGAATTGTCAACAATTATAAAAGACGAGCTACAAGGCTCGAACAATCGTGTCCCCTCTCCCCAAATTGTCCATTCTTGTGGACAATCCGAGCGTCAATTAGAGAGACATTACTGCACCTCGCCGAAAAAAAATCGCCGGATTCATTTGTCCCTGCGCGAAGGCAGAAAGTATTATAGTAACGGCGAATGTCGCGATTAGCGTCGCGATAGAAACGACAAAAGACTTGTAAAGACTGTTACGTCTCGTTTTAAAATGACGTGTCGGCCGCGACACGCGTCGCGGAAACGATTACGCTCGGATTTATCGGGAAGGATTCTCTACCGGGGATTCATCAGCGTACTACGACGGCCCCCGAGATCGATCGCGATATCGTAACCTCGTTGCCGGCATTTTTCCGCTGAATTATCTGCTGAATGTGGCTCATCGGTATTATTAAATCGGCGAGGGTTGCTTTCTGCGCGGCTTCGCGGCGGCCGCGAACGCCGCCGCGTTCTCACGAGTTTCTCTTTGGATGAGAATTGCTGCGACAGAAAATGTTCGGGCACCTTTTAACACTTTCTTTCTTTATTTCATCTTTCATCTTTCTAATTGAGATTTAATTCGGGAGCAATTTAATTAATTGTACCGAAAGTAGGAGGTTAATGTTTATCACAGAGGATGACATTAGAACCCTTTCGCGACCGACATATTGTAATCGAATTCGATTTGTTTGAATTGATTGCTATGAAAATGAATTTTTAAAATTGCTGAAAAATTAGCGTTATTAATATGTGACATTTTCAATGCTGAACCGAGTGCAAAATTAAAAATTGTGTTAAATAGCAAAAGTAAATTAAATTAAAAAGTAAATTAGACACAGTAAGATTAAATTAAATAGCAAAATTAAATTGAATAGCAAAATTGAATTAAACAACAGCAAAATTAAATTAAGTAGCAAAATTATATTAAATAGCTAAATTAAATTAAACAGCAAAATTAAATTAAACAACAGCTAAATTAAATTATACAGCAAAATTAAATTAAACAACAGCAAAATTATATTAAATAGCAAAATTAAATTAAACAGCAAAATAAAATTAAACAACAGCAAAATTAAATTAAATAGCAAGATTATATTAAACAGCAAAATTAAATTAAACAACAGCAAAATTATATTAAATAGCAAGATTATATTAAACAGCAAAATTAAATTAAACAGTAGCAAAATTAAAATTTGCGAAGTAATTTGCTTGCGAAGTGATTTTTCGTACGAAGTACGAAGTACGAAGAAACGAACTAACCTCGAAGCAATGTACATGTACACATTAGCAACAGCGAGACAACGATATTCAGAGACAGACAATTTGAACGGGACACTCGTCACGAATGCGGCATTAAACTCGCCCCCCTCGCCGCCGTTCCAACCCCCGCGTCGAAAACTTTAGGGACGACGAGAATACATATACATACCTGGGGCAACAATGCACAATAGACGACGAGCTTGGTATTGGAGCGAGGGACGGTGCCGTAAACTATTCCAATTTGTTGGCAAAGCCGGCCATTACCGTTCGGTTTATGGCCATGCACCGTTCGTCCGTCATATTTCTGGCTGAAACCGTCGATACGGCCGCGAAGCGGAACTTTCGTTCAAGTTGTAACGAGCTGGACGAATATATATATATACATAGTTTCTTATGTTCGTTAGAAAATAAAACTTGGAAATAAAATTTTGAAAACCGTATCGATCGCGAAATACAGAGAAGCCACGTGGCAGTTGCTTTCTTTTTCTTCCTTTAATTATTTTGTCGAGATGAAACCCATAACGATTTTTACTGTTCTTTATATTTCTTTATTTTTCTTTATTATTTTCTTTATATTTCTTTATTTTTCTTCATATATAATTTTATTTCTTATTTCTTGAGATATTACATTATGGTCAAGCTACAGCCACTGAAAGATGGAAAATATATTATTGTAATTGTTATATATTATAATAACACTATTATTATAATATTATAATAATTATATTATATATTATAATGTTGTAATAATCATACTATGTATTATAATGCTATAATAATTATATTATATATTATAATATTATAGTAGTTATATTATAGACTACAATATTATAGTAGTTATATTATATACTACAATATTATAATAATTATATTATATATTATAATATTATAATAATTATGTTATATATTACAATGTTGTAATAATCATATTATGTATTATAATGCTATAATAATTATATTATATATTATAATGCTATAATAATGATATTATATATTATAATGTTATAATAATTATATTATATATTATAATGCTATAATAATTATATTATATTATAATATTATAATAGTTATATTATATATTACAATATTATAATAATTGTATTGTATCTTACAATATTATAATAATTATATTATGTATTATAATGCTATAATAATTCTATTATATATTACAATATTATAATAATTATATTATATACTATAATATTATAATAATTATTCTTTAATAATAAATATCGCAAAAATAAATACTATAAACAATCGCAGTTCATTTAGAACAGCCGCACCGGTAAAAGTCCGTGAAAATCGCGTCGCATAATGCACGTGCATGTACACGTATATTGTTACACGAGAGAAGTAATCGTTGGCCAAGGTTATCCTCCCCGGGACGGATCAGTGTTCCCGGTGCATCGTTTTTTAATCTCACCGTGAGATACACGTTCCATAGGCTGTTCACGTGCCAGCATATCGAACGTCGCGAGATATCGGTCGAGATACGCACAGAAGAAGAACAGCATATTACAAATTGTCCCCGTGTATCTTGTGTGTGGCGTGAACAATTTATCGATGAACTCTTTTATCTCGAGCCAATCTTTCCTTTTTTCTTTTTTTTTCTTTTTTTCGTTTCGTTGTTCTTTCTCTTATCGAGAATTCTATTTTCTTCGTGTCTCGACGCGCGACGCGGAGGGAAAGCGACAGAGAAGATGATCGTGTCGGGCAAAGAAACAGACCGGAAGTTCAAAGGTCTGAATATGTATCGGGGGGGGAGAATGGTATCAAGGTGGGATTCAACGAATCCCCGAAGCGTTGGGGATTCGTTGAACGCAGAATTTCGAGTGCATTTTGTCGAGGATGCAATTCAATATTCGCACGGATTGATCAATATTCCCTGATTGATGCACAGCTTAGAAACGGAAATGGACAATTTGGGGAGAGGAGATACCATTATTTTCAATTTTATTTGAATTATTATTAGCTATATTTTGTAGTTTCTATTATTTTCAATTTTATTTTAATTATTATTAGCTATATAGCTATTAATAATAGCTATTAATTATTATAGTTATTTAATATATTAGCTATATTTATAGTTGTTATTATTTTCAATTTTATTTTAATTATTATTAGCTATATTTTATAGCTGTTATTATTAGCTATATAGCTATTAATAATAGCTATTAATTATTATAGCTATTTAATATATTAGCTATATTTATAGTTGTTATTATTTTCAATTTTATTTTAATTATTATTAGCTATATTTAAAAATGAATAAATAATATATGTATAATACAATATATATAAAACATATTTAAATAATATATAAAATATATATAAAATATAATATTAATTAAATTGTAATAAAAAAAGTTGTGGATCCGGTCATTTTGACCGGCACGGTAGGTTCGCTGTTAAGCCTTAGGATAAACACTTATGTGACAGATCTGTTTGCACGCCATGCGCCGGCATGTTGATTTGTTAGCTTCGATGCCGTCGTAAGATATCACTGTAGCATTATGGTTTTTCTTTATCGGCTATTCACTTATTTATTTTTGACAAGACACACTACTTATATTCCTCAGCGTGCGAACACTTTTGCGGGCAACTGTACAACACCCTTCTTTTTCTATACGTTCTTAATCCGGGGGTGCGAAAATTGGACATCGCGATCTTCTTCTTCTTCTTCTTCCTCTTCCTCTTCTAAGAAATTATTGCAATCGAAAAATTCCTAATCGCAACAGCTGTAAAGAATATATTATATAATAATATATAATATATATAATATTAATAAATATTAATAATAATAATATATAATATATATAATAAATATATGTATATATATATATATATTTTTTCTAAAACAAAACTTTATCTAAATTCTAATAAAATCGAACCAAACAAATTTTATACCGACGTGCGGTCACTTTTGCAGGCAACTGTACACCAGCTTTCTTCTTCCATACCTTCTTATAATCCGAGGGTGCAAAAATTTTCTTCCTCTTTTAAGAAATCATTGCAGTCGAAAAATTCCTAATCGCAGTAATTAATACCTAATATTAACAATAAAACAGTACAACATCATGGGGGGTTAATTATGCGTAAAAATATCCTAAAACAAAACTGTATCTAAATACCAATAAAATCGAATCGAACAAATTTTATCCCGGTATGCAAACACTTTTGCAGGCAACTGTACACCAGCTTTCTTCCTCCATACCTTCTTAATCCGGAAGCGCGGAAATAGGGACAGCACGGAAACTAATACACGCAGATCTCAAAAGCTGAAGGTCTAAGAGAGAGGCCTTTCCGCCGAGCCTTTTCGAAATCCTCGGGGCCCCCGATCGTAAACGGGGCCCGATCGAAGGCCAGGTGCTTCCCCCACTCCAGCCCCAATCGTAAAACACAAATTCGCCAGCACTTCGCACAAGCGAATACCTCCCCCACTTTGAACGAAGCACCGCAAGAGCGACAGAGACGTCGACGGAATCGTCTTCGCGGCCACCTTTTCCGTCGGCGACGGCTCGCCGTCAGTCTCAGTCAGTCCACCGTCGACGCAGCTTCGCCTCCGTCGGGCCCCGACGCGCGCTCCAGTCGTCCGAACAGTGAAATCCGCGCGACCCTTCCGCCTCGTTTCGAAGCGGAAAAACCGCCTGTGAAAACAGAGAGAACTCGTTGCAGTGGCGTCGACGGCAAATAATTTCTCGCTAGAGAAATTTTATTATATATATTATTATTATTTTAACTATATCGTGTCCGCGATAATTAACTTAATTAACTTAATTAACTTAATCTCGCACAGACGAGAACCGCGAGAGAGAGAACAGCGTCGCGAGTCGTGCGCGCGATAACTCGGTGGAATGCGGAAATCCAGTTGAATCTCTCGACAGACGAAGCTTTGTTCTCTATTATTCGATCGGAGACAGTGGTCCGTCCGCGGCGTTACGATCGCGTTCATCACGTGTGCGAGAAGCTCTCCATGGCAGAAGAACAACAAAGCAGCGAGGCCAGGTCATTTGGCGCGACAGACTGTCTGCGGGGAAACTGCTTCTTCGTTCGGCCGCGATCCGTCGATTCGATTCTGAAACGGTGATCGGATCAAGATCGCCGAGAGAGGAAATTTCGGTGTTCCATTGGTCGAGGCCAGTGCGGAAAGAGACCCGCGAATCGGCTGTGAAAAAAATTGACGGGATATTAATTACGGATATTAATTATTGATATTAATTATAATATAGAAATTTAGAGGATAAAACGATCGCCGATGCTTTGAACGCCGGGGAACGCTGAGAGAAGAGAGCTGGAAGACTGATTTTAGCAACGAAAAGAGAGAATAATAGAAAATAATAAGAATAATAGAAATAATAGAAATAATAGAAAATAATAAGAATAATAAAAATAATAGAAAATAATAAGAATAATAGAAATAATAGAAAATAATAAGAATAATAGAAATAATAGAAAATAATAAAAAATAATAAAATAAAGACTAATAGAATAATAGAAAGGAAATAATAGAAAATAGCGACTGTGACAACAAGGCTGAATTTAACCAGAAAGTTCCTAACAGTATTATAATTAACTAACGGACTCCAGAAGAGATTTTTGTAATTATACAAAATGGGGGTGAAGATCGGCACCGAGCACATGATGATCAAATGGACGGCGGAGGTTAAATTCAAGCGGATCAACATCTCCGCGACGACGAGGAATATCTTCGTTAAGATCGGAAGATGGTTCCGGTGTATTTGCATGAGGCTTCGGCACAGCGTTGAAGCACTCAAATGTAAGCTCTTCTGCGAATTAAACAATATCCCCAAAGCTTCGTCGACCACCGGTCGCTAACGCCCAGAAACGTTCACCGACTCGGCATATTTTTATTTCCATTTTAAATATACCTAACCAATTATTTTCATCATTTCCAGCTCCGCCAAGGTTACAAGCCCTGAAGAACCGCGACAATGGCGGCACCGGTTCCACGATCAGGTCCTACGCCCTTCAGCTCGCCGCGGACAAAACCACCACCTTCTCCCAGAACATCGACAACTTCATCCAGTGCACGAAGGAAGGCAAGGAAGCCAGCCCCCACGTGGTGATGAGGAACATGCGGCAGTTCATGTCCGGGATGAAGAACTACTTGGTGAAGCACGGCGAGAGGGAGTTCGAGAAGGAGGTGGAGAAAGAGAGGGTGAAGCTGAAGGCGAACGAATTCCTGAACCTGGACGCGATCCTGGAGGGGGTGATGATGGGCCTTGTGGTCAGACCGCTGCGCGAGCACGTCTACAGACTGTTCGTCGAGCATTACGCGACCACCGGGTCCCTGCAGACCCTAGCCGAGAACATACAGCACGCCCAGGGGAAACACGTACAGGATCTCGGCGTTCGAGTTAGTATTCCGTGACTAGTGTAATAATCGTTTAGCACTGTATTTTAGTACTATTATCGGTGACAGTTTTTGCGCGATGCTTCATCGACTGCACCCCAAAAGGGGGGCGTTTGTGTTGGGGTGAACTCGTGACGCGGGTTTCAGATATATTCTGGGGAATTGTTTGGACGATAGTTTGTTGATCCGGTAATTGAGATGCATCGCGTTACTGCGAGATTGTTTCTACGTAGAGGAGTTCGTGGTAGAAGATGATATCCTCCGGTTTTCTGTGATCACTGTCGTAGCTTAGGCTCCTTTGTCTTCCTCGGTAGTTCGTAGAAATTGATAATTTTTCTTTCTGGAACGGTTCGTGGATTCTGTATAATAGAGAGTCTGAGAATAAGCGATCGTGTCTGCATTGAACAATATTTTCAATTACAGCCAAAGATCATACCACCGTCAGACCCGAGTCTGGAGAAGATCCTCAAGTATATTGACAAGCTTCAGAAAGCGGACTCGCCCCTGGACAAATTGGAGAACCTGCTGGCGGCCATTTCTGCGATCTTCAATTCCGTAAGTAGCCCCGGAACGGTCCTGACTTTAGTTTCTTTTTAGTTTTTCCATTGTAGTTCGTATGTTGTTACCTCGTATGACCTTCATTCATAGGCCGTTGTACTCGTCTTGAAAGTCTCTATCCGATTGCGAATAAAAAATTAGATCATCGCATTTAGAAAAACAAGTTTGACCTTTATACGTCCTCTACGTTTGCACCTATAAAAAGATTATTGCCATAATATAACGTGCCCCTCGAAATCGAATAACTTTTATCCAACACTATTTTCTTTATTGTCAAAAACAAGCGAGTTATTCAATTATTATTGTTCTATTAGGAATATTATTAAGCTCTAAAAGGCGCTGATCGAAGCTAGCCATGAAAGAATCAGAGAGCAGACTGGACAATGTTTTCTTTATATAATAATATATAATTTTAACTACCAGGTGAAACATGCAAACTCTGGGAGGCATGTGACGCTGGGAGCAGACGACCTCCTACCTCTTCTCGTTTGGGTCCTGGTCCGCGGTAAAGTCGTGGACGCCGAGGTGGAAGCGGAGTACATGTGGGGCCTCCTTCATCCTTCGCTGCTCACCGGCGAAGGAGGATACTACCTGACGACGCTGTCCAGCGCAGTGCACGTGTTGAAGACGTTCAAGTCTAGCCAGGGAACCATGTCCACGTTGAATGTAAGCGTACGATGTGTTCTCTATTGTATCTCCATGCTCGTCTCCATTCTCAGCAGTCTTTGTTTAACCCTTTCGCTACTACGGGCCACTATAGTGGCCTTTCGTATGATGCCACTGAGGTACTACGGGCCACTATAGTGGCCTTTCATAAGATGCCATTGAGGTACTATGGGCCACTATAGTGGCCTTCCATAAGATGCATTATATTGCATAATGTTATTTCCTCTCATACTGTAAATTAAAGAGCGCATGCTAAGACGTTATAAATACCCTGGAATACCCTTTATTTATAAATACCCTTTGGAGAGAAATTTTTTCGTACGAAAACATTCAAGCAGCTTGGGTTCTCCGCTGACGATCGGCGTCGCGTAGCGTGCAGTGATGTCGCGGCGCTCCGTTCAGCGGAAGTACCGCGGTGGAGAACCCGCCCGTAGCGAAAGGGTTAAAGCGTTCTCTTGTTATGACAGATTAGAGCATCCAAATTACAGATAATTAGGCTTTTCTCGCTACGTTTATAAAATAGAGTCATAGAGCAGTTTGAAGCTTGATGCACCGAAGCGGTTGTTCACATTTCGTTGCTTTCTTCAGGGCTCTGGAACACCGGACTGTTCATCCGTACTACGAATCTTAGTGCCAGATGAACTACACGGTTCCCTGAACACTAGAACCCTGCCTGTGCGACCCAACATGAACACCAGGGAGATTTGTCGTATCCTCGCGCATAAAATAAGATGCACCAACCCCCAGGACTACGGGCTGTTCAAGTTGGTCCAAGGAGAAGGTAAATATTTGAATGACCCTTTTGCTCGCAAATGATTATTGGATAAGAAATATATCTAATATATTTATTAAATATATTAAACAATTAATAGCACAATATTCTCTTACAGAAACTCTGCTCGGTGACCACGAATGCCCCCAGGAGCTCTCTCACTGCCTCTTCGCGTACAAGCGGATCGACGCCAAGATCGCCTGGCCAAGAACCAGCTCTTAATGTGTCTAATAAGAAACCATTTTAGGGTAAAGAAAAGAAACCATGTCAGTTTTTGTTCCTGTACCATCTTCGAAATTTTTCTAACGCGATCCACGATTGCGGATGGCTTCGAGAACCTCTCTCTGTAGATAATTTGTTATACACGAGTTTTCGAAAAAGAAAACGAAAAAAAGAAAGAAAACAAGGGAAAAAAAAGTAACAATTTTTAGCGATCTTTTAAAATACAATCTCAAGCACAAATTCGTGTGATTCAATCTCATACATCGAACACTGCCAGTCGTAGACAACAATCGAACGAAAGAAACAAAAGAGGTAAATTCCCGAGGGCAACTTCAGTACTTAAAGATGGCCGAAGCATTATGCGAGAAGCAATTCGAACCCTGTATTCGGTATCGTTGCGATACGATAACGCGTATCCGGTGTCGCTGTTTATCATTATCTCTCTATTCGTGGTCGTTTTTCATTCCATCGCGTTTCCTCCATGTTTCCAACGGCTTGCGCCGGCGAAGACGCGGAACGTTTCTCTCATAAAAAAAAGAATGTCAATCCGGCTCAAGGGATCAATCATCGAGCCAAAATAGCGGAGCACAGTGTGTCGGCCCCATTAATTAACATATTCAGTCTGATTTCATTGACTCACGAGCACACATTTCCTTGACATAACCTAGAACGTCGTCGGCTCGGTTGAATGTCAATCCGGCTCAAGGGATCAATTATCGAGCCAAAATAGCGGAGCACAGTGTCGGCCCCATTAATTAACATATTCGGTCTGATTTCATTGACTCACGAGCACACATTTCCTTGACATAACCTAGAACGTCGTCGGCTCGGTCGAATGGAACTTGACTTCGGTTCCGTTTAGACGGCGATTAAAATCATTTCGAAAACCTTGTTCCCAGCGATCGGTGTAAGGAAAATCATCGTATATATTACTCAGTATTCAATGTTTCGTGGAACTCTGACGAAGAGGAACTCTGTCGATCCAGTTTGTGGTGAAGGCAGTTCGAGTCGAGGACGTCGCGGCTCCGCCGAATGCGAAGGGGCGGATTTTAATCGGAAGTATCGCGGATGTCCTTGAGGCCAGCTATGCGAGAGAACATGGTACATTTTCTACAGGATAGAAGCGACTGGAATGGAGTACCCGAACGTCTTCACGGTCTCTTAGGGAACACGATACTACACCGACGAATAGTCATTTCTTCACTTTTTCTTTTTCTCTACGTTTTCAATCAGTCCTAGATATTATATTATTTACTTAGTAGTAGTAGACAAATGATACGAACTTTCGATAAAATATTTTAAAGAGCGTGATTAGAAGAATTCCTTTGACAGAAATTAATTTTTCATAGGCAGAGAAAAACGTTCAGGCGGTCCCTTCCAGACAGCTCGGACCTAAGGGAAGCGTAATCGAGGTTAATAATTCGGTAGGAGACTCCTTGATACAAATTAAATTAGACTCGGAGCACGAAAGACTAGTTTTAGAACTCTATTTTAAGTACTTTGTACGAGACGTGGCGGGTTACTGAATTTAAGCAATCTGTACTTTTTAAGGCGGACGTCGCATATTTATTGGAAGTTGTACACATATTTTAATATTTGTCGGACATTTCCTTAACGCGCGTATCGCTTCATCTTACCCCCTCCCCTCCCCACCCGTTTCTGGGAGTTTGCCAGGCTGATTCGGTCCCCCCAATATTTTAAAGGCTGTGTAATATTGTCAGCGGAAGTGATTTAAAAAAATATGGCGAACAACAAATAGACTTTCGAATAAAATGAAAGGAGAAGCAATCGAAGAACAAAAGAGAGAGAGCGAGCTAGAGAGAGAGAGAGAAAGAGAGAGAGAGGAACGAAATATTTTCCTATTGAAAACTCATGAACGAAAATCAGCCTTGCATGTAATTGTCACGAAACGATGTTGTAACCCTCGATACATTACGTGTAATAATGATATTAGCGATCTATGAATGTACATTTTTTCTTCTTCATCGTACCTAATTTATTACGAAAGCGATTTTTAATACCTGTATATCGTAATTTACCACTCTCCCCCTCCCCCCCACCCCTACCAAACACCCTTCTATCCGCATTAAACGTGCTTTCAATCTTCCTCTTGATTACAATTTAACTGTAACGTTAAATGCTTCTAATATGCTAGTCAAGCCGATACAAATCAGGAGTTTGTAAAAGGAATTTTGTAAAAGTTTATTAAGCGTAACAGATCGTGATAGTTTTTATTTCTTGAGAAAAAAAGGTATATCATTGATTATCATTACTCTTTCACCATTATTATTATTATATTATTATTATTATTATTACTATTGTAACTTGTAACACTATGCTCAATAAAAATTTTTCTATAATTCGAAGTAGATGGGGCAAAATGGCATTCGTACAGAGAGAACTAAATCTTAAACTTAATCTTATGATATAGAATCGGAAAGAGAAGAAAAATAGATTGAAAACACAGAAATGTCTCCCTTACTGACGCTCAGATTGTCCACGAGAACGGACGATTTGCGGAGTAGAGACACGATTATTCGAGGCTTGTACAATTGTTGACAATTGATAACTGTAAAAACGAATTGCAAGGCTCGAACAATCGTATCTCCTCTCCCCAAATTGTCCACTGTTCTGGATAATTTTAAGCGTCAATTGGAGAGACATTACTGTACAGTTATGTCTCCCTTACTGACGCTCAGATTGTCCATGAAAACGGACAATTTGCGAAGTGGAGACACGATTATTCGAGGCTTGTACAATTGTTGACAATTGATAATTGTAAAAACGAATTGCAAGGCTCGAACAATCGTATCTCCTCTCCCCAAATTGTCCATTGTTCTGGATAATTTTAAGCGTCAATTGGAGAGACATTACCGTATATTGAAATAGAATCTGAAAATAGATTGCCAGTACGATAAACGCGTCTTGCCTGTTGCACCGTCACGTTTCTCTTTACTTTATTTACAAGAGCACGCATTCGTGCCACCTGGCGACCAATATGGCGACCAATATTCGCCGCTAATGAACAGACTGTCGATATATTTATAACGCCGTTTTTTAACGCCCGAAATAGCCGGCTAATCCGTTGGATTACGGTGCTGTTCCAATTTATCCAGCGCAAAGATCTGAAATTTTCATTTCCATGAAACACGTACGATGTCCACAGAAACGTGTTTAGAACAACAACAACACCCTCGGTCGGTACTGGAAGACTTCGTTAACTCGCCTCGAGCTTAAAATATTCACGGTCAACGTACGACACCGTTTTTTTTTAACAATAACATCTCGTTAGAAATTCAAATGTTCGTCGAAACGAATACACACGATTCAGGAATACGGATCACGGTGAACCCAATGAAGAACATTTTCTTTCCAAACTTCCGACGTTGTACAAAGTTTATTCGATACACATTATATCATTCCTATGGGTAATTACATGTGTGTGTGTATGTGTGAGAGGAAAATAGGATGTCCGAAATGAAAGCGAACGTATAAAGAAGAATATCGGACAGAAATTCGAAAGAATGGAAACACGATTCAACACGTGGGGGGGGGGGGCGAGAACTAACGTAAATATTTATACAGCGATGCGTAAGTTTAATAATATCCGAGAACGAGTACAAGATTAATTTAAAAAATGATCTGTCTTTTTTCTTTTTCTTTCTCATATAGCCTTCGGTTGATACAAACGTTCTTCCTCCCTGCGCGATAAAAGCGGACGTACAAGAAGGTTCACAACCGGAAATATATTTGCTCTTATACGACAGGTTCAGCGACAGGAAATATTTATTATACATCAAAACTTACACGTTATTTAAGTAATAGTAATCGCACCTGAGAGCTACAATACCTCAATGTTTTCTGGTTTCTATAGGAAAGCGACGGAGCTGCCCCTTCAACGGTTAAAAGTTGGACGCCGATGCTTATCCTGCGATGCTTATTCCTAAAACTTATCTCGACTACTTATCCTAAAAAAAAAGATGTGAAGCATCCAATAAATATAATGAACATTGAAGTCGGAACACAAGAAGAGAATGCACTCGATGCGCGAAGAAAACAATGCCAATTCGATTGCACGCCAATGTCCACCTTAAAAAAGCAGAACTCTCTGAACTGCTCGGTTAACTGTTAAATAATAATAACAACGAATGTTGAACCGGACGCGTCGCCGCGTCCCGCTAATAAATAAGGAACGATTCCCACTTGAAAGCGAAAATTAAGAAATTCCAATTCTAGGCCATCAAGCTCTCAGGCGCAGAATATGCATGAATTGATAAATGCATGATTGAGGGTGATGAGAGCGCACGTGAACGTAAGATAAAAGAAAAAAAAAACAAATAAACAAATATGTGTATGTACTGCGAAACGAAAAGGATGATGAAAGATGGTGATCAGAAGAAAAAAAAAATGTATGACCGAACAGTCGAGTTAGAATAGAATCATCAAGTCGTAACCGACGATGACTGTGGATGATGGTGCAATGATTTTCAGTGGCATTAGTAGAGGTAAGATTCATTGCAGTAACACGTGCACCAGCACTGATATTAGAATCTATAATCGTTCGAACTAGACTAGTCCAATGCGTGATGGAATAAAATGGTAAACTTCGTTCTTTGAACTCTTTCGCTGGAATTGATAATGGTTGAATGATAACCGAGCCTCTTAAAAGAAGATTTTTCCTCTTGTTAGTACCTCTAGCATAGAGACTACCTGCAACCATACCATTTTCCATTGCGTGATCATAGTTTATCTTTACTTAATATGAAAGTGAAGCAACTATAGTTTCAACGATGGAAAGATGGTCGATGATTGTGTTTTAATATAGCAGAGAGGCATTCTGTGAAGCATTATCTGTCACGGCGAAAGGATCAGTTTGTAATCGAACTGAAAGATATTCTGATTGGATGAGGACTCGACTACTTTTCATCGGACAACACTGGACTCGACGAATATTTGATATTCACAGCCGGTTGCAATGCTCCTTGTCTCTAACAGCAGGCGACGATGTAACGTGGATAATACAATTGTTAAAAAGAACGTTGGTTCTTCGCAGAAAAATTTCGCAATATAATTTAATTAAATGCGTCCCTAAAACCCTTCACGATTCAACACCGTGATCCCTATAATACATATATTATAATATCCGTCGTGTTTGCACCATTGTCAATTCAACGAATCGCGGGGCAAACATAAATTACATATTCCGATTACATAAATAATTCATTCGTTAATTTAACTAATTGGAGAATGATACGCTTGCGTAATTCTAATGTGCATGGTTGTGTAAAGAGTACATTTAATGTTTTTTAAGCGACATATAAACGTTCCCCCTAAACCGTTTTACACCTCATGCCCTCAAGAACTGTTCTCTTTCTCCGGTTTCGCGACACCCATCCGATCCCGATAAAATTAACAAAATCATTCAAATAAATACACGTTAACACGATTCTTCTACCGAGTCCACGATCAAGACACATCGAATACATTGACAGAGAGAAGTTACAGATTTTTTTCTTCTTCGTTTTAGCATATCGATCATGCTAAACGTTGTTTCGTTTCGGTTAGCGTCGATTCAGAAAACAAAAAGAAAGATTAGTAGCTCATGGAATGATTCCTGTCGCGTTAAATTGATCATAGCAAACGTGAGCAACGAAAAGATACGTATACCCAGTTGTTCGAACGGTTTTCAATCGCTCTGTCACACCTCCACAATGCAGAGGGGAACTGAATACATGGCGGTCGTTTAGGTCAGTAACTTCTATAGTTTCCATTCTTCTGTTAAATCTCCATTTTTTCTTTTTTTTCTTTTTTGCTATTCATGATCCTTTTGATTCAGACAGTACATTCAAAGCAGGAAAGACCAATTTACCTGGCAACCATTCTCGCTATTACCAAATTATATTGGTTGCTTAGCCACAAAGCCGCAATCGTTGCCCGGTTAAATTCAGCAACACGAAGAGAGTGACTCCGTTGCGGTGCGCCTGATTAAAAGCAGCTGGAATGTGCTGTATACGTTTAACGATCCAGAACAGATTAAACGGACATCAGACATAGTTTCCTTGCGTGTTAAACAATGCAGTGCCCTGTACATCATTTGAAACTCATCGATTCGCATATCCGCACACCTTGCGAGGAAAATAACACAACTCACGTAACACGACTTTTTCGTGTGATCACTTGTTAAAGATGTTCGCAGACACATTTCCCCCAACTTACATCATGGAAATCTTATTCAATTTTATCTTCATAATTTGGCCGACACGCGAGCATTTTATAGTCGCTCTATTCCGATTCATTGTTGCACTGTCCTACAAATACGTCTTATTATTAGTAGTTGTGTCCTGTCTCTCATTGTGAATAAGTGCGTATACTTGAATCTATCTGTTACGAGTAATATTCTTCTTGTTCATAAAGTTGATTAACAAGGTAACGTCCGATCATGTTCGATAAACAAGTATCTCGGTTCTCCTAGAAAACATACTAGTTTGAGTTGTGTAACCTTTCTCGTAGGCGCGCGGTACGTTTATTACATTGTATCCTTTATTGCGCGCGTACGAAGTACTTCCTTTCCTGAAACAGAAGGAGAAACGTTTCTAGAGATACCTCTTCGAGTAACATTGCGGATCTCGTGCTTTCAATTTCATTTCATTCAAATTTTATTTAGCTTCATTTCAGTAAATTTTACTTCCTGAACATGGCCCAGTGCAAAATGCAAAGTATCTGCAGTTCTGCGGTGTGTAGTTACGGTATCTGGAGATTATTTTTATGCGATCTCCCAGATTTTCTCTTCCTTCTAATTTAGTGAACTGATCTTATGAACTTCCATCGAAAGCATGAGATCCTTGGCAAATGCTGATCGATATTATAGAAGCTGAAAAAACATTACATAAATTTCATATGTATAACAAGCAAATATATGTGATCTATCAACAATACAATATATATTTATAATACAATCAATTACTGCTCGTATCACAAAGTGTGTTCGTATATATGTACAAATGACAATTGTTAAGTGTTCCATGCTCGGGAGCAGTAATTAATCTCTCTCACAAGATGATACGACTCTAACAACATGTTGTGTTACGGTTCAAATAAAGGCCTGCGTATAGATAATATCTAAAAAAACAAAAACGAATATGGGAAAAATAGTGTCAGTCGGACAATGAATGCGGTTTTGTGGTAATGACAACGAAAAAACGACTTCTCTGTGCATCGACACAAAAACATTGAAAAAATATATATATAGAATATAATCTACGTAGATCTACGGATACGCACCTGTTAGATAAATTACTTTTGTTCCGTTTCCGGTCCAGACGAAATCGTACTCCTTAAGGTGACATCCTTTTATCTAAGTCCCGGCCCGCAGAGTACTCAAATCAAAGCGAAACAAAACGAAAACACAGGATATCGAAAAAAAACGACTGGTAACAATGATGATGGTTAACAACACAAATGCGTGCGAGTAAAATTAATTATGCAAAACCGATTATGTATACACATTCTCGTTGGTTTGTCTCAAATGAAGGTACGTGTATCTTTCTACACATAAAATTGTCAACAATAAGATAACGATGATAGCAAAACTCAAGATACATGGAGAATGTAACGGTCACCCCCAACAACAACAACAACAACAATATGTGAATCAAATAACAAATAGGATACGTTGTCTCAGTTAGAAAATAATTTATTCATTCGCTCGTTAAAGTATCAAGGCACTACTTATATTAAATTATTCCAGTTTGTTACTGATTTGCAAGTTCAAACATTACAAACATTGTGTATTCATTAGCCTAACAACGTACTTGTTGTTGTTCTTTCGTTTTAAAAACGGAGACTCGAAAGTGTTATCTGTAATAAGTAGAACTGGGATACAAGGTGCCTCATATGTGGAAAAAGTACCCTTCGTATCTTTCTAAAATGTAATAATTACTTGTTATACAAATGAGACTCGTTTAAAATAATAATATTAATATTAATAGTAATAATAATATTAATAATAATAATAATAATAATAATATGCATAGCATAGACTGTATATCTTTTGCATCTAAATCAACTTTGTAACAATTAGTACAAAAAGAGAATTGTCTTTGATACAATTATTCAAATAAAAGGGACACGTGGTGAAGGAATAGTTTCAATTATAAACATTACATCCCTACGAATTGAATAATCCTATATAAAACAATCTATCTGGCTCGTAAAAGTACAAAGAAAAAGTTCATTTACATGCAAAAGATGAACGGACCACTGCAAATTCGAATAGTATAAATTGCACAAGATCTATCCATTCTTTACAAATATATAATAATACTCTGAAGGGGGGGGGGGGGGAAACAGTTAAAATATTGCAATAATTTGGAGACACCTCACATCGCAATAACATTACAAAAAAAAAATAGGACACAGTCAATGTAACCTTAAGCCAGATAAAATGTCTTTAAATCAATAATTTAAAGTAAAACGCATTATTACATAAAAGGGATAATGAATGCAAAAGTGGTAATATGAATTATTGGGAAAATCCGGGAAGTTCTATATGATCGTGTATGCGTGTTGTGTATGTATGGGTGTACGTGCACTCGTAGTAAAATCGGAATAAACTGTAAGAAAACATTTGTATGAAACATCTGGTCATAAAACAATAAATGCGTTTTCTTCGCTCGTTCACCTGCCGATCGTCACAGTACTATTAATTTTTCTGCACATCAATTATAAACGGCCACCTTTGCGAATCTATACTGAACTATATAGTTAAGCAAAGCTGCTGCTAAGGATCGACTGACTACTCATAGTTACTTTGTGTGCGTAGCTTCGCGGTATTTTTGGCTTCAGAAAAAAAAAAGAGAACGGCTCGATTCTCACACTGTCTACCGTTACTGTCACTCTTCTCATCGGCCAAAAGAGTACCGCGTGAAACAGTAAACTGTACATTCTGTTATCAAAATAATGTTTTCTGGAAGCATCGTTTAGCCTAATCGCTTTCTATATACGGGGTACGTGTAATACAAGCGTAAGAAATTTCAACGATTCCATTATTGTCGTTATGCATAAATAGTGCAGAGCACGAAGAACAAAAATTTTCACTGAAAAGCACCTCCTTCGAGTTAAATATCCTCGACGTTTCGTCTAATTAAAAAGAGAAAACAAAAGAAACTAATCGAAAGCGTTATTATCACAGCTTATGAATGGAAGTGTTTTGTAAAAAAGGCTTCGGTATTCTCTAATACCGAACTATATTCTCGTAGTGATCGGAAAAAGCAAAAATAGCAAGGAACGTTATACGAAACACTTGTAAATGTAAAAAGAGAATGTGCAGTTACGATGTGCTTTTACCGGGGGGATACCTGGCTGCGGGAAACAGTATCGAATACCCAGAATTGCCAAAAAGGCCATTTCCTACAATTCAACTACGCATTTATGCCTCCCAGTGATACGCGCAGTCACTAGGGTCGTGTCCATAGCAGTTTTCAATCCAGGAATAGTTCTCATGAAAAGACAATCATAGACAGGCACCGTTCCGATAAATCCTCGTTAATTAATATTCGTCAACGATTAAGTATCACCTCACTCTCTTTCTCTCTCTCTCTCACTCTCTCTCTCTCCTTGGGAGTACAGACCTTGGGTGATACACCGACAAATTTGTTTGAGTGATCAGGCATAATTGAACGACAGTAGCAATACTACAGACGAAAAATAATCCTACGTGGAAGAGTGAATGCCGAAAGCCTGAAAAATCTTGTTTTTAAAACCGGGTTTGTTAGAATTAGCGTCGTTGTGGCCAGACTGTCCTTCGTGTAGCGCCCTTTGTGCCAGCGAGCTCTGTGATTGTGTGTTGTATCACCAATTCGTCAGAACGGGCCGGATAACGAAAAAAGAACAAAAAGAAAGAAGAAAAGGATAGTAGACGACTAATCGTGTGCTACGACATGCAGTGCAACTAATATGTATATCTCTTAATGTCTAACACAACGTACCTCATCGTGTTGTTCGTATTCGCTATTCGCTAAACTGGACCGTGAACCACGTCTTGTCGATCCCTTTCCCTCTCCTAGAATTTGCGCGACCTTCCCCTGCTTCACGAACTCCAATGTCTGCTTCAAAAAGAGACACGCAACTTGAACGACAGGTACATACACTAAACTCTTACTTCGATCTAATTCAACGGTAAACGAATCGTTCGCAATGTGAATAGAAAACGTGAAAAAAAGAAAAAAAGGTTTCAGGTCGATCGCTTTATAAATATTTCTTTTACCGTGCTACTTTTAACAAAACTTTCACCCACAGAGGAAAGGTATCTGGACGAATATTAGTACAGCAATTCCACTAACCTCCTTCCCTGACCTCAGAGCACAATCGTCCAGAGTATCCGCCGCCTCGTACTTCCCTTGTCTTCGATAAAGCGCGCTGAGATTTTTCAAAGTCGTCGTGACCGTAGGCGAGTCTACCTTCGCTTGTTTGTGCCAACCCCCGTACTCTCCATAAGGAGTATTTTCTTTATTCTTTTGTTTGTTCTCCTCTCTTTCCTCCGCGACCTGAATGCAAGAGTCACCGAATCCATGACAAATGCTTTTGCGAGTCCTACCCTACGTAAATAAGATTTATGGAACTTACATTACCTGCCAAATTGGTTTATTATCACTAGCAATAGCACCAAATTCTTTCTCGTGCGCTCTGGTCAACACTTGTTTGTACAGAACCTCGGCTTCTTTGTATCTCCCCTGTTTCAAGAAGCAGGACGCCAAGTTGTTTTTCGTTTTCGCGACATTAGGATCGTCTGGACCAAGTTTCATCTCGTAGATTTCGAGAGCCCGTTGGTAATACCGTTGAACTTCCTCGTATTTAGCCTGATTCTGACAGAGTAATGCGAGATTATTTAATTGTTTCGCAACGTCTGGATGGTCACGTCCGAGAACCACTTCTCTGATCGCAAGAGCACGCTTGCACAGTGGCTCTGCTTCTTTGTATTTGCCTCGTTTTCCATATAAAACAGCTAGATTGTTCAAAGTAGCAGCCACTGCAGGATGGTTATCGCCTAGTGTCTTTTCTCGAATAGACAAAGCATCGTTCAACAAATTTGCCGCTTCTTTAAATTTATTTTGGTCTCTGTACACTAAAGCAAGAATATTTAACATTGTGGCCACATCGGGATGGTCATGGCCAGAAGTTTTCTCCAAATCCTCCAGCGCTTGCTTGCAAAGAGGCACTGCCACTTCGTAACGACCTTGGGCTGCATATTGAATTACCAAATTGTGCAGTGTACGTAAGCGCGCAGGTATTTCATATCCAGCGTTCACTTGTTGTGCAAATTGCGATGGCGGTGTTGGTGATATTACTATAATTAAAATAATGAGCTTTGCAAAAGATGGTCCTTATTGCGACGACTTAAGTCTGCGTGAAAATAAAGTTTTATTTTAGCGTACTATAATAAAGTAGAGTAGTCTCTGAAATATATATTTAAAGACAGGAGATTTTAAGAGGAATGCAGTGAAATTTGAAAGTAACTTTCACACAGACTTAATGGAAATACGAGCAATCGACGATAGAAATAAAAAGTGAACATACACTTACTATTTCGGTCATCCACATCATCATCTGGAAACAGATCAACCACAGGATCTTTACCTAACTTTAGTCTATCTTTAGAAGTCTCATCGTCAGCAGGAGGATCGGGATCGTATTGTCTCATACTGTGCATGAACTCTAAATGTTTGTTAGCTTCCTCCAATGCGACTAACTAGAAAATAATCATCGGTACCGTAAGCGTAGTTCAAATATTTTGAACTTAATACAAATTGAACGTAACGTGACTACTTACCGCTTGTTGACTAGCTTGCAGTTTTTGCTGTGTTCCAGCCAATTCATCCCTCAACCATGCATTTTCCTGACACAGCCTCTTGACCTGCGTCCTAAGCTTCTGTTTCTCAGCTTCGACCTTCTGCAAATGGTTAGCGAGAGCCGTCATGACCTCAGCCTCTCCAAGACCCAACTCTATCATCTCGATGTTTTTAGATAACAAGCTGGACTTGTCTCTTGCAGCCGGTGCATCTTGCGATTGTAGGCCCTGCAGAAGTCCCTCGTGTTCCACACGAAGGGCTTCCAACCCCTGGGCCACCGTTCTGGCACCAGCCACAATTTCGTCCTGACTCATGGCCGTCATTCTTCCAATGATTTCTATTTTTTTGCTGCGAATACAAAAATCCAAATAAATAAATCAGATATAAATATCGTTCGAATTTAATGTTTAAAATCTTTATTATTGTTTTAAATAAATATTGTCGACCTGTGACGTGAATAAAATTTTTCGCAATATGAAAACTGCATTAACGTATATAATATATATATATATATATATCTCGCGAAGTATCGAGGCTTCGGGAAGAAAGCACAAAAGGAAAGGTAAATGGTAGGCGATATTTAGAACGACTTGTTACACGCGGCAATAATTAACTGCAATCAAAAATAGGCATCGCGAAGTATTTCAGTCGAAGCAAGCAGAACGTAACCGAACATCGGTTGCGCGGAGAGAACAACGTTTTTCGATTAAAGCCTATTTCATTTTCCACCAACGTACGATTCTTCTGATACGATACATTTTCGCGATCGCACGAGACATTCGTAACACGTAGTTCAGGGAAATTTTAACAGAATTATTTCCAATTGAGACTTACCCCATGTTAGGGCCGCGTTAAACTCGCAGAAATCAATGGTTTAATGCGTACAGGCATGCGCAACTCGGGATGCTTCTTTAGCGTGACACGGGAAGCGAAGTTAATTTTTCAAGAACAAAATTCGACGAACGTTGCTTTTACTACAACGAATAAATTACTCGGACGTTTTTATAAGCGATAATACAAAAGCAACGGGAAAAGATTAGAGCAACGGCACTTAATTCGATGGGAAACCTGGTCCATGCCAGATCCCGAGTTAAACCCAGCAAAATCAATGGCTCGATACTTCGGCGCATGCGCGCCACGGACGTGTTCCTTTTATGCGACAGAATGTATATAGATATAACAGACGATAGAATTTCGAACGTAGAGAGAAAGATGAATATTTCATTGAATTGATAATCATTTTTTGGAAGTCTAATTCACAGCACCGCGAGAAAGAACGTCTAATCCGATTGAACGAGGTTAGGAATTCAGAACTTCGTGTGTCCCTAAACCTTGACCTCGTACAATCGTCCTTGATCTCGCTGAAATGCTACGACCCAACATGAATGTGACACGTACGAGACCTTCCTTTCAACTTTAAAGGAAATGGAATCTAGAAATAACCGAATGCACGTATTACGGATCGATTTTTTTTTCTTGCAATGTAAATAACGGCAAAGCGGTTGAAGTAAATGTTCGAAAGTTCTCTACCGAAGCATCGATTTCTCACGGAACCTGCGTTCACGGTGAACTAGCAGAGAAAGTATTTTCCAGCTGATGGGAGCGGTGAACGACGACGTGCAACGTGAAATGTTCATGCCAGTTTATTCGCGTCGAACTATAACAGTAATATCGAGCAATTTGTTCGAATCGTCTCGCATGCATGCGCCTATGCATTAATTCCTATTATCATGTATATCGCCATGAATGATAATTCTGTTAGGACAAAATGGATAGGCGACGACGTAGTCGTGTATAAGGCTTCTTAATGAAAATATGCGCGTGGGCAATTAAGAGTTTCCATCTACATTTACGTAAACGCGCGGTGTAAAGGGAAAAAAACAAAGAAATGGAAATCGATCAGGAATGTGTGTCTGTGTGTGTGTGTGTCTCTGTTGTGTGTGGGTACTTTGTGAGTAAAGATTTGTAAGTAGGGGGGTGAACTACTCACATTCTATAAGCGTTCAGCGTTTTGGACATATCTGTTCTACCCATCGGTAAAGTTGGGCTCTGTTGGACCTACCTAATGCCGTACAAGCAAAAAAAGTTTTCGAACTTTCTACTATATCGATCTGTCTGCCGTTTCACGGTAGACAGTCGTCGCGGGACGTATTGTCACTTTCAGTCGAACGATTCTGTTGTCGTAAAAAATTCATCTATTCCTCTCTGTGGCTTGAAAAGTAGAAAAATATAATTCGATCTATATGTACATTATACACACTACGATAGCCCGGGATGTTAAGATTTAAAGGGGGGCACTTCGCGGAATCGCGTTTAATTCTTTACTGAGGGGGTTACGTTTGGCTTCGCACCCTCCTCGTGAAACGGGGGTGGCCATTCGAGTGGGGATGGGGATCGCGCATGCGTCTCCTAGCAATTCCACGAGACCTGTTACTATGTATATCGCATACGAAATATATACATGCATGCATACGGGAAACACGCAAACGAACGTCCAGACGAATTTTTTTTCCGGTGGAACGTGCGATGCGTTTCCGCGTAAGAAAACGTCACGCAGTGTCCGTCGCCGCAACGATATGCAGACATAGGCGTCAGTCGGTCACTGGGGGATAACTCGAGGGTGCGTAAGGGTGCGATGAATGAAGCTCGTAGAAAGGTGACGCGTGGATGACACTTGACGCATCACGGACCGGGGGTGGAAATCGTTGTTCGCCTTCTATAATCACCCCCTTTCGGGACTAAAAAAGAAAATGCGTGCGAGAGAGTACGTTGCAGGGTCATTGATGACCCACCTTGAAATTCTCGTAATATACGCTTTGCATCTGATCGCTTTGTTGTGATCTGAATTTTATTTTATTGCATATATATATATATAAAAAATTTATATAAAAAATTTATATAAAAAATTTATATAAAAAATTTATATAAAATAAATATATATATATATAGTTCTAATATAGTTCTATATATAATATAGACTCACGACAACATTTTGGAGCCGTTTGATTTAATAATCAGAATAATACTAGGACAATTTTTTGCTGCGAGAAAATAATGATAGAATATCTGGTTGTAGTTTAGGAGGGGAGCGGGGACCACCGTCGTTTAATGTTAAGTAACACTTGTGTACATACGCTGTTTCCAATGCGTAGCATTCGAAGTTTCTCATTAACATCTTGGAGACAACTAAATTTCAGAAATTAAAATTTGACGCTTATCCCTTTTAGAATTTTTTTCTAACGTGCTCATAACGCGACGTACAGTGGCCCACAAAAATATTCTTGCACCTTTTAAAATGCAATAATTTTCTTAAAATTGAACTAAATGACCTGAATTTGTTTTTAGTCGATAGTAGGACTGTTCCATTAAACAATGATTAAAATGCTTGTCTTTAATTTTGCTGTTACTTGGAACGACGAAAAAGATCAAAACAGCAAAATTAAAAAAACAAGCACTTTAGTCATTGTGTCTGGTAAACCATTCCCCAGATCATCTAAACAAAATTCAAGTCATTTAGATCAGTTTTAAAAACGTTACTGCGTTCTAAAAGATATACGAACACTTTTTATACGCGTGAAATAAGTCGCTCGTAATTGTTTGTATACCCGAAGAATTTGCAGCTTTTAGCAGGTTAATTTTTCAAGCGGGAAAAAGGGCGATCGCCATCTAACGGCAGATATTGCAAGCATAGAATAACTTCGTTCCGACTCGATAAAGAAGAAACGTATTTAAAAACTACCGATTTCCTTTTCTCGCTTTTGTTTCGACTTTCTATCGAAAAAGTTGGCAATAATATATAATACTATATAATAATTCTATAATAATAATACTATAATAATTCTAGTAATAATAATAATATATATACAATAGAAAGTTGGCAATAATATAAAATGGCAATATTATAATATTGCCATTTTATATTATTGCCAACTTTCTATTGTATATATATTATTATTATTATTATTATTATAGTATTATTATTAGAATATTATAGTATTCTATTATATATATAAATATGTGGACTTATGACGTTGAAGTTTTGCTCACATTAACGTGAACTCTAAAGAACTCCGTCTAAAGAAGATACAGTCGCAGTCAACGATAACACGAATTTGACGCAGCACTTATTTTCCAACTAATTAATTTCGTTCGATTTCGCGAGAACATTTCGGCGCAACAAAAGAACCAGCATAGGCCTGCTTTCGCAATCGTTCGGCTTTAAGAGGAATAGAGTCCGGTAGCCGATGACTCATAGCATGACGACAGAACATTGGACGTACTGTACCATGTGCACTCGCTCGTAAAGAAGCGCACTATATGCAACGATGTGTGCACCGTGCGATGCATATTGCATTCTCAAATTTCGAACTTGCAACTACAAAATATTCTTATTTCTATTTTCTCTTTACTTTATTCGAATAAAATATTAGTATTCTATATTATTAATATAACAGAATTATATTAATATTATATTAATATAATAATTAATATAATAATTAATATTATTAATATAATAGAATTATTATTACGAATTCGTTCAATTTTTGGAATAATTATCAATTCTGGCGACATCGTAAACGGACATATATACATATATAATATTATAGCGACACATAAATGGGGAATCCAATGTCGCTAATCTCGCTAACCTTGTTAAGGCTTACAAATCGTGCATCATACGATCCAAGCATTTTGTGGAAGCGCAGCCAGAACCGAATACCGGGCAACAAACAGTCCGTGAATGAAATTTCCGTATCGGATTTTCGAAAAATAGAAAGGGGTCAACGACAGACCCAGAGGCACAGGTGCAACGAATTTTTAGGCGTGAATAGAGCGCGACAACGTGATACAATTGACTGCCCATGTTTGCAAGATGTAACGGCCGAGATCGCTGATTAGAATTCGTAACGTATGACGATCGCGAACCGTGAGTAACGGTTTGTTTCAGACGGTGCGCCGA
Source organism: Megalopta genalis (assembly GCF_051020955.1). Classification (NCBI taxonomy): domain Eukaryota; kingdom Metazoa; phylum Arthropoda; class Insecta; order Hymenoptera; family Halictidae; genus Megalopta; species Megalopta genalis. Next base: position 8,189,771 of record NC_135028.1, on the reverse strand, counting down.
GTGTCCATGAATCAAAAAATTCGAAGATACCCGCCCAAAAGACGAACGATTCAATTTTGTTTGATCGTACACAAAAATATGAAGTAGCTTGCCCACCATATTGATAACTAATTCCGTCGAGCGTCTATTATGCCGACTATCGTTCTCGGCTTATCTAAAAATCCGCAATTAATTCGCGCTTATCTATAAAGCTCCGTTTATGCAATAATATAAAGACATAACAGAGAAAAGCTTGACACACACAGCGGTGAGAACGGTGTTCACGCTCGAGTATTCGTTTCCACCTCGGGAATTAGTGAAAATCCGCGTTCCTTTCTAAACGCGCCGAAACAGGGATAATTATCACGACAATCGTCGACATGCCCCGGTGATTTTCTGTTATGGTTCCACCGAATCTTACAGAAATATATTTTCAAATCATTTCTATCCGGTTGTAATCGACGGTCGAAACAATATTCTCCGACAAATGACGTCTCTTTCTTGCACGCGTTAAAAAAAAGAACAAAAAAATACATAAATCAAAAACAAAGAAAAAACAATAATTAAAAAAAATAATATATATAATAAGTAATAATTAAAAAAAAATCTGACTCACTCTTCAGTACGGTCCATGCAGGGTAACTTCCTTCTTCAGTGTATCATCCCACTTCCTTTTGAACGACAAAACCGTCGCGGCACTACGAAAGAGGCGACTCTCCGAGGATATTTTCTTCAAATAAACGAGAAAATTGTAGGTTTTGTAGAATGTTCTTTAATATAGGTTCGGCAACGATGTGCGACGTCACTGTCACCGATAACGTTGGCAAAAAGGAAATTTCACTCACCGACCCACGAGATTACCGTGAAACTATTTCTCCACAACGTTTACGAACAATCGGTTGGTTCGTTCTTGGAAAAATTACTAGCTAATACGGACGCTGCGAAACGACCGAGGAAACATGCATTTTATTCCCGGACGTTTGATGACAGACTAAAGATGGCGAGAACCGTGATTACTCTTAGAACAGGCACGACAACCACATATTTCGTTATTACGGACTCGCGTGAAACGAACACTACGCGTTCCTGTTCGTTCCCGTTGCGATGTAGATTTTTCCATAAAATCACGTGCAGGAAGAAAATATGCTGCAACTCGAGGAGAAAATCCAGGCGAGATCTTCGGAACACAAGGATCACCGTCGGGCGATCATAAAAACGCGACTGCAGCGACGCCGCGATCGTAGCGACAGTTACCAGAACTTATCGAGTTCTCGTGGTGATTTCTATGAAACGAATTTGGACAAAAAAAAATAGTTGATCTCGCGTGACCCGAGTGAACTTAGCTGCGATGATTTTTCTGCAGTACTGCCAATGTAAATACGAGCGAAATTTCGAATGTGAAATGCTTAGAGCATGTAAGTGGAATGTATAATTTATTTCAGTATAATTTTATTAAATGTAAATTATATTAAAGAGCTGTAGATAACATTGAAAAGCGATTAAGGAGTTCCCAGAATGCTATGCATTATCAATTCGGTCCTCAGCAGATGGAAAGAAAAATAAAATGTAAAAGCAAGCGAAGAATTACATGTATATGTGTTTAATAATTATGCAAAATTTGCAATAATGTACTTGTGATATAGTTTTTTATTTTAATAATATAATTAATAGAAATGCAGGAATATAGTTGCTATAATTTAATATAATATATATAATTAATATAATTTGCTATAATAGTTTGCACTATTATAGCAAACTATGTTCCTGCAACATTATATTTTATATATACATTGTTTTATTCGTTGAAATATTAAATAGCGTCGTACGACTCTGTCGTAGAAATTAAGTATACAATGAATAAATTATAAATTGATAAGATATTGATAATGTCGAACATGGCACTGTTTTTATGCATAAGTTGATACATATAGTTACATGTAGGGAGAAAACTGAAGTGACGATATTATATTACATATATATTATATATTATTAATTATAATATAATTATATATTATTATTATAATATAATTATATATTATTAATTAAAATATAATTATATATTATTATTATAATATAATATAATATATATATTATAAAATGAAAGGATAACAGTGTAAAAGGAGCCTAAGGCTCCTGGCACTTTAAATGAAGCAAACCTGAACCTGAACCTGGCACGATAGCGGACTCTATCTAAATGGAACGGTCAGCTGGTGAACTATATTTGACTGCGACAGAGAAAAGTGTACGCCTGAGGTGGCAAAATTCTCAGCGTTGCCAGCTTTTAAAATACACTGTTGCCACGTTATATCCCTACGAAAACTATCGATGCATGCGCGATTTTTTTCCTGCTTGTCGGCACAGCCTTGGATTCCATACGGATCCTAAGTACATAATGCAGTGACGGACTTTAAGTAACAACATTTGTTACTTGTTGAATTGTCCAAAAATTCATTTTTAATTATACACATTAAGTTGTTAAAAATTTTGAAACTTTTAATTCGCGTATTTTTCATACATATGTACACACTGACCAACTATTTAAATAATAATTAATATGTTATATAAATAATAATTAAATATGTTAGTTCAAGGGATCTATGGAACATAGGTATGATTTTGAATATTTATAGTTGATAAATAATGTTAACAAATTTCCTCACAATTTTAATAAAGAAAAGTGCTATTTCTTGGTGTGAAAATATTAAGAAAGGCATTCACTGTTAATGCCGACATCGTAATTGTTAATGTGACCCCGTATATGTACATACTGATATTCGTACACATATATATACATAACGAAAACTACGCAAATTAAAATGTATCGTTAAAAGCCGTAAATAAAGTTGTTCGGTGACCTTCGTACGAAACATAAGAATGCTCACATAGTCTATTTTATCTGATACGGTGTGCTTATGGTCGACGTCGTTTCGTATCTCTATTTTGCACGATTCTATGATTTGTTTGCGATATATAATTAATATAATAATATAATATATATATAAAATTATAAATACAATTATATAATATTATATTATATATATTAATTTATGTTATATTATATTATTTATATTATTATATATTAATTATATATATAATTATATAATATAATATATATATATATAATATAATAATATATATTTATTTGTTGTAACTTGTACGTCCGAATCCACATTATGGGAGTGGCTGCAGTGTCTGCTCCTATACCTCGTCTGTAATTAAAAATTAAGATCGGACAGATTCAACATTACCGACTGTTGATCGCGAAGACGTTACGTATTCCAATGTCTCCTTAGTTCGCATACGTTGCCGTCATGTTCGTGTTACTGCTTGGCATGTACTTGTGTTACATTTAGTCGTGCTTTGTGCTTCACACTGCTGAAAAGTGTTGGGAACGAGACAGGAATCATTTTCCTTCCATTCGAGATGTCTTGAGAGGTTGATCCAAGATCATCGTACGTAAATTTGTCTGCAGCAAAAACACGGATTAGTGTTCATTAAAAAAAAAAAACGAGTCACACGTTCTCTATCGAAGAACCACACGTACCTTCGCGTTTGATTCCGGTTCGGCAGCCGTGTTGCCGTTAGACAAATACATAGTGGATTGGGTGGGGGTAGTTCATCGGTCAGAAAAAACGTTGCAGTTCGAACGTATTATTATTCTAACACGCGAAGAGCGTATTCTTCGTTCAAAATACAAATAAATAAATAATCGTTCAAACAAATAAATAAAGAAATGAGAAGTAGCTAGGAAAGCTGAATTAAACAAATTTTCCAACTCGGAAGATCGATGCTGCAAATTTTATAATATCAAATTTGTATTCTTGCTGACACATTTTTACTTAATTTTTTTACTTAATATACCAAGCTTTGTTAAATATTTGTGGATGTAATAATTTTTTCGTTGCAGCAATTATTGGCTCGTTATCTGTAGTCCCGTATCCCCACCCCTTTTTTAAAACCGGCACTGCGGAGCGGGTTTGTATGACTTACAACAGCGAACGTTGCCAAATATTTCAAATATTATTCAGATCTTTATTCTTATAAATATTATTATTATTATATATTATATAATAATATAATATATATTATAATATGTATTATATATATAATATTATTATTTATAAGAATAATTCTTATTATATATTATAATATTATATTTAATATTATATTATAATATTCTTATTATATATTATTCTTATATATAATATATATTTTTATTCCAAAGGTTAGCCCTTGGCGTCTGAATGATCTGATAAGTTCCACAAGGATTTACATAATATATATTTATAAATAATAGACAAGTTCGAATGCGTTGAAATATTTGGCACAAATAAAGACATTATGGACATTAATAAATATTTGGCACAAATAAAGACATTATGGACATTAATGGCATAATGTCCATAATTAATTAATATGCTCTGCGTTGCTACATACGTACAATTACGTTAGATATACTACCTTTCAATCGTATTTCAGCAGAGCCTAATAATGAAAACGAGGATCAGGAAACCAGAATCGAACAGAACAAGGAAACCCATGCTCTCGCTGGAGCAGCGCTTCGAAATCGACGCATTCGTCAAAGCTCGGACAAGGTGACACAGTTTCTCGAGGAGGGTGCCGGTAGAATGAAACGCCGGAACGTACGAAAACCGATGCACCAGGAACTGGACAACCAACTGTACGCGGCGGCTCAGCCAACGAGCGCGCGTACGCCCAGTTCCGCTCATTGGCTCGGCCGTCTCGCGCCAAACGATCTCGCCCCTGATTGGTCACTGTTTTTCGTTGATAACTCGTAAACGAAGCTGCGGATCGCATTTTCGCTAAGGAAAAAGTTGCTTCGAATCACCTCGGGAATCCCTTACTTTCGGATTGCGAGACATTTTTGGGACACCCTGTAGATATGTACAGGTCCAAGTCTGATTATGGTGTTCTTTTTTTACATAGCCGGGCGACCGGATTATGTAACTAACATCATCAACAAGGGATCAACAAGGTGACAAATAGTTTTGTAATAAAAATATACAGGAAAATATCGAAACTTGATGTTGAAGTTCCAATAACTAGCCGAGATTTTCTACGTTCTATTTCATCGAATCCCTTGTTCTCGTTGTTTGAAATTGTTCTAACGATTACAAGCGACAATATATATTTTCAACATTTCTCCGCGTCTACAAAATATTTCTCGAAACTACCGATTTCCGTCAAACGACTGGGAAACGCGTTGGAAATGGCGAGGACGTAGAAATTCGGCGGCCGTGCATTCGACGATTCGCATTGTTGAAGAATGAAAAATCGTGGCACGAGCTTTGGAAAAACCATGTATTATAGAATAATAATAATAATAGATTACATTGTTCGTGGTAATAATGACATAATAAATCAGAATATACCTGACAATAGTAGTAAGAACCTAAAATAACGCGAATACTGAATACATATTATTAACAATAATGAGAGAGGAGGGAGATTTTGGAGGGGGGAGGGGGGATGCGTTGGCAAAAGGAAGGGGCCAAGCCGCTCAGAACTGCGTGTTTCAAGTAAAAAACAAAAAACAAAAAAAAAACAAAAATGGGTAAAGAAAAATTATAGCGACAGTGGATTCGATAAAAACAAATAAGATCATTTAGATATCGAAAGAAATGTAACATCATTCCACCACGACGTTATATCCGTAGCTTGAGCATTCGTTTTGATTCTTTCTATTCCTTTTTTTTTCTTCTTCTAAATTTCGTAAAAGTAATAGGACTAAACACGGCCAACGACGCGCGAGACGCGATTGATTTCAGTCACATCACACAGAAGATCCGCTTCTCGTCGGAAAAATACGCATTTTTTTTTTCATTTTCGGATGCAAAAAATAGATATGTTCTTTTTTTTCCTTTTCTTCGAGTGGAAGGACGCAACGAACGGAGACGGAAATAAAAGCGAAGAGGGGAGGGGGTGCGGGGCGGGCGGACAGAATAAAACAGAAAGAAAGACAATCGTATATTAAGGAATGATAAACAGGCTGCATTTGTTTTGTTTTTAAGACTTATTGCTAAATTGATCACGATGACGAATTGACGAGCCGGCGGGCGTTTAAAGAATCGTGTTCGTTTAAAAAAAGGAAAATCACACGCACATGCGGCGTTCGATTTGGATAAAATGTAAACAACGCCCCTTCTTTCTGGAAAAAATAATAAAATATAGATAATTTACTCGTGTGTGTTCTTATCCGTTGTGCCGGGCATGAAATTCGTAATGCTTCTATACGCGCGCGCGCGTCGCGTTAAAACAAAGAGGAGAAAGAAAGGTGCGCGGCGGAAAATAGTAAAAAGAGAAAAATAGAGGGAGGGGAGAGAGAGAGAGAGAGAGAGCCCGTGTGTTCTCAATTATATGTGTGTGTAAAACACGTGACGCGCGTCCTATTGTCCGCGTTTTTCGCGAGCGCGAAACGCGAGAACGCTGCGCTCTTCTTTAACAATTTGAACCGTTCGGCGACGCGAGATTTGTTTATTGCCAAACGAACAACGACCGCGATTCTTCCCCTTTTTCGTTTTCACGTGGCGCTGGAAAAACGGAAAAGAAACGATTTCGGATCAGGTCGAAGAGGACAAAAAGAGAGAGAGAGAGAGAGAGAGAGAGAGAGAGAGAGAGAGAGAGAGAAACTGTAACAAATAAGAAGAGAAAAAGAAGGAGGATCGAGTAGAATTTCCATTTTTCCAACCGAGAGCCAGCTCGTTTTGGGAATAATTCGTTCAATCCAGCTAAAACTGGCAATTGTTTGGTCGCACTCTGGTCTTGCGGATTGGTCCTTTCCCAACGGCGCCATGTTTATCGATAATTATTCACTAATTTATTCACGAGCTGAGATCTTAAACCTTATTTAACGAAAAAGCACCTCGAATACGCTAAACGAGAATAACAAAAACAAGGAGAGAGAGAGAGAGAAAGAAAGAGAAAAAAAAACAAAAGAAAAAGAGCGGTGTTTCGGAATTAAAAACGGGGACACGACCGAAACGAGTGTCGAGGTTACGATTGGCTAAAGTTTTATGATTGGACAGATCACGCTGACGTTTTCTTGCTTGCTTCGCTTCTTCTTTCTTTTCTTTTTTTTTTGGTTTAGATTTTGCGTGTTTTTTTGTTGTTGCTGTTGTTGTTTCTCTTTAAATGTCGATTTACTTAAACGGCTGTGAACGATCCACGGGAGGGGCGAGTATATTGTGTTTGTTTTTCCATTTTTTCTTTTTTTTCTCTTTTTTCGTTTAAATATCAAAGCATGCAATTCACGAGTCGCGGGAACGCACGCGGCCCGAGAAGACACTGTAACTCTAAACAACGCTAAATAATAAATCGTGGTAGGACGATGTCGTTTCGCGTGGCAGCGATGCTATTTTTCTGGCTCATCCTCATTCTTGCAAAGTTAGAATGCAAAACGGCACGTCGAGTTCTTTTTCATTTTTTCATTTTCTTTACGGAGGCCTCGCGCGGTAATTCGACGCGGCATCGAAACGCCGCGCACCGAAATCATATCTCGAAGCCGGAGTTCTCATTAATTGACCGTCGCGTATTAATTTCTATTATCCTAGGGTCCGGGATCAGTAGACCAATATTGACCAAAAAACGAACTATCTCCGTTTTATAGTTTCAACGAACCATCGAAAGCTTCTTTAGACAAAGCTCGAAATGTTGCGGCGGGACAACACGCGTGATTCGACGAGAGTAAGAGAGATAGATAGAGAGAGAGAGAGAGAGAGAGAGAGAGAGAGAGAGAGAGAGAGAAGAAAATAAACTGGTCAATCAACAAATTCGTTTGTGTAAACGGTTCCCCCGTGACGCCCCACTTTGCAACAGCAGTCACGAAGGTTTGGCAGCCCTGTGTTCCTGTTTTGCGACTAACAAACTATGGCGTACGCGTTTTAGAGCTTAGCAATTATTAAAATACCGAACATACCTGAGCAGAACAAATTATGCTCGTGATAAACTTCCGTAGTAACTTCACACAGATGAAATTGGCAATATTCGCGTGAACAAAGGAATGTCGATTACGCTAGGTTATACAGTCTGTCCCGAAAATGTCTCGCAATCCGGAAATGGGAGGTTCCTGTGATGATTCGAAGCAACTTTTTCCTTTGCGAAAATGTTCTCCGAGGCTTTGTTCACGAGTTATTGACGAAAAAGACACTGGCCAATAAGAGGCGAGCTCGGCTGGCGCGCGGCGGCCCAGCCAACGAGCGCGCGGAGCCCAGTTCCGCTGGTTGGCTCGGCCGTCTCGCGCCAAACGATCTCGCCTCCGATTGGTCACGGTTTTTCGTTGATAACTCGTAAACGAAGCCACGGATCGCATTTTCGCTAAGGAAAAAGTTGCTTCGAATCACCTCGGGAATCCCCTACTTTCGGATTGCGAGACATTTTTGGGACACCCTGAATATACCAAACGAGAGTGGAGATGGTCGCGGCATTATGATTCGAGCTGACGAAGTGTTTAATGAAATGCAAAACGAGGATGCAACGGAGGAACGAACAGGAGGCAGAATGTTCAAATAATATAACGTCTTCTAGGAAGTTTTCTTTTTCTTTTTAGAATTTATCGGAGAAAATTATTTCTATTCGAGTGTTTACGATTCAGGCTATAAGAATCAATTAACAGTAAGAGCAAACGGAGGAAATTAAATGCTACGAGACAGAGTCGAAGGTCCGTTCTCCTTCTCTAAAAAAAAAGCTGTCACAAAGCTCCGAACTTGAACGAAAAGAATTATGTTTAATTTCACAAAGTCGTAAAACAGATCTAATTTAGCATATTATTTGTCGAACGTGTCTTAAAGAACCGACAACAATGTAAGCTTACGTGGCGCCATCTTCGATTAAAAACGACGACATTTAGAACTACTTTCATCTTAATCGAATCGATAAACACAGAGTACAGTAATGTCTCCCTTACTGACGCTCGGATTGTCCACTAAAATGGACAATTCGGGAAGAGGAGATACGATTACACTCGAGCCTTGCGGCTCGTTTTTTTATAATTGTGAACAATTTATAACTATAGAAATAAACCGCAAGTCTCGAATAATCGTGTCTCCTCTTCCCAAATTGTCCATTTTTGTGCGCAATCTGGGCGTCAATTAGAGAGACATTACTGTAGTTCTATAGTTCTATATAAAAAAAAAAAATGCATTGGATGGACAAATTTACTCTCGATACTTCTAAAGTAGATCTAGATAATTTGAGACAATAATAATTATTTAACATTATTCATTCGCGCCGGTGAATAAATTCTATATTCGTAGCAGCGCGAAGAAAATCTGTCCTCTCAGGTATCTTGGGTATTCGGATCAAGTTGATAGCTCTAATTAGAATGCTGCGACAGAATCAAGGGGGTGTATTGGAACGGTCGAAACACGGTTTCCTTTCCGTTAGTTTTAAAAGTCGTATTCGAAGTTATCATTTCACACACGAGATCTTATCACGAGTATGAAAACTAAAGAAGGTAAAAATAGTCATCGCATGACAGCACTGATACACAGATGAAACCTCGAATACGATCTTCAAGAACAGTACAGGGTGTCCCAAAAATGTCTCGCAATCCGAAAGTGGCGGGTTCCTCGGGTGATTCGAAGCAACTTCTTCCTTTACAAAAATTTTCTCCGACGCGCCGTTAACGAGTTATCAACGAAAAACAGTGACCAATGAGAGGCGAGCTCGGCTGGCGCGAGGCGACCGAGCCAATGAGCGGAACTGGGCTTTGCGCGCCGGTTGGCCGGGCCGCCTCGCGTCAGCCGTACTCGATTCTTATTGGTCGCTGTTTTTCGTTGATAACTCGTGAACGGTGCCTCGGAGAACATTTTTGTAAAGGAAAAAGTTGCTTCAAACGATCCGAGGAACCCGCCATTTCCGGATTGCGAGACATTTTTGGGACAGCCGGTGTACCAAAAAATCTAATTCGTATTATAATTCGTAATTGGAATACTGTACGTGCGTCGATTCACGTCACCTGACAGAATTGCTTTGTTTAGGAAAGTAAGTGCGCGGACAACCGACCATTACACAATCTTGAAACAGTTTTTTCACGAGCTATCCTACGGAAACGATTTTCGGTACGTTGCATAACTTACATACGTTACTCGGTTTTTCTCAATTCTGCGCTAATTGGTTTCTCGTCTTTCCCTTAGGTTAAATTCGAAACTGTTATCATTCCGGATGCGTATCTAATCAAATCCAAACTCGATAGGTTGCAATTCGTGTTAGCAATACATCCACAGCGTAGGAACGTTGATAGTGTCCCGTATAGTCTCTCTCGCTTTTTTTTTTTTTAATAGCGCTGTGTATTTGTAGTTTAACATTAGTTCTTTTCACTCGGAGATTAATCGACGTATGCGTTACTGGAAGTAAAAATCAGTTGACGGACTTCGGCAAGTGAACATATGTATGTGTGTATGTGTATGCCACGACCTCGGGTCGCTCGAGTTTGTAAAACTCCTTGTAAGGAAAACAAAATTATCACGGACAACACCTTTTCTTGATTCACACGTAGCGTTTAAAAGCAGCCGTTCTGCTTTAAAATCCGGTTAAATTAAGATCATTCGTTAAAAAACTTCTTCGTGGCTGGTTGATTGGTTGGTTCGTTTGCGGACATCTAGAGAAAATAGATACCGTCACTTTTGTTGTTGTTGTTGGCGTTTCGGTTGTGACCGAGCTTCGAAATGTACGAGCAATTCTCACTATATGGATCCGTCTTCGTGAAGTTATGCGAAGGAAGACGAATGGATTCGTCGGAGAGAGAGAAAAAAAACAAACAAATAAACGGGCGGTTAGCAAAAGCACGTCCTATCGTTTTCTCGGATGTGTTGTGATTCGGAGTCCCCCTCAGGTCAGCATCTGCTTCATCCTGTGACTTCACTTTCTTTTTTTTATTGGTTGACGATCTATCTATTTACATGGGAGTCATTGTTGTGTAGCTGTGAGAGCCAGTACATCATACCAGCTGTATGCTAGGCTATCACGAGAGCACAGGACTAATCTCGGTCGCGTCCTTGCAGTCTTGAATAGATATCTGAGCTAATTCGTGCACTACCTCCTCCTGAGTAGCTGTCTCGGATTTCTTTAATATCGTGTATCCTTGTTGCACCTCCTCGTTCTCGCCGTTCGACTTAGCGTTATTACTCTTCGCCTGTCCGTTCGTTCTTCGTTTGCCGGACGTCTCCTCGCTCGACATCCCCGGGTGAATTTTGAACACGCTCTTGATAATGCTGTTGACCGTGGTCTGAGAACGTTTCGGACTATCGTTCTTCTGGTCGGAAACAAACCTAATGCGAATTGTTCTATTGCTCTCTGTATTTTCTTTATGCTTGTTGCCCTTCGTGACGTTGGCTTTTGACTTTGAATATTTCTGTTCCGGTACGTTCTGACCATTTGGAACGTCCACATTCTTAGCCTTCTGCAGCTTTTCCTCCGACGGAGCCACGTTCTCGGAAGAGTTCGGAGCATCTCGTCCGACGGTCGCCGAAACTGGATCTACAGCGTGAGTATTATCATGTGGTTTTCTGGATGGCTCGAACCCCTCGGAGTTTTCGGTATCGTTACACTTCTTCACGTCTTCGTCCAGATCCGTCACTTGTACGTTCTTCGGCTCCTCGATCGAACTTCTTTCTGTAGGTACTTTATTGTTATCGGTAAGTGTATGGTTAACCGTGTTGTCTTGTCTATCGCTTAATGGTAATTCCCTTTGTAACACCTTGACGGGACTTTTCGGCTTTGTGCTATTGTCGGAAGCATCTTTGTTTTGACAATTTGTACAGGAAGGTTGCTTGGAATGAGTGGGAGAATTCACTTGTCTTTTGCTGACGTTGTTCTTTTGAGCTATGCCCATGTGCGGTCTGCCTAATCTCACAACGTTGATCGACGAGGTGGTGTGAAGATTGAACGACGTCGGTGGTTCGTATTGAGGCATTAATTGAGCTCGATTTAAATGTATCTGTTGCTGTTGCTGCTGCGGTTGCATTCTGTTATGTAGATCAAATTGCATTGTGTTGTCCATTCGTTGCTGGTAATTGATGTACGGTTGAAAAGGTGTTCCTAAATTTGTGTTCATATTTGGATTCATATTCGCGTTTGCGGTCGGACCGTACGAGTTCACATACTGCGGCACCATTTGTCTTGGCAACTGTTGAAACTGATACTGCGGGCCCGGATACGCCGGACAGTTCTGTTGGGGAATATTCTGTACTATGTTCTCTCTACCGCGTTCTCTATAGTTATAACGATCCTGCGCAATCCGCGGAACATTACCGTGATATTGCTGTGGCACTATTTGTCCAGACTGGTACATTTGGTAATGCATACTCTCGTTACTCATTGCCCTACCATATGCGACGCCTGTGTGATACTGAGGAGGTTGTGACGTGCACTCTTGCTGCTGATGGTCTTGATATTCAGGATACAGGCGAACCATAGGCTGCGTATCGATCCAGGTCTCCTGTTGAGGAGGAGGCTGTTCTAGATCTTGCCTAGCTTGTACCGCGTTCCAAACTTCTTTCAATTCACCGGTAATATCTCGGTCCTTTAATATCGTGTATTGTCGTGTGAAAACTACTCCTGTGTTCACTGTTTCCACAAAGTCTAGCAAAAGCTCAATTAAACTGGAACGCTTCTGCAGCAAAAATAGAGCCACGCTAGAATAGAGATAATTCCCGAGATAATCGTAAGTCTATTCGCGAAGGTACCTTTGGATCTGGAGCATTTTTCCCATTGATTCGAAGCACCTCTGGATTGGCCATTACCGCGAATACAAGGGCTTCCGCTTTTGTACGAGGTGGTCTGACTCTCATCCCTCCGTAAAGCGGCACAGGCTGAGAAGGCTTCAAAGGCATTGCAATTTTCTCCCAAGATAAAACATTTACATAACATGGGACTGCAGTACCCTAAAATAAAACGCAACGATACAACTTAGAGAAGCATGTCGAAATTTCAAGCCTGTACGATCTTCGTACGACAGACGCTCTGACGGACTTGTGCACCAACACAGATTTTTCATCTTTTTATAACCTGTACGATATAAATATACCTGTATAAAGTCTTGTATACACATATGAGGTTGAGGTGGATTTTTAAATAGACGAGCGCCGTTGCGCTTCATTCTTGTGGTACCACCTTCAGTCATTTTGCAACTGAAAACAAGTATTTACATGAATTATACGTATAAATGCGACGAGACGGACGAACACTGACATTTCTCACAGATGCATCGAGTCCCAGGTACCACAACACGATTACTGATTAAAAACAACATTTAACGTTAGCACCTTTGTCACACGAAAAGATCACGCGTTATTTTGAATTTATTCAGTTACGATATCGCGCACGATAAATACTCGCGTTGCGGAAAAAGAATAAAAAAACAACTCCAAACCGCAACGTTCACAGATTTTATTTGTGTGAACGAGGAGCAAATTTGTCAAAATATCGGCGGATAATTCGCGTTACGGCATTACCACGCCGTGATTAAAGAACAGCAGGGGTGGCTGAAAATTCGTAACAACAAATGTGGCGGAGCGAATGCGTCAAATTGCATGCTGGTGTACGTACATATATTAACGCGTTGCCAAGTTTTTTAAATGAAAAGAAAAAAGAGAAAATTCACGGAGCAGATGATTCTGATTGCTAATTCGACAGCGGCGGTCGGGCTCGATTGTGAGATAATCCGCGCGAGATCTCAGGATCCATCGGAGCCCTCTCCCTGGCCTATCAACGTAGATTGTCAATATAACCTCAAAATACTTCGAGTTTACGCACGAAATTTTCGGGGCGATCTAAACGAAAGGATTGTACGCGTGACGAAATACGTGACCCGTACACCGTGTAATCTTCAATTACGTAAACTCACCCCGCGGAGCTGTTTCACAAGTAAAAAAACACTCAAACAACCAGGGACACGACACGATACATTATCGGACAGTTTCTGTGGAAAAGATCCATCGCTCCTTTTGTTTATTATTTTTCTGGAGTCTGCGCGATTAAAATGATCATAGGCGCTGTGTCGCTTTACGCGTACGGCACTGGTACTAAAACCGTCGAACATGGCCGAAACCGGAAGTCGTACTTTGCGCACTACTGTGAACCGGTCGGCGAAGTCACTAGATTCAATCGCGGCCCTCTTTTACGGTTAAACATTCGTTTCGGTTCTCGTTATAAGTGAATATATAATAATAAATAATATAATATCTTGTACCGGCGACGTTGAGATCTTGCAAGAAACAGTTTCATTCAACTGCAGAATTAAAGTCGGCGGGATGTTTCTTCCAGCACATTTGTTACAGAATGTTTGATTAGTTTGTTTTGTTCTCGCAGAAGGTATAATTCAATTATAAGTCGCGCGTCGCGTACATATCTTAATATCTGCCGTAATGGATCAGTGACGAATATACGCCGCGTATAAATTGCCGTGCATTTCGCAACGCGTTCTCTTCTTTTTTTCCTATTACGGATCGGATTACCACAATACGTATTCCGCGATGTAACGTGTTTATTATTTTTGCCGGTTTTTCGCGTCGAATGATTCTCGCCAACGTTTACCGTCCTCGTCCTATTTTACCGTTCCCCGATAACACACATCGAGCGCCGTTTCGGTAAGTAGAAAAACGCGTGTGTGTATCATTACGCAGATTATATTTTCGCCGATATTTATTGTATTATATCGCATTTCGCAGTTTGATACACTTCTTTCGGCCGGCAGTGAAATCCGGTATTTTTGCGGCACGATTTACCGCTGCGCGAATGAAATAAAAGTGGCGCGAAACCTTGGCTCGTGTCATTTATAATAATGATCGTTTTCTTTTTTTTTTTGTAACGGTATTTTAACGGACAAATCGTTCCATTTGCGACTTGTTGAATTTAGGTTATTTACATCATCTCTTTGTTTACATAGCCGTTACGATTAAACAGTTGGTAAAATGATATTTTATTCTTCGATTATTCAACGGTTAGGTACAAGCTGGGACAAAAGTTATTTCCTATTCGATTTCCAATCGTTCTCGCACCTTTTTTCTGTTCAGAACATTCTTTTCAGAATATTTTCGGTGCAAACATGAAAACACTGCGATCATTTCGGAAAACATTTCATTAATTGTTTAATTCTTTCAGACAAAATTTCTACGAGATCGTTCCATTCCATGTCGTTGGACCAATTTTAGAATGCAGATTTTATGCACTCGTGACGACGAGTAGGCGAAATTTAAAACAATAGTGAGCTTAAAAAGGATTCTGTTTCGACTTCTATTACTTACAGGTTATGAAAACAATATTTAATTCGCATAATTTTCTTAATGCTTGTAGGTCAGTGGTTTAATGGATAGTAGGCGAAATTGAAAACAACAGTAAGCTCAAAAAGGATTCTGTTTCGGTTTCTATTACTTACAGGTTATGAAAACAATTTTTAATTCGCATAATTTTGTCAATGCTTGTAGGTCAGTGGTTTAATGGATACTTTTCAGTAACCAAGCGAATATTATTATTATTATAAAGGAGCAATGTCAGTATTGCGAGCACCGTTTAAACATCAAGAAAATAATTATTGCTCATCCGGTGAACTATTCGCAATTTTTCACGAAGACAAACAGCAACCAGTACAATGTAATTATATATCGCTGGAAAAAATAGGCCCAACGGAGTTTACCAACCCCCTTTCCGCGAGGTTATTACGACCCCGGCGAGGCTCGAAAAGAAGAAGGATAGAAATTTGCTAAAAGTGTCTCGGCCAAATGACGAGACTAAAAGGCTTCTCAGTCGTAATTGCCAGCAGTTGGTGTCCCGCGAAGCCTATAATTTATTACGGAAGCTCGTGAAGTTTTCCTCCGCGTCCGTGCCCCTGGCCCCCGCCCCCCTCGCCCGCCGCCTCTTCTTATTACTAGCAAATTTATTTATGGCTCGATTATCGCGGGGCGAACACAGTGAGAAACACGCGGCGTCGATTCCGTGGTCCCATGAGGCGCGGGCCCCGGCAGAAAAAAATCCGGTACCAGGTCGGGCCGGGAACACGCTGGAACACGCTGTAGAACGCGAGCGGCATGGAAGACTGTAGTTAGCGACTATTAATATCATCGATCGGGATCGATAGTTGCCTTCGAGGCGTCATAATGATACGGTGGGATCGGGACCGGGGCCTCATCCCGATGCTCTTCCGATATGCCACGTACACACGTTGGTTACATGACGTGCACGAGTGGCGCCACTAACAATCCCCCAAGATTCTCCCCGGGGAACAAACCAACGATAAACTTATTCCATAATGTTTAATTGTTATTCCTCGGGTTGCTCCGCCAGTTTCGGGGCGCATCGATTCCGGGTGACTGCGCGTGCATCGCTGCCAATTAACGCGGTGCCTGTCCGACAACAATGCACTTCGGGTAACCGACGGGGGCTTCGATGGTGGAGTTCACTTACCAGACCCCATCAACTGCTCTTACCACCACCTACGGTTCTCATAATACGAGCCAACGTTCGTAAACAACTGCGCTAGGTCAAACAGTGCCGAAACAGAACATTCGGTTGCTTATGAAAAGTCAGCCTATTTGTGTGTGTGTTAGTGATCGTTGAACGTAGAGAGGACGCTGAAACCGTAGTTCCGATGGCAGCATCGAGGAGGTATCCCAGCCTAGAATCTTCTTCATTTTCTGAATGTACATACATACATACATGTTTCAGGAAATATTTTCACCGAAGGATCTTGCGATGATTCGAGAAATTGAGGAATACGCAGCTGTTCGTTAGCAATAGAATATACGTGGTGCATGAAAATGGATTAAAATGCACCCTAATGCGCGCGGATCGAGAGGAGAAAGAGAGGAAAGAATTCAGGGCCTCTTTTTTGAACACGAAGAAGGTTCTCTCTACGGTCCTGGCAGATTAGCCGCGGTATAATTTTTGTCCAGACGATACAAAATAATCTTTGAACGCGTTTCTTGATCGAAATTATGTTTCTTGAACTGATTGCCATGATATCTCAAGATATACTTGACTGATTTTATTCACATTTGGCGTGTACCGTCAGCACATGTGCTCGAATACATATGTAAAGTTAAAATTATTAAAATGGACAATTCGGGGGGAGGAAATACGATTATAGTTGCCTTATAGTATACCGATTGTTAACTATAAAAATAAGACGTAAATTAATAAACTACTAAATAAGTATCAACAATAATTATCGAATAATTATTAAATCAATAAATTGCCCAATTCTGCTTACAAGCTGATGGACAATTGGTAAGAATTTACTGTACTCTTTTTATAATCTTTTTCAAATATAATTCTCCCTAATTGACGCTCAAGTAGGACCCAAAAAATGTACAATTTTGCAAAAGTAGACACGATCATTCGAACCTCACCCATCGCCAGCACCTACAAAAATCTCATAATCGCGGCTGCTCTTCCCGAACAAGCGCATTTTCGTTTCCAAGCGGACCGTCAATTAGGGAGAAATTCCTGTAGAACGTCTAATGACGTAAGAGGGAAGAAAGAAACGCAAAGGACGCCACCTGCAGCAGGCTCCCGTCATCTCTTAGGATAGACGGCCGTTGCACGGTATATCTCGACTCTATCTTCGGTTTTAATTACGGTGTTCGCGCCTGCTAAACAATTATCTTCGAACGTCGGCGTGGCTGGGTCGGTTCGGTGCGCTCGCGCGCGCGCGCTCGCGCCAGGCCCAGCTCGCTCGCCCTCTCCTTTTTATTTCAACGACGTGCAGGCCCCGTCGTGTGTATCGGTCGGCGAGGCAGACCGTCCTCTTCTCTCTCCGGCCGGCCGAGGGCCGCGTCTCGTGCAATTTTCATCGAGTGGGTGGATACCCATTATTTCGCATTACAGGCTCCTTACGGGGCACCGATCGGGGCCCGGCCCCGAATCGCGGCCTATCGCGCGACTTCGCGTTACATTCGCGCGCCGTCTTCCGCCTGTTGAAACGCTCTCTCGTCGCGGCCCGCCGCTCCAATCATCCGCGCGACGGAGAGGAAAGCCGCGGCGGATTTCAGCGGCGATCCGTTAAAAAACTCCGCCCGTGGACTGTAATTTTTCAGGCTCGTTTTTCCATGGAAACCGAGTCGTTAAAATATCGTTCGGCGCGATGTTCCGTCGATATTCCGGCAAAAATCGTGAAAACGTGTATCGTTGAATAATCGAACGGCGATTTCGGATAAATAATTGAGATCCCCGCGCGTCTCGCGACGCGTTCGCGAATTTAATTGCACTCTTGGTGAGAAAAAACACTTTGAGCGAACAAATTTGAATTATAAAATGTTTATATAATATGATTGATACGAAAGGAGATTTTTATCTGAAATTATTTGATACAGAACTAATTGATTTTCTTTTTCAGGTGTAACTCGGTCGTTGAAAAGAATGTTAACAGAATTTCCATGAATAAATTGTTGAGGAACATGGTCACAAAATTTGGCAAATGAAATTATAAATGATCCTAAGCATTCTTGGATATAGTTTTATCAAGAAGGTCAGATTTTTATATTTATTATATTATTATCATTTTTATTATTAATTAATGTATTATATATATTAAATATATTAGATATTATTATTACATATATTAAATACATTGATATTATTATTATATATATTAAATGTATTGATATTATTATATGTATATATTAAATATATAAGATATTATTATTATATATATTAAATGCATTGATATTATTATATGTATATATTAAATATATTAGATATTATTATTATTATATACATCAAATATATTAGATATTATTATTATTATATGCATTCAATTATTATTAGCTATTATTATTATCAATATTACTATATTTATCATCATCATCATTTATATTTATTTTAGTCTACATATCGTTTATGTATCTGTACAGCTTATTATGTCTGTATAGCATTTATATATGTATTATTATTATTATCATTTATATTTATTTTAGTCTACATAACGTTTATGCACGCGCACGTATCGCCAGCGATTGAATGAAACGAAAAATCATCCGACTCGGTAGAAGAGACGACATTGTCGAAGAAATGATCGCAGGCAACCTAAACTCCGCGTGGGCGCGGAAATATTGTCCGCAGAGATTTCAGTGTCAATGAAATCGCGTCGGTGAAGCCCGATCGTCGACGTCGAAATGATCGCCGGCGAGGCAACGGTGATCGTTCTCTATTCGAAAAGAACCCGTGGATTTTGTTTAAACAGTGCTCGTCAGAGGCTCATCTCATCGTTTCGGACGCGATCCGCGCAAGATCGAAGGAGAAGCGAGTTAGAAAACGAGCGTGAGCGAAAGCAAGAGGAAAAAAAGCTGCTGGAGGGAGGCGAAACCCCAATCTAGCCAGGTGCGCCGGTCGAGCACGGCTCCCTCGGCCGTTCAAATGAACCGTGGGACTCCTTATGGAAATTAATTAACATATCGATCGGCACCGGCTCGCGGCGCGAGCAGCGTGGATAAACAAAACCCGGGAGAAAAGCGAAAACCGGAATAGAAAACGCGCGGGTCGCGTGAAAATGGATGGTCGACGTAATTAAGGGATGAAATTAGAAATCGGTGCGAATTTAGCTGGGCGGCTTCGAACGAACCGTGAGCGATTTGAGAAATAACAGCGAAATATTATATATATGTATTATAATATAATATTAAATATTATATAATAATAATATAAATATATAATAATATTATATAATATTAAATTATAATATAATATTATATATATATTTTAACTGTAAATCTAAAATAACTTTTTTATGGCTTACTAGTATTCTCTCTTATTTTATATAACAAAGTTAATACTATAGCATAGTTAATGCTATATAGTATAGTAGTAACTTAGTATTAACTTAGTATTAACTAATTACAGTATTAACATAAAATACTATATAATATAGTATTAATAATATTATACTATATAGTATAGTTAATACTATGTATAGTATAGTTAATGCAATATGGTATGGTTAATACTATATGGTACAGTTAATACTACAGTTAATACTATAGTTAACACTATATAGTATAGTTAATGCAATATGGTATGGTTAATACTATATAGTACAGTTAATACCACAGTTGATACTATATAGTATAGTTAATGCTATAATTAACTATATAATATAGTTAATACTATAGTCAATACTACAGTTAATACTATATAGTATATATATAGTTAGTATTACACTGATATAGTTAATACTATAGTTAATACCACACAGTATAGTAAACTACAGTATAGCTAATACTACAAGACAGTTAAACACAGTCTACCGTTTCCGAAGCGGCATAAATCGGCTATACCGATAAAACGAAAACTCGGTCGCTGAAAATTGGCACAACATTATATTGAACTTGATCCCATTCCTATGCGACAAGCGTCGGCGTTGTGTGCGACGGTGTTATGTAACGCGATCTTTATAATCGCCGTATGAAATCAACGAAACGAAACGAAACGAAACGAGCATCGACGCGGCGCGCCGCCGACGTTGTGTTTCCGCGACACGGGCCGCGCCGATTCCCGTAAAAGTCGAGCCAGTCATTGGTAATTAATTCACACCTACGAACGGTGCAAGGTAAATCTCTTCGTGCATCGGTGGACGGTGAACCGCGAACGGAGACCGCGGCTACAAGTTCGTCCGACGACGACGACGGATCGAACGGCCCCGGCGGCCAGCGTTTAAATAAACAAAACGCGCCGGGGTACATTGTTGCTCGAACGTTTTCAAAGTTTATTTGTAACGCTTTTATTTGTAACGTTTTTATTGAAAAACGGAATTCTTTCGGTACAGTCTGATATCGAACTCTTTGTCCATGGAATCTTCACATTCGATGCATCAGCTTGAAAATTATTATTATTATTATTATATTATTATTATTATTATAGAATTATATTATTATTATTACTATAGAATTATATAATTATTCTATTATTATTATTATTATTATTATTATTATTATTATTATTATTATTATTATTATTATTTAATTATATAATTATATTATTATTATTATTATTCGCTCGTCGATATTATCGCCATTGCCACGAAGGCGATCGCTTCTTTCCTCCACGAACACCGCGCAATCATTAACGAAACGAAACAAATGCGAGCGGATAAATACTTTTGAACGTCAATGTACATACACAGGGTGTCTTAGAGTAACTCTGTTACAAAAAATTATGTTTATTAATTTTTATTAATTATAATAATAATAATATAATATTTATTTATATTATTATTTTATAATAATAATATTTATTAATTATAAAGTTATATTATATACATAATTTTACATAACATTGTATATAAAACAATTTATAACAAACATTTTCTCGCTGCGAGAACGCGACTCGTCTCTCGATTCATAGAAACGAAGGCCTAGAAGAACATCCTCCCCCCCGCCCCAAAAAAAGAAAACTCGTCCCTCGAGTGTCCGGCGCTCCGAGATCGCAACGATCCGACTGGATCGAAGAGATCTAGCATCGAAGATATATAATTCGACCGTCCCCGGAGTCTCGTCGGAGAGCGCACTAAAATCGAGCCGCGCGCTCGAGCCGAGGCACGCCAATCAAACGCGGACCGGCATAAAAGTTTCACGCCGCGGAAAACCATATCTTTACGGGCCAGACGCGCGGTATTTCTGTTACATCGCTGTTACCCCTGAAATTCCGCTCCGCACCGCTCCGCTCCGAGCCGAGCTGAGCCGAGCAGAGCGGCGCGTCCGCGGCGATTTTTTTAAAACGCGGCTAACTGCGGCTGACATCGAACCTTTCATATTACTGAATCGCTTGCGAAACCCGCCGCGGGAAGAATTGAATGGCCGTCAGGGACCAGAGGGGGGAGGAAGGGGGATGAGGGAGGAAGGAAAGCCGAGGGACGAAGCAGAAAATAAGGAGACCTCGCGGCTGGAGGAAGCGAGGGGGAAAAGGACGAGGGAAGAGGACGAAGACGACGACGACAACGAGGACGACGACGAAGAGGAAGAAGAAGAAGAAGAGGAAGAAGAAGATCGAGCAACAAGATCTCACAAGGTATCTCGATAAATCCCTTTCGCTGGACAAATAACGACAAGGCTCATTACTATAAACACGTCTCGCGTGGTCTCTGCGTGTGGCACGTCGGGTTCTCTCCGTTCTTACCCGGCTATTTTATTTTTATATCTACATGCCTCTCTTTTTTTATTCTCTCTCCCCACCCCCCTCTCTCGTTATTATATTATCCGGAGACGTCCTTCCTAATCGTAGCCGAGCATGCCCGATATATATTATTTGTACGGCGCGCGCGGTTGTCCGCACGAAACGCGATAAACAATGTAAACGAGATCGAATCGTGGGACGTCGATTCTTTTTTGGTCGTCTCTTTTCTTTTTTCTTTCTTCGAAGCGCGTCGGCCGCGCTCGAAACTTGGTGGCGCGCGGGGGTGGCGACGGTTCTTCTTTTCTTTTTTCTTCGTTGTTGTTGTTGTATTGTGTTGGGTTGGCGACTAAGTAATTGCCGATTTCAGTTATTGATGTCTATCACTCCTGTTTTTATGATATCTGTAAATGTTGTATTATAAAATTATTATATATATTATTATTATTATATATATATCAATATTATAGTACTTATAATTATATATAAGTAAGTATATAGTAAGTATAGTACTATATATAATTATAAGTACTATAATATTGTATATATATTATATTACATAAGTATTATAATATTGTGTATACATATATTGTATAATATATTATATATATTATATTATATAAGTATTATAATATTGTGTATACATATATTGTATAATATATTATATATATTATATTATGTAAGTATTATAATATTGTATATATATTGTATAATATATTATATATATTATATTATATAAGTACTATAATATTGTATATATATTATATTACATATATTATATAAGTATTATAATATTTTATATATATTGTATAATATATTATATATATTATTATTATATATTATTATATATAGTAAATTAACCTAGCAATTAACCACAAAAACAATCAACCAACCGATGACAGTCGACCAATCCATCGACCAATCACAAAAATGCCCAACTAATCGCTAATCAATTTGGCATCGAGAAAATCATCGCGCTCCGATTATTATTCTTGCGGATCCGCAGAAAACGCAACGGATCGAACGGGAAAACGCAACGCAGCTCTTGATTCATCGTTCCCGAAATGATGAAGTGCGGAGCGTCCCGTTTTCGCGGGGCCTCGCGTATCATCCGGCCCCGAGAGACACAAATCATCGGAATCGTCACGCATTAAGAGCGTATTACAGTGATTGGAAAGTGATAACCGTAATAACCACTCCGAGCCGTGGCCGTGGCCCTATAAGCCGGTTTTCTACGTGTGCGCGCGCGCGCGAGCGTGTATCGCGAGCGTTCGTATGCATGTGTGCGCGCGCGCGCGCGCGAGCATGCCGGCCGAGAAGGCGTCGACCGATCAGGGGAATCAGCCTTAAATCGCCGATAATTTCTTTCTCCATCCTCGTCCGGCGGACAGGGGACGTGCTTTGGGTATCCAGTACCAGGTACCGGGTGATCGGCTCGTAAAATTTTGTGACATCCAAATTATCTGAATGCAAATCGTACGGGCCTGCCTCCTAACCAACGGTAATTATTAGATATTTGCCTTGTCCCCGGCAACATTGTCCGAGAATCCTTCCATGTACATGTATGTGTGTATGTATGTATTTATTTTTTTCATGTATGTATGTGTGTGTGTATTCGCTCAAAAATTGGCCGGGCCAATCTCGCCGTGACATGGTCGAGCGATATAATCGATCGTTTTTCGGTGGTCGGATGTGTATGTATGTATGTATGTATGTATGTATGTATGTATGTATGTATGTATGTATGTATGTATGTATGTATATTGTTTATTCGTTTTATGCATTTATTTGCTGCATATTTTGGAGCCGGTGTTTTTCCGTTTTCGCAGCGGCTCGAGCATGATTTTGCTGTGATTTTGGAGGCGCGTCGATTGATCGTCGACGTGAAAAGGCGAAATGAAATGTTATAGCAATTGTATGTGGCAATATACAATTATATGTATTATAGCGAGTTATAGGAATTGTATATATTATAGCAAAATATAGCAAATATTTATATTATACCAAATTATAGCAATTATATATAGCAATATACAATTATATATATTATAGCAAATTATAGCAAATATATATATTATACCAGGTTATAGCAATTATGTATATTATACCAAATTATAACAATTATATATATTATATCAAATTATAGCAATTATATATATTATACCAAATTATAGCAAATATATATATTATACCAAGTTATAGCAATTATATATATTATACCAAATTATAGCAAATATATATATTATACCAAGTTATAGCAATTATATATATTATACCAAATTATAGCAATTATATATATTATACCAAGTTATAGCAATTATATATATTATACCAAATTATAGCAATTATATATATTATACCAAATTATAGCAATTATATATATTATACCAAATTATAGCAATTATATATATTATACCAAATTATAGCAATTATATAGCGATTATCAAATAAAATGTACAATAAAATACAATAAAATACACTAAAATACAATAAAATATACATTATCAAATTGTACAATTTTTTTAGAGATTATCCGTGTTCCAACACGAATGAATTTTATGGCATTGTTGAGTATAATTTTCTTGGTTGCTATTAACGTTTATTAATTTATATATACGGTTGTTGATTTAAATTAAAAAGGAAAAGGTTTCATATTTTGATCGAACTTAATTCTCGAATCTGAACGTTAAGTCTAACTTAATATGCTAAATGCCTTAAGTTCAGTTCGAAATTGGGCTAAACTGAATGTATTCGTTTCGGTGTAAATCTGTAATTGGTTTCAGCGTAAATTCGTGTTCGTTTCGATGTAAATCTGTGTTCGTTTGTGGCCAATTTTCGAGGGCGAAGCCATGCGAGCAAAGCCGTCGGCTTATCAATGGTTAAAACAGAATCCTTTCAAATGGAGTTCTACAAACGACCATTTACGTTATTATATGTATATCGTAATATATATGTATATATTATTATATAATACATATTATATTATTATTATTATACGATATTTATTATATTATAATTATTATTATTATTATATATATAATAATAATAATTATAATATAATAAATATCGTTTTGTTGTATAATAATTATAATATAATATATATATATATATATATATATATATATATATATATATATATATATATTATATATTATATATATATTATATTATAATTATTATACAACAAAACGATATTTATTATATTATATTATATACGTATGTATTATATAATAATATATATATATTCCACAATTATTTTAACAGCCGAAAATGAGGGGTAGCTGAGGTCATTTGAAGTAACTTTTTCCTTTGCGAAAATGCAATCCGCGGCTTTGTTCACGAGTTATTAACGAAAAACAGTGATATTTTTAAGAAAAACGCTGTTCACCTTTACTTTAGAACGTCTGAAGAATATTTACTAATTTTTCGGACCCGAAATAATATGTAGTTTAACCGTGACAGCCGTTTTAATTTTCTGCTGTGCATGACACCTCGTGTGTACCATATGAAATTTTTATGCAAGGTGTACAGTAAAGATTAACGAATGATTTGCAAAGCTGATTTAATAATAAATAAGGGACGTAAAGGATTTGTTTATTAGAGAGATATGAAAAATATTATCAGTAAGAAACTCACCCATTTAGTTGAGGATGCGTTTGCTGGCTGAAATTCATGATGTCGAAGGGCATTGACCTTGTACAACGTACAGCTGATCTTTCACTGCACTGTCACCAAACACTGATCACTTAATTAATCACTGATAATCCGAGACATTTGTGGATATTACGAAAGATGACTGAGACGCGTTTGCAGATAATCGTTTATACGACACGTTCGCGGATAATCGTTTATTCGACGCGTTCGTTCGGCAGTCGACGTTTCACTGCCAAAAAATCGAGGCCTCGACCGTGGGCCCTTGTCGTTCGTCTTTCGGCCGTCCGAGGAAATAACACCCGATACCATTTTCTTCGAAGCGCAGGGTACCGCCAAATGAAATAAACAAGATATGCCGAGACGTAAACTGTGTCCGACTCGCTGTCACCCTGCGCTCTTAGAACGTAATTAATGGCCGTGCGAAGAAAATGGTATCGAGTGTCATTTCCTCGGAAGACCGAACGACGAACAACAAGGGCCCACATTTTCGGCTGTTAAAATAATTGTGGAACACCCTGTATATTATATTATTATTAGTATACATATATATTATATTATTATTATTATTGTATTATAATATATATTGTATCATTACTATTATATAATACATATTATAAATTGACAGCAAAGATCTCAAAATGTATCTATTAAATACGTCGAAGCTCTAAAGTGACCCTGTAAATCGATGGAAATAGAAATATACTGTGCCCGTTAATTAACCAAAGATAATAGCATTAACTCATAGATGGCGAGAATAACGGAGTTTCAATAACTGTTTCCAAAACTATTAGCAACGAGGTGACAGGAAATGTCTCATTCGCTATAATATCTCAGTGAAAATCCATTAAGTGAATCGAAACATTAGGCGCGCGGTGTCGCAAATACTAATTAATTATTTGAATACTAATTATCCGTTGCGTGCACGATGTCGAAGAGTATTGACACGGATTTAACAATCCGATCTGTTTCATCAAAAAAAGAAATCACTTTATTAGCAATGAAATTAATCGGCAAAAGTAATTCTCAAGCAAATTGGAATCGGCGTATACGAAATGCCGTCGAAATTTCACGCGAAAAATTACTGGTACTTGATTTTCGCCTTGATCCACCTCCCCCCTTGACAAGGGGGTTAAGATCGTGATTCGGTTTTCTTCACCGTCGCCGAGATAACGATAAGATCACTTAAGAAGCCGAATCTGAAGCCAACGAAAAAGTCGAAGCCGAAGCCAAAGCCGAAGGAAAAACCGGAGCCGAAGCCGAAGGCGAAGGAAAAGACGAAGCCAAAGCCGAAGCCGATAGAAATGCCGAAGCCACGAAGCCGAAGTCACGAAGCCGAAGTCACGAAGTCAAAGCTACGAAGTCAAAGCTACGAAGTCAAAGCCACGAAGCCAAAGCCGCAAAGCCGAAGCCAAAGTCACGAAGCCGAAGCCACGAAGCCAAAGCCGCGAAGCCGAAAAGCCGAAGCCACAAAGTCGAAGCCAAAGCCACAAAGCCGATGTCGAAGCCACGAAGCCAAAGCAACGAAGCCAAAGCCACAAAGCCGAAGCCACGAAGCCAAAGCTGACGGAAAAGCCGAAGCCAAAGCCACGAAGCCGAAGCCACAAAGTCGAAGCCAAAGCCACAAAGCCGAAGCCGAAGCCACGAAGCCGAAGCCGAAGCCACGAAGCCAATGCTGACGGAAAAGCCGAAGCCAAAGCCACGAAGTCAAAGCCGACGGAAAAGCCGAAGCCAAAGCCGAAATCGAAGCCGACAGAAAATCTCAACGCATTCCTCAACCGAGCAATACCTTTTTCACCTGTGGGACTTCCGGCCGTGCCGGGGTACAAATCACCGGAATTGTCGCACATTACGAGCGTATTACAGTGATTCGCCCGTCGAGATAGCCTTAATAACGAGGCAACAAAGTACATGTGTATAGGGGGGCAGGGCGGGGAGGCGTCGACCGCGCAGAAAATCATCTTTAAACCGCCGATAATTTCTTCGTTCGTCCTTTCTCTCGCCCTCCGGGTGGACTGATGGCTGGGGGTTGCTGTCGGGGGGCCGGCCACTCCGGGGCCCACGGGAACGGAGGGGGGAACAGGGCCCCAGACACAGACAGAGAGAGACAGAGAGAAAGAGAAGAAATTGGAAGGAAAGAGACGACAAGAAAGGAGACGATAGCAGAGCGAATGAGAAGAAAAGAGAAGAGAAGAGAGAAAAAGAGAGGAGAGGAGAGCAAAAGAGACGAATAGAGAGAGAGAGAGAGAGAGAGAGAGAGAGAGAGAGAGAGAGAAGAAACTGGAAGGAGAGAGACGACAAGAGAGGAGATGATAGCAGAGCGGATGGGAAGAAAGGAGAAGAGACGCGAAAAAAGAGACGAAAGAGAAAGAGGGGGAGGAGTGGGAGGGGGAGTCGAGTAAGAAAGGTGTCCGTAAGTATATCGCAGGCACGAGGGTCACGAGCGGCTCGTTCGGGCCCCGGTTACGGTGTGATCTTATTATACCGCAAACCGATGATGACCGTGTTTAGGTGTTGGCTTGCCAGATTTAAGAATACACCGGGGCCCCTTCTGCATCGGCGATTATGGTAACGAGGCCTCTTTAGTCACGTTGACGTACACCTTATTCGCGCGTTCCCCGTTTCACGGGCGCGCTATCTTATGCCGCGCCGCTTTTGCACGGGCCCCGACCATAAGGCCGCGCCGGGCCGCACCGCGTCGGGCCGCGCCGCGGCCATACCGGTTCCGAGCGGTTTACCCTCGGTGCCTCCTTATTGAAACTTTGTGGTTACCAACGACGCCGGACGCAAGGCCCCGGCAACTGTCAAAAAGCGTTAGACTAGGCTGCGGACCACGTGCGACCCTGTGTTCGCTAGGATCGCGGGGACCGCTACGGGGAAATTCGGGGAAAAAGGGGGGCCTTGCGCCGAGGCAGGATTTCCTGCGTGAAACGGACCCAAACGGATGGGGACCCGTGGGTCCGACGCTTGCGATCGGACGCAACGACGGCGAGCGGATCGTGCGAGATCGTTTATATAAGGGAATCTGATGATTTATTGTCGAATTGTTCATTTTTTGGGCATGATCGGAACGACGATTAGGGTGAAGTTACTGTTGAATTTTTGTTTTTATTTTTAACGATTTTTTTGGAAGATATTTTTATAGGAATTGTGGCGGAAAATTGTAGCACGTTTAAGGAAAAATTGTGTATAGCACAAATTATATTATATTGTTATGTAATTGTAGTATATTATATTGCTATATGACTGTATTATAATATATTATTATATAATTGTAGTATATTATAATGCTATATAATTGCATTATATTATATTGTTATATAATATCGTACATGTATTGTTATATATAATATATATAAAATATCGTTACTAAATATATTGTGATTTATTGCTGTACACGATTTTTGCATAAATGTGATTAATAATGATAATATAATAAATAATGATAACACATTTAAGGAAAAATTGTGTACGGCAATAATTATATTTAGCAGTACTATTTAGGCCATTGGGAAAATGAATTGGTTCTAGTATCAATAGAGATCATTTTTGCGATTGCAGTTAATATAGTAATTTGTCGTATCGTGAAAAATAATAATTTATTAAAATATCGCCGTAGGAAATGGAGGAAGCTAGCGATATGTATAATAATCTAATAATCTAATAATCTAATAATATAATATATAATAATATATATTATATATAATATAATTAACTTTATAAAATCCTTACTCGACCAGCAATTCATCGAAATTACGAAAAGTTATTCGACGAAAAATCACATTCGCCTCGTAATTATCTTTTTATTACACCGAAAGATTCTCCATCGAGTTGAAGTCCGGACCAACTAAATAAATAATCACTTTTGCAGAAGAAAAAAGGCACTTGTATCGGTTCAATTTTTGCTGCACGCACCGCGCGTACAGCATATCGTATGCATGCTTAGTGTATACGATAACGAGCTATCGTATTCACTCGTAAATTCACTGGCAAGGGATATTTATAACAGAAATAAATACGTTTTATACTTTTTTCAACCTTTTGTTGTACCGGTAACAACAACGGCAATATTATTATTATTATTATTATTATTCACGTTCGAGCAAAGCTAAACAACTCCGACGCGATCGATGGCGAAATAAACTGGCGAACATTTTTTATCACGGTTTCCTTTATCGTATTAAATTTTTAATTTAACAAACCTAGACTGCGATACGGGCCACGAAACGGAATATATTGTACGTATATTCCAACAACCTGATTTCTGTTTATATTTATTATCGGTTCGATAACGGGCGAACGAATTTTATTTCACAGCACGTTCGCCGATCGAAAGCCGGACTCATCGAATCCACGTTTTTCTAAACCGTATACTATGTTGCACGCAAAATCGTGCTAGGTATTTAGTTTCATAAAAACGAGCAACGTTGTCCGTAACCTTTATCTATTTGTTCGATGCAAGTACACATGTATAGTGTATAGTGAATACGATGTATATATGTATATGTATTGGGCGCAACGATGCACGTGTATCCAATAATTCAGGTGTTTACAGTGCATCGAGTTATTCAAGTGGCAGGCAACAATTAAGTAATTGTAATGAGAAGTTCGTTGTGCAGATTGGGAAACATTATTTCATAATTATTATTAATATCATAATCGTATTAAATCATAATCATTATTTCAGAGTAGAAATAAATATGTGATGCGTGTACTATTGTATTTTGAAATGTACTGTGTAATCGTTATAAAATATATTGTAATTGTATTCTATTATATTGTTATATAATATTGTTACATTATTGTAGTATATTATATTGCTATATAATTGTAGTATTATATATTATATTGCTATATAATTGTAGTATTATATATTATATTGCTATATAATTGTAGTATTATATATTATATTGCTATATAATTGTAGTATTATATATTATATTGCTATATAATTGTAGTATTATGTATTATATTGCTATATAATTGCAGTATTATATATTATATTGCTATATAATTGTAGTATTATATATTATATTGCTATATAATTGTAGTATTATATATTATATTGCTATATAATTGTAGTATTATATATTATATTGCTATATAATTGTAGTATATTATATTGCTATATAATTGTATTATATTATATTGCTATGTGATTGTAGTATATTATATTGCTAATATATTGTTATATAATTGTATTATATTATATTGCTATGTGATTGTATTATATATTACACTGCTATATAATTGTATTATATTATATTGCTGTATAATTGTAGTATATTATATTGCTATATAATTGTCATATATTATATTGCTATACATAAATTGTAGTATATTATATTGCTGTGTAATTGTATTATATTATGTTGCTAATATAATTGTATTATAATATATTGCTATATAAAGAATTATATGGCAATATATTATACTATATACTATATTATACAATATATTACACTAGAAAGTATATTATATTGCTATATAATTGTCTTATATTATATTGCTATATAATATTGTTATATAATTGTAGTATATTATATTGCTATATAATTGCATCATATTACATTGTTACACAGAAAACGGAAACGGACGCGAACGATTTCTTGCATATACAAACGTCGTCGAACGAAATGAAAAGTAACGTCGAACGTCGAACGATACGCGAACCTCGTCGCGTTCACAGTTCGGCCGGAAAATTTGGAAAAATTCGTCTCGCAACGTCTCCTCTCCGCTTTTCATTTCGCGAAGCCGATCGGCCAACATCCGAGAGCGCTCGACCATTTTTACAACAGCAGCTTCGTTCGACCGTTCTCCAACAAATACCGTACACGATCGAAAGTAACCGTTGGAACAATTCGAACGTTTCCAGAATCGAACGGCTCACCTTTATCGATCACGGGTTCGCGATAATGAAATGTCAAGCATCGTAGCGGATTCTGATTTCCAAATACACCAAGCATCGTTGATTTATTCAACGCGTGTTTCGTAGGAAGCGATGGTTCGTCGTTATATACATATACACGTGTACATATATAGCAGTGCAAATTTATTCGATCGTTATCGGAGAAGGGGTCACGTGTTTGCGTTCGAGTGTTCGGATAAATTAAAAAAAATTGATTTGCACGGAAATCAGACTCGGGAGCAAAGGGGCACGCTGGTGGCTTCACGAAAACGGGGGAGCTTTTGTACTTAATTATCGGTGCAACCAGACCTAGCCGACAGAAAACAGACCAAATTGAATTACATATCCCCTGCGCGGAGATCAATGCAATTGTATGAGCGTTGTTCGACGGGAGCGCACCTAACTAGCATGCGCTGGGGCTGGTTGCTATACGAATTCAGAGATAACAGCTGAATATTAAAATGCATCGCGATATACGAATGCAATAAATAAATTACAATATATACAATAGATACTAGTAAAAAAACGTAACATAACAAATACAATAAATACTAATAAATAATGTTCAATTTAATTGAATTGCTTGGCAGTTTCTTTTTAACAATAAATACTAATAAATGATATTCAATTTAATTGAATTGCTTGGCAGTTTGTTTTTTATAATAAACAATTCCGTTCTACTTCGTCTGTGTTCAGTATCACCTAAAATAATTAAATTATAATAATTTGTTGTCAAATCTACGTGATTTGTTCCTAGACAGCAAATTTTATGCAGCCATGACAAAAATAAACAAGTGAAATGTATAGCAGAAGAAAAGAATTGAAATTAAAAAAATTGTTAAAAAGAAAAATCATGTTCTGCTATTCGAAATTATTATGGAACAAGAAAACTGGTAATTATTTATTATCATGGCCGTATCATTGATTTTGTTAACCTAGTTTTTGTTCAGCTTAGGTCAGTCCTTGTAAACTCAGATACAATAAGAATTTATTTTTATAACAACTGAAAAGAAAATATGGTTGTATTATACGATCAAAACATTTTTGCCATGAAAAAAACAGTCTGTATATTACGTAACAGCTTCCATAAAACGATATATGTAGAAATGTATGGTGCATGGAGTTCTCTCATTAATTTAATGATGCGTCGGCCCATCGATGTAATAATGTTTTATCCTCAGAAAAGTTTTCGGTTTTTATAACAGAAAATATTTTCACTGAACAGAAATGTCTATGGACGATCGAGTTTCATCTCAGATGAAACGACGAATTAAAAACTAATGTCTGAGATTTCTATTTAGCTGTACATTATATAATAAATCATATTAATATAATAATATTATATTTAATATTAATGTAATAATATTATATTTAATATTCATATATAATAATATTATATTTAAAATTCATATAATAATATTATATTTAAAATTCATATAATAATATTATATTTAATATTCATATATAATAATATTATATTTAAAATTCATATAATAATCATATCAACACAGAACATTTAATAAAATTATTTTCTTTTTAGTAACATTTATAAACGGAGATATAATTAGGGGATGCAAATGTTAAATATACCGTTGCGTGGGAGAGTCGACTGCGTTTGCTCGTTTTGGATACGGTTAACATGGCTTCCTCTAAATGATTCTAAAATATCATCGTTCATAATTATTTCGTTCTTCGAAAATAAATAATTTCCATAGAATTTAATAATTTAATAATTTTTACATTTATTTCTGTATCACAGGAGTTTAGATTTTACTAAATAATAATTTTCACTAACTACATGTATTAATAAATATATATATATACATAATGATATAATAATAATAATAGAAAGTAATATAATAAAAATAATAATAGTATATATATATATATATATATATACTATTATATATATATAATAGTATTAATAATAAAAGTATAATAATATTATATATTATAATATTATTAAAATATATTATTTCATCAAATTTAAATGGAAAAATTGCGTCGTCTGACATTAATTACGTTTTCAACGTTTTGGAGAGCTCAACCAAATTAGGAAAATGAAATTGATTAGCATAAAAATTGTGGTTACATACATATTAATATATATTATATTATAATATGATATTTAAAGAATATTAAATACATATTTATAAATTATATATATATTAGTATATTATTATACATTATATTAATTACGGGGACACTCATGAAACAGGACTTTCCACCCCTTTCGCAACGCCTCTCGCCCCAAAAAATATCAGTAACGCGACATCGAAAACTTATTAAATATATATAAAAAAAACTATTAATATATATAAAAATTATATATATTATTATATTATTATACATTATATTAATTACGATACCACTCATGAAACAGGACTTTTCACCTCCTTCGCACGCCCCTCGCCCCAAAAAATGCGTCAGCAACGCGACATGGAAAACTTATTAAATACATATAAAAAAAAACTATTAAATATATATAAAAATTATATATATATTATTATTAAGGGCACTCATGAAACGGGACTTTTCACCCCTCGCCCCAAAGAATATATCAGTAACGCGACATCGAAAGCTTGTCCCTAGAGACTCGTCCCTGAACGAAGCATATTTCAAGGTCACGAAAGTCAACGAGGTGGCCATCACACGCCGACTAATTACCGATATGCGACCCGCCGAATTGCACACATCGCGCGAGCCACTGTGCGACGTACGCGCACGTGACCCCGACGGGAACGGACCAATCGGCACGCGGTGCACGGCGCAACTCGGTATCGTGAGATTTCTCACGAATTGTCCAGGGATCAGTTGCCGGCGGGGTTGGCGTCGGCGAGGGTGGAGGAGGCCGTTCCGGCGTTGTTGACTGGTACGCGCAGACGCGTTAATGGCCGCGCGAGAGAGAAAGAGCCGGAGAGGCCGAGGCTTCGATGTCATTTCTTGTTTGCGATCCGTTGTTGCCTGTATGAGATATATCCGGCCTAATGACAGGCCACGTCGCGCCGCCTGTGCCGCGAACCCCGTAACCCTCCCCAGCGGTCCCTTCGATTCCGAACCCAGGCGAGAATCTTCTTCCTTTTCCGAAGAACGCGGCGTGCCGCGACGCAACGCGACGATTCGCCCTTGCGTCGCACCGTCAACGCCATTTTTCTTCCCTTGCACAGAAACAGTTCGCGAAATTTTTGAAAAAAAAATATATATATATTTTTTTTTTTTTAAATTTCGCAAACATATATATATAATCGTCTGCGAGCACGTTGATCGTTTTATTGGGGTTTTATGGAATTTTTCGTATGAAGTAACAACTTTGAAAATACAATTGTTCATATATTTCTTGTAATATTTTTTTCTTCTTTTCTTTTCGGAATTTCTTTGTAATATTCTGTCTCTAATCGAGACTTGTGATTTTTTCGATATATTTAGTAACGATATTTTATATAGATTATTTAACAATATGTATGCAATATTATATAACGATATTGTATGAAAATAGCAATATTATATCGTGACAATAGCAATATAATATAGAAATATTGTATAGGGATGATAGCAATATAATATAGCAATATTATATAACGACAGTAGCAATATAATGTAGCAGTATTATATATCGACAATAGCAATATAATATAATAGTATTATATAGTGACAATAGCAATATAATATATCAATATTATATAGCGATATTATATAGCGACAATAGCAATATAATATAGCGATAATAGCAATGTAATGTAGCAGTATTATATAGCAGTATTATATAACGACAATAGCAATATAATATAGCAATATAATATAATAGCAATATTATATAGCGGCAATAGCAATATAATATAGTGACAATAGCAATATAATATATTAATATTATATAGCGATATTATATAGCGACAATAGCAATATAATATATCAATATTATATAGCGATATTATATAGCGACAATAGCAATATAATATAGCGATAATAGCAATGTAATGTAGCAGTATTATATAGCAGTATTATATAACGACAATAGCAATATAATATAACAATATTACATAGTGACACTAGCAATATAATATAGCAACATTAAATAGCGACAATAGCAATATAATATAGCAATATAATACGACAATATTATACAACAATATAATATAACACAATTATACAACAATATAACAACGTATTTTACAACGATTTAATCGTATATTCCAAATCTCAATTGCCAAAACAGTTGCCAAAAATATAACCGTCTACAAGCGTGCCGATCATTTTATCCTAATTTCATGAAATCTTATACAAACTATCAATTCCGTAAATTGCCCAATTTCTTGAAAAGTTCACCAATGCAACCATTTCACCCTCTCTCAACAACAATAAAAACGAGACCCACGAGGCTCTCCTCTTCCCAAATCATCCATATTTTCGTATACAAAATTCCATCAATCATGAAACATTTACTATACAATCTTCTTCCAAGCAACAATTCCAATCAAAAACACTTTCAACCCTTTCAACTGCGAAAACAACATCCCTGCAAGGGGGGAGGGGGTGGAGGACCAGACGCTTCAAGGAAGCCGTAGCACTAAATTTCTTCAAAATATAACCTCGACAATGTCCAAGAAAACATGGGCATCTCGTTGCACACCGCGACGCGGTCCATAGGCGTCGTCATCCTCAAATTAAATTCCGCGAACTATTCGACGCGAAGCGGCTGTTCCAGCTCGTCTTTGCGCTGCGCTGCGCTGCGCGGATCGCCGTCCGTTCCTTCGCATCGATCTCCCAACGAGCAGACACTCCGCGCAGGAATATTCCCTTGACAAAATCGGGATTTCTTTTTGCTAGAGCACGGAGAGGAGAGATCGCCGCGGAAGATCGTATATCGCGTTCGGAGTGGCGACGACGGTGGTGGTGGTGGTGGTGGCGGGTTTCCTCGGCGGGTCTCCCCCGCGCAACAAACCACAACGGCTTGCGAGAGAGCCTCTTGCCATTTTCCAAGGTGGCTGCTTTATTATTGGCACGGAGCCTTAAATCTCGTAGGCGCTCGTAGGCCGTGGCTCCGTCGAAGCCTCCTCCTTGGCAGTCGAGTTGTTGCCGGCTATAATACATTATGCCTACCTAAGGCTGTTAGTGGCCACCTCGTGCTGGCGCGTTAAGTTATTAGAGAATCAATTACTCCTTGCTATTGTTTATGACGGCCCAAGGGTCTGACGCGGTCCCCATCCCCTTCTGCCCCAACCCTGCTGCCCCCCTCGCGCCCCTCCGCTCCGCCGCGCCTCGGCCTCCTTCGCCTCCTCCTCTGCGCCTCGCTCGACCCCCCTGGGCCCCCCGCGTCCCACCTCCCTCCTCCTCCTTTTCTTGCAGCGTCGCCCTCGTCTCTCCTTCTGCCCTTTTTTCGCTCGCCTCCCTCGTTCTCGTTTCATTCGCCTCTTCGCCTTCCTTCCTCCGCGGCCGTTCATCGTACTGTCGGCGCTCTTCCGACCGTCTAAACAGACCTCGTTTGCCCTCCCCTGCCACCCTTCTTCTTCTTCCTCCTCCTTCTTCTTCTTGTTCCTCCTCCGAGCCGTGCAGGCGAACAGAGTTAACGTTGGTTGTTCCGCTAACGAACGCTCGTCGATCACGATTCGTTTCCGTGACGATCGCTCGCCGCACGTTCCGCGATGCGACTGGATGTTTGGATTGAATACGACGAAGCTTTTGCGTTACGTTTCGGCGCTACTGTGCTTTTCCGATCGATTTTCGGGGGAGAATTGTGCGGCGGATGTTGCTGTGAGAGGGACTTTTCTGTTGGTTCGATCCTTCGATCGGCGGAAACGTCGTCGTCGACGACGGGTTCGGACGGTTGGATGGACGTTCTTGTGATTTTATTACGTTTCGAAGTTGCTTCGATTTTAATCCTTTGTACGCGAATTGCGAGTCTAGCCGCTAAAAATTGCGATATAATATTTATATGTGTATGCAGGTGTCCCAAAGTTATGGTACTTGCGGTAAACGGGTTCCTCAGGTCGTTCGAAGCAACTTTTTCCTTTACGAAAATTTTCTCGGAGGCAGCGTTTGCGGGTTATTAAGGAAAAACGCTGACCCAATGAGAGGCAAGCTCGGCTGGGGCCAGGCGGTCCTAGTCAACGAGCGCGCGGAGCCCTGTTCGGCTCATTGGCTCGGCTCGAGCCGAGCTCGCGTCTTATTGGTCGCTGTTTTTCGTCGATAACTCGTAAACGAAACCGCGGATTGCAATTTCGCTGAGGAAAAAGTTGTTTCAAATCACCTCAGCAACCCCTCATTTATATATATTATCACATTCATTGATCGGCATGCCGAAAGCTTCGACCGAAAGCTTCGGTCGCCGCTAAATTTCGCCGTTAAATTATATATAATATAATATAATATAATATAGCTACAATAGCAATATAATATAGCAATATTATATAGCGATATTACATAGCGACAATAGCAATATAGTATAGCAATATTATATAGCGATATTATATAGCGACAATAGCAATATAATATAGCAATATTATACAGCGACAATAGTAATATAATATAGCAATATTATATAGCGGCAATAGCAATATAATATAGCAATATTATATAGCGATATTATATAGCGGCAATAGCAATATAATATAGCAATATTATACAGCGGCAATAGCAATATGATATAGCAATATTATATAGCGGCAATAGCAATATAATATAGCAATATTATATAGCGATATTATATAGCGACAATAGCAATATAATATATCAATATTATAAAGCGATATTATATAGCGACAATAGCAATATAATATATCAATATTATATAGCGGCAATAGCAATATAATATAGCAATATTATACAGCGGCAATAGCAATATGATATAGCAATATTATATAGCGGCAATAGCAATATAATATAGCAATATTATATAGCGACAGTAGCAATATACTATAGCAATATTGTACAGCGACAATAGCAATATAACATAGCAATATTATATTGCAACAATATCTCGATCAGCATGCCGAAAGCTTCGACCGAAAAAGCTTCGGCGGCCGCTAAATTCCGCGGCTAATTCCGAGTGGACAATCGACGCCGTGGAAAAACCGTCTGGCATACGGCGAAGAAAGAGTCCGGAAAGAAGGCCGGACGAAAACGCTTGGGCCCGGTTTGCCCATCCGAGCGAAAAGACGAAGAAGGCTGCGATGGGTGGTCGATCGTGCATGAATGTTTCATGGCTCCTAACTATCCACGAAACATGATCGATGGCCGGTTAGCACTCCACTCGCCGGCCCTTATGGCTGGGCCCCCGGGTCTGCTTCGTGCGTGCGTGTGATTACACAGCCCCGCGTTCCCGTCCGTACGTGTCTCTGCGGTGTGGTTGCGCGAGGCGTAGTTCATAAATACGCCGCCATTTGGCAGTAAATCTTGGTAGCCACCGTGAGCGGCCGAAGGTGGTCTCTCTCGTCCTCGTCCGTTCCAACGCCGCGTTCTTCGTTGTTAATTACCGTGTTTTAACACCTAGCCCCCACACCAGTTTCAGCCCGCGAGGGCCCGCTTCAGCCCCCCTCGCCTCCACCTCGCGAGGCTCGCCGTGTCTCGCTTTCTCTCGGAAACGCCGTCAGGGCCGTCTTCTATCAGCTTGTTCGTTATGTTTTTCAGCTTCTTCTTCTTCTTCGTCTTCTTCGTCTTCCTCTTCTTCTTCTTCTTCGTCGTCTTCTTCTTATTCTTCGTCTTCTTTGGCTCCCTGTGCTCGTGAACGCTGTCGATCGATAGCTTTTCGCGGATTGAGTGGCATTTGCCTCAACGACTTTGACAGATAAGATAATACTTTGGCACTCCGACACGGTAATATAGGTGCGCGATGACGGCCGTAAATTTCCGGGGAGATGAACTTCTATTTCAGTTTTACGAATTGGCTGAGGATGACGATGCCTTGTACAGTAATTTCTCCCTAATTCGCGCTCAGACGGAGCGCGATAATGGACGATTCGGGAGGAGGAGATACGATTGATCGAGCCTCGCGGCGAGTTTTAATTGTTCAATCGGAAGCTCTTTCGAGGTTCGACGTTTCATTATCGCGAACCCGTGATCGATAAAGGTGAGCCGTTCGATTCTGGAAACGATCGAATTGTTCCAACGATCACTTTCGATCGTGTACACTATTTGTTGGAGAACGGTCGAACGAAGCTGCTGTTGTAAAAATGGTCGAGCACTCGCGGATGTTGGCCGATCGGCTTCGCGAAATGAAAAGCGGAGAGGAGACGTTGCGAGACGAATTTTTCCAAATTTTCCGGCCGAACTGTGAACGCGACGGGGTTCGCGTATCGTTCGACGTTCGACGTTACTTTTCATTTCGATCGACGACGTTTGTATATGCAAGAAATCGTTCGCGTCCGTTTCCGTTTTCTGTGTAACAATGTAATATGATGCAATTATATAGCAATATAATATACTACAATTATATAACAATATTATATAGCAATATAATATAAGACAATTATATAGCAATATAATATACTTTCTAGTGTAATATATTGTATAATATAGTATATAGTATAATATATTGCCATATAATTCTTTATATAGCAATATATTATAATACAATTATATTAGCAACATAATATAATACAATTATATAGCGGTATAATATAATACAATTATATAGCAATATAATATAATACAATTATATAGCAGTATAATATAATACAATTATATAGCAATATAATATACGACAATTATATAGCAATATAATATAATACAATTATATAGCAGTATAATATAATACAATTATATAGCAATATAATATACGACAATTATATAGCAATATAATATAATACAATTATATGTATAGCAATATAATTGTAACTATTATAAATGAAGCTATTATACAACAATATTATATAACAATATATTTTATAACAATTACGTAGTAAATTTCAAAATGCAATTGCCAAAATTCGTTGCCAAAAATAAGAATAATTTTACTGAAATCTCGTACGAAACATCAATTCTAAAAATTCACCAATTCATTGAAGCTTTACCAATGGCTCGAACAATCGTGTCTCCTCTCCCCAATAATAGTCCCTTTTCGTATATAATCTACGCATCAAAATTAGAAATAAATTACTCTGCTTCTTCCACGATACCGTCACACGATCGCTTCCTATTTCCACGGTCGATGAAAAAAAAGGAAATAATAATTAACAATCCGTAACGTCTGTCGCGAGAGAACCATCGATCGTCCGACTTCAGTTCCGAGTGTGAACCACCGCTGTGCCAGGTGAATAATAAGGGTTTTCTGATTAAGCGGTCTCCACGAGAGCTTTCTATCCGTCGTAACGGTATTATCTTTTATTGATACGATGACGCCTGTTACGGATTGATTTCTAGTGTTTGCATTGTAATTGAACGGTGCATGGCAGCTCGCGCCGCGCGTTTCATTGATCACCGGCGGCACCCAGGCAGCCAGGCAGCCAAGCAGGTAGGTAGGTAGGTAGAACAATCGATCAGCGGATCGATCACGGAATGCTTTTGACCGGCCCCGGGGCGACGAAATCACTCGTCCCAGGAGCGACCGCGCCCAATGGCAGCTCGAGTTTCAGCATTTTTTGAAGCACCCTGTCGGCCCACCTTTAATTATACATTTGGCAGATATTACTGCTACCAGTTCCTCGTAAATCCCCTCCAGTCGAACGATTTAGGCATCTCCTTTTACGAATAGCTCGGACCCTCTACTTTATACGCTTACGCGTACGCTTTCGCGCTGGCGAGGATTTTTTTTGGTCTCAATTTGTTGCTTTTTTTTCGTTTGTTTCGATGCTGATCGCTGCTCGCAAATGTAACGACAGAAATATTTCGTTCGTGCGCTGTGTTTTGGAAAATCTAATATAATAATATAATAATATATTATTATATTATTAATATATAATATACGATATAATGTAATATAATATAATATACAATATAATACAATCTACGATATAATATACGATATAATATACGATATAATATACGATATAATATACGATATAATATACAATATAATATACGATATAATATACGATATAATATACGATATAATATACGATATAATATACGATATAATATACGATATAATATACGGTATAATGTACAATATAATGTATAATATAATATAATATATCATATAATATACGATATAATATACAATATAATGTACAATATAATATAATATACGATATAACATAATATAATATACAATGTAATATACGATATAATATAATATAATATACAATATAATGTAGAATATAATATAATATATAATATAATATGATATAATATACAGTATAACATAATATAATATAATAATAATAATATTTAATATAATAATATTTCACAAGTCTTTGAAATTTTTCTGTTTCTTGTAAGCGTATAAATAACCTATAAATAATAATTAATAATTATATAATAATAATAATACTAATATAGTATAATAATAATAATAATAATAATAATAATAATAATAATAATACTTCCTAGTAATTTGCCATTAAGTAACCAAGTTCCTCAGTCACCTAAAAAAAAATCGAATCCCTCATTCCACTTTCGAAAGATCCATCGCGTTTTCAAGAAAAGAAAAATATCCAAATATCAATAGAAGACATCGTCGCGAATTTTCGTGCGCGAAATAAATGAAACAATAAACGAACTAAATTAATAGCAAGCATTTTCCCTCGCGGTTTCGTACTCGCATTCGAGTTTTTCAATTTCGTCGACCATTCCCCGCCGCGAACAGTGTAACCGCATTCCTCCCCTCGCGTAACCCTCGCGCTTCTTCCAGCCGAATAAAAAGAAAAACCGACGACCGAAGAAATACAGTAAGAACTTCCGCGTGAAATTACAGGGCAACAGGTTGGCGCGCGACGGGAGCGGACGCTGTAAATTCCGTTCTTCTCGCCCGAAAAACGACTGCTCGCGCCAACAAAGTAACCGCTACAGAGACTCGATCGCGATATTTAACCCTTTGCAGTCGGAGGAGCCATTTTAACTCGAATTCCAAAATAGTTTGTCTGACTTACGGAGTTTCTTCCTTTCCTTCTTTTTATTTTATATGAAACAGAATGTTGCAAATCGTTATTATTAATTACGCTATTAAGAGTCTCGTAAATATAAACAAAATTTGTTATTAATATAAATATTGTTGACATTAAATATTGTTAGAATTAAATATTGGTAGCATCAAATATTGTTAATATTAAATATTGTTAACATTAAATATTGTTGACATTAAATATAGTTCACATTAAATATTGTTGACATTAAATATAGTTCACATTAAATATTGTTGAAATTAAATATAGATCACATTAAATATTGTTGACATTAAA
Organism: Megalopta genalis; assembly: GCF_051020955.1. NCBI lineage: Eukaryota > Metazoa > Arthropoda > Insecta > Hymenoptera > Halictidae > Megalopta > Megalopta genalis. The sequence goes on along the minus strand of NC_135028.1, from coordinate 8,146,787 downwards.
TATTGTTGACATTAAATATAGTTCACATTAAATATTGTTGACATTAAATATAGTTCACATTAAATATTGTTGACATTAAATATAGTTCACATTAAATATTGTTAACGTTAAATATTGTTGACATTAAATATTGTTAGAATTAAATATTGGTAGCATCAAATATTGTTGACATTAAATATTGTTGACATTAAATATAGTTCACATTAAATATTCTCAACATTAAATATTCTCAACATTAAATATTATTAGCATCATTTCCAAACCTGCAACAACAACATTTAATAACACCTTAGAGTCGCGAATCAAGCGCAAAGGTTTAACCGACGCGGCGAATGTTGCAAAATGACGCGCGAGAGGTGAGGGGAGAGGAGAACGTTGCAAAATGCACAGGCGGCGGTGCGGCCGCTAATTAAACAGATTTTACAAATTTATCTGCCGGTGGCATCGACGCGAGCAGTCCCCCCCCCTCTCTCCCCCCGAGAAGCCGTTCGGCTTCTCGATCGTCGGAGGTAAAGACCGGGGGTAGACAGCGCTCCCCGTCAGCGGCCATAACTCTTTATCAATTTGTGGGTTAACCGATAATTGCGTAACGCCATTCATATTCCAGCGGGGCGCGCGTATTAATTCCCGGCCCGCCGTATTTCTTCCGGCCGTCCGAGGCCGCTCGAAACCGGCCGGCCGATCGCAAGCATGGCGCGAGTTTCCAGTCCCGGTGGCCGGCAACCCCGAGATCCTTATCTCTTATCCGGGCCCAGGAGGAACCGCGAGCAGAGACCTTCCTAGGCTGCTGCCGCCGCTGTTGCAGTCTGAACCGCGGCTTCCCGCCGCCGCGGCGAGAGCCGCAGCGGCGCGTTTCACCCTCGCCCGCGCAATTAGAGGCGCGGCGCACTCGGTTATTATCCGTCGGCGGCGGAGCCACTGCGAATTCGTTGCATGCTCCTTAACGAGACGCTAGCGAGAGCGAGGGCCTTGATAAATGACGCGGGTGCCGCGTTTCTCGCGGGAATTTCATTTTTTCTCCGGTACTTTCCTCCGGCTTTCGCGGACTTCGGGACGCGCTGGCGGCGCATGGAGGAAGGATCGTGGAGTTGTATATTTTTTTCGAGGGGATAGGGTGGAAGGATCGATATAATATCGGTGCTTATTTATCGGTGAATTTTTCCGAATTTTTCTTGAGATTTTGGGGGCAAATGTGGACGGAAGAGGCGATGCGATTAACAGAACTTTGTACCTCGTTTTTATAATTGTTGATTATTGGCGATCGTGGTATTTTCGTTTTGACTCGACATTTTTATAATTTCATTGGCTCGAATGACTGTTTTTTTGCTCGCTAAATTGTCCATCTTTTTGTGTACAAGCTGAGCGTTAATTAGGGGAAGGGGTGAATTTATTGTATTTCCATTGGGGTAAACTTTTCCTTAGGGGTTTCAATTTTTTAGACTTTCCAACGCAAATTCCCACGAATCTTGCCGAGAGAAGTGTAAAAATCGAAGTCCCGAATCTAGGAATGCAATTTAAATAAAGAAATGAAGCTCCGAACGCTGAAAATTCGTCAACTTCAGAGGCACGTGATTTTTTAACGAATGAGTTCAGGACTTGTTTTAATTACGTTCCTAGATTCGGGGCTTCGATTTTTAGGCTTCTCTCGGCAAGATTCGTTGGAATTTACACTGGAAAGTCAAGAAAACGGAGACCCCCAAGGAAAAGTTTAGATCCATTGGAATATTCATTAAAAAGTCAAAACGTCAGTAAAAGAAAAAAATAGAAACCCCGAAGGAAAAGTTTAACTTTCCCATTCACCATAATGGTATCTCGCAACATGACAAACTGAATGTAAAATAAGTTGCTGGACAAATGATTAAAACGATTAAGGAGATTTATAAAGAGGAGAGAATGAGGAAGAGACGATATCCCCTTCGAATAATATTCCCACGCATTCTGAAGCATTCACGGCATCAGAGATTGTTATCGGATGGTTTGATGCATAGCAAGAGTAATTCCCTTGGAATTACTAACTTTGGAAATCGTGTGCAATTTAGTAGCTCGGACAGACTATGAGAAGTATATTTTATAGTGTAATGTATAAGTATATAGAAGTATAATAGTATAATAGTATAGAATAATAGTAGTATAATAGTACAGTGTATAATAGTAGTATAATAGTGTATGGTATAATAGTGCAATATAATATAGTAGTATAATAATATAATATAATAGTAGTGTAATAGTACAGTATAATAGTAGTGTAATAGTACAGTATAATAGTATTGTATAATAGTAGTGTAATAGTACATTATAATAGTATAGTATAATAGTACAATATAATAGTAGTATAATAGTGGTATAATAGTATAGTATAATAGTAGTATAATAGTACAATATAATAGTAGTATAATAGTGGTATAATAGTATAGTATAATAGTAGTATAATAGTACAGTATTATAATAGTAGTATAATAATATAGTTTAATAGTAGTATAATAGTATATAGTATAATAGTACAATATAAAAGAGAGTAGTATAATACTAATATAATAATATAGTATAATAGTAGTATAATAGTAGTATAATAGTAGTATAATAGTAGTCTAATAGTACAGTATAATAGTAGCATAATAGTACAATATAATAGTAGTACAATAGCACAGTATAATATATAAACAATAAAATACATATAATATACGAAATAAAATAATAAACTATAAAAAATATATGTATATACTTCCTACTACTTGCAACGACAAAGAAATAAAAGTCTCCCATTCGTTCCCCTTCTTTTTCTAAGCCTACAACGAAATATTAAAAAGCATCTTCCTCTCGTCGTCGTTAACAACAATAACTAACAATTACAAGGGCCGACGATCTTGCCGTCACCGTCCCGGAGAAGCAGCACAGGGCCCCATCGAGATCCCACCCCAAGAATCGACCGTCGAAGCGGAACCGGAAGCGGAACGAGCCGGCATGGGACACGGTGACGCAACCGCGGCGAAGAAAGGACACGCGCATCCGGGTCTCGAAAAGCGATCGGTGGAGGGGGGGCGTTCCGCGTGTGCCTGTGTGGTCGCCGGCCGGCCGGTGCACCGACGCGCCGGGCCCCGGCGCGTCGTCCGTGTGGCGTGGTGCGCGAGAAAAAGGGCGTGACGTATGGTACCCCGGGGTCCCGTGATACGAAAGCGCCTCTCCCCCGAACAGCGCCACCACCGCTGCCGCTTATATTATTACCGGCATACATATTTATGCGTGGAACACGCGAGACACCGGTGAAGGTGTAGAGGAAGAAGCGGCGAGGACGCGCGGGTGGTGGAAGAGTGAGAGAGAGAGGGAGGGGGCCGGGGCCTGGGGAGGCGGAGAGGGGACGCGCGGCGAGGAATGCGCGCGCGAGAGGAGGACTCACGTTCGCTCGGTTGAGTTAGTTATTACTGAATCAATTACCCGCTCGTATTTATAGAGTGTACCGTGTTTCTTTTCTGTTTCTCTCGACGCTCGCCACTCGAGCCCCCCCCCCTCTCGCCCCTCCCGGCCCCCCTTATTTCACCCGTCTCTCTTCCACCGTCGCGATCTTCCTCGCTCCTTCTCTCTCCCTCTCTCTCTCTCTCTCTCTCTCTCTCTCTCTCTCTCCCCCCGGTGTCCCGACCTCCTCCTTCTTCGCCTGACGTTGTCTTCCCGCGAGAGCCTTCGACCGGATCGAGAAGAATCTCCTCGCCGCGAAGCACCGCCGAGATTGCGTCGAGATACGACCGGAAATTCACGGCACCGCCTCGGAATATACGGCACCCACTGGCGACGCGAGCGTAGCTTTTTGCTCTAGCTAGAGCGACCGGGCCCGATCGGACTGGGCCCCACGGTTCAGCTTGTCTATCTGCTTTTGTTCACCGGATGTCGCCGCCGCTGGTTAACCCTTTGACCTCTTGACGCGCGTGTGTTGTCGTTTTGTCGTTCACGGGCCTTGGATGATATCTGCTGCGATTATTAATTGCTATGACTCTTAGGATTCGTATTTAATTAGTGTTTGTCAGACGTAGTTACGTGGGCCACGGTGTCCCGAAAATGTTCTCGAGATGTGGAAATAGGTTCTTCAGGCGATTTGCAGCAACTTTTTCCTTTGCGAAAATGCGATACGAGGCTTCGTTCACGAGTTATTAGCGAAAAACGTTGACCAATGAGCGGCGGGCGCTCGGCTGCCGCCAGGCGGCCGGGCCAATCGGCGGGACTGGGCCCCGCGCGCCCGCAGGCTCGGCCGCGCCTCGCGCCAGCAGAGCTCGCGTCTTATTGGTCAGCGTTTTTCGTTGATAACTCGCGAACGAAGCCTCGGAGAAGATTTTCGTAAAGGAAAAAGTTGCTTCGAATGATCTCAGGAATCTTTTGCTTGCGGATTTGGAGACTTTTTTGGGATGCCCTGTATAACGCGAGTATTTCCAATTGTCCTGCAGTTTGGAGCCAAAAATGGACGACTTGGGGACTGAATATACATCTTGTAATACAAATTGTGATTTATATTGTCAGTGGTATTATTATTATTTGTTATTACTTTGCAAGCAATTTGCTAGCAATTTGCAAGTAATTTGCAAGTAATTCTCGTTCATCCGAGTTTCAAAGTCAGTGGACCTTGCACCGATCGGCTTCTCAGTCGATTCTCAGCCGTCCACGCGCAATTATTAATCCCTGTTCTTCTGTTATTAATTAATAAGAGAATCTAAGCGATCGAATGAAAATTCGACGCGGATTCGTACCGGGTTTCGCGGCGCGATCACGGGTGATATGTGTGCCACGGGAGTGTGAACTTGTCAAGCGTCCCACTCTGAAGCCTCTCTCTCTCTCTCTCTCTCTCTCTCTCTCTCTCTCTCTCTCTCTACGGCGTATCTAATTTTCACCGGTCACTTCCTATTACAACCGGCGATCGAGCAACGGCGTTCGCAAGTGACCAAGATTTATCGCCATCGCCGTCGTATTATTCGACGGTTATCGACGGCTAAACGAGCAGCACGACCAAATCCGTGGGAGACCACTGACAGACGGCGGCGCGGTGCGGCGCGGCGTCGAGCCGCGGATGGTCCCGTAACCGGCAATAACAACGAGGCCAAACGTTGGCAAAACAATTACCACGCGACTTTCTCTCTCCCTCCGCCGGGTCCTTTTCTCGGGCTGGGTCCATTTATACTCGTCGACGAGAGCCGGCCACGAGGCGAATACCGGCCCGGGTTAATGATGGTGTTTCGCTATTATTTCTGAACGCGTGAAAGCTATATCAAGCGTCGACAGAATTCATTTTTTGACAATTCGTTGATTCATTTTTAATTCGAGGGTGGGTATTACTGCGGACGGCCCAAATACTGCGGTGTTTCATGGGAGTAATAGAATGTACGGTTTTATGGTGTGCGATGTTTTATAAACATGAATCTCACGATTTCTTTGTTACGTTTATTATTATTATTATTAGTATTATTATATGCTGCTTTTGTTTTTTGAACAATTTAATTATGATAAAGGCGATAACTAAATCAATGTGAAACTGATGGAAGGAATTATGTCGAGCATCTCGGCTTTTGTTTTTATAGTTGTTGACAATTGGTGAAATTTTGTATTTGGTAAACTTTTAAAGTGAATTGGTAAATTTGCGAAATCGATATTTTATATAAGATTTCATGATGGCTCGATAAAAGTTGATCAGCACGCTCGCAGACGATTATATTTTTGGCAACAAACTTTGGATGTTGCATTTTGAAATGTACTATGCGGTCGTTACAACATATATTGTTATGTAATTGTATTATATTATATTATTATATAATATCGTTTGTATAATTGTATTATACTATGCTGTTTTATAATGTTGTTATATAATTGTATTATACTATATATAATGTTATATAATATTGTTATAATAATAAAATAATATGGTGCTGTTATTGTTATAATAATATAATAATATAATGCTGTTATTCTTATAATAATATAATAATATAATGCTGCTATTGGTATAATAATATAATAATATAATGCTGTTCTTGTTATAATAATATAATAATATAATAATATAATAAAAATATAATATATTGTTATAATATAATATTATTAATTGTATTATATTATATTGTTTAATAATATTGTCATAATAATATAGTAATATAATAATGTTATTGTTATAATAATACAATATATTGTTATATAATTGTATTATACTATACTGTTCTATAATATTGTTATAATAATACAATAATATATGTTCTTGTAATATAATATTGTTAACTGTATTATATTATATTGTTATACAATATTGTTACATAATTGTATTATAATATACTGTTCTATAATATTGTTATAATAATATAATAATATAATACTGTTATTCTTATAATAATATAATAATATAATAAAAATATAATATATTGGTATAATATAATATTGTTAATTGCATTATATTACATTGTTATAAACAATCGCATCCCTTTCCACTCGCAAGCGTATACCCGAAAAAAAGAACTCTCTCTCAAGCCTCGTTATTCACTCACCCCCCTCCACCCCTCCACTTTCCTTCTGTCCATCCGTTTCTTCTTGCGCTATTTGCGCTACTGTTTCAAAGAAGGGGTTACAATTGAGCAGGGAGTTTCATTAGATACTTTTGCCCGAACTGGCAATAAGAAACGGGCGGGAGGGGGGTGGAGAGCCGAACCGTTTGCAAAACAATTACCACGCGACTATCTCTCTCTCTCTCTCTCTCTCTCTCTTCGCCTTTGGATCCCTCCTCGTGCAGAGAGAGAGAGAGAGAGAGAGAGAGAGTGAGAGAGAAAGAGAGAGTGAGAGTGAGAGAGAAAGAGAGAGAGAGAGAGAGAGAGAGGGAGAGAGAGAGAGAGAGTGAGAGAGAAAGAGAGAGTGAGAGTGAGAGAGAAAGAGAGAGAGAGAGGGAGAGAGAGAGAGTGAGAGAGAGAGAGAGTGAGAGAGAGAGGGAGAGAAAGAGTAGCCTCCTCTCGGCCAACTCGCGTGCGCTCGAACCCGCTCGAACCCGCTACTCACTCGCTCGAATCCGCTCGAACGCGCTCGCGCGCTCGTCTCTTCTTCGAGTAAGTAGGTAGCCGGGGCTATTTACGACTATTGCCTCTCTCTTGGCAGGCTCGTTTCATTACCGATGCATTGCCGGATGCCAACGGCACCGGTCCCCAAAGTCACGCGACCATAATGCCCCCGACGACTCATAAATACGCGGCGAGGAAACGAACTTTGCGAGCGAGCTAGGTCCCGCGCCATTGTGATTCTCGCGCGCGAGCGAGCCTGCCTCGCGAGCCTACCACGAAACAATGCCCGCGTCCCGCGACTAGGAAATTGGATTTCAGATTGCGGACTGTGTGGCCTTCCGTGTGGCCCGGGTTAATTACCGAGCCGGATGGATTCGAACGCGGCGGCGGCGACGATCGACGCCGGAGAGAGGATCGATGATTTCCTCTAACGGTCGGAGAACGGTTCACCGTTTCGTTCGGCCAACGATCCATGAATCATCTCGGGTCCGAAAGGGATTTGTCGTTCCGCCGCGGCTGGGACACGCGCGTAACGACATATCCACGGCGCAGAAATATACCGGGCCGAGATTACCATTTTCAATTTAGCGCCGCTGCGAGCCGGCAGCCCCGGCAGCCGAGGAAATTGCCTGGAAACCGGCCCGAGACCGGCCCGAGATTAAACCAACCGGCGCTGTTAAACTTCGACGCTTTTAAATCAGTCGAATGGGTGAACTGTGAACCACACTGTGGAGTGTGTGTGTGCGTTAACACGCGCGCGCTATCGAAGGCGACTCTGCGCGGATAGATGGAGACGGTCGGTTTAGTACGGCTGTCCAGCGGGGCCAGGTTTTTTCCTTGGATGAGGGCCCGTTCTCTCTGTGTGTGAGTGTGTATCGGTGAATTGTTGCTGGAGAAAATGTTCGTCGGACAAATGTGTTATGGAAAATTATGGAAGGTTATATGGAAGGAGGAAATATGGTTTTGTTGTGGTTCGATGGGACGTGGGTTATTGGGGGGGATTGGTGCTTGAATGGGCCCAGATTGGGCATAGATATGGATGAGCTGGGAGAAGGAGACGATGCGATTATTCGAGAATTGCGAAACGTTTTTTTTTGTAGCTGTTGAGGATCGGTGAAACTTTTGACATTGGTAAACTTTCAATAAATTGGTAATTTTGTAGGACTGATATTTCGTATATAAAATGGTTTTAACGATAAGTTTGGCAATTGAGATTTGCAATCGTTATAAAATATATTGTTATGTAATATTGTTATATAATTGTGTTATATTGTATTATTATATAATATTGTATTTTATTATATTGTTATATATAATTGTATTGTACTGTATTGTTACATAATTGCATTATATAATATTGTCATATAATTGGATTATATAATATTGCATCTTATTATATTGTTGTATAATTGTATTATATTGTATTGTTATATAATATTGTATTATATTATATTGTTATATAATATTGTTCTAATTATATACAATTACAATTATGTAATATTGCTGTTATTGTATAATATTGTTATATTATATATTGCTATATAATTGTATTATATTATATTGTTATGCAATTGAATTATATTATTATAATTATGTATATATTATATAATAACAATAGTATATAATATTGTTATATAATTGTATTATACTCTACTGTTATATAATATTGTTATAATAATATAATATTGTTATGTAATTGAATTATATTATAATATCGTTTTATTCGTTCCTTAATCATTTCCCAACACATTTTGCCATTAACTTGTCCCGTCACAACTTCGACATCCATTTTTCCACACATCAAAATATACGAAAATCTCAATTAATTGCCACACAAACCAATCAGAAAACAATAAAACTTAACCCTCGACCTGGTCGTTAACGCGAAGCAAATAACCAAAAAATAGTAAATAAATAAATATATAAATAAAAATACAAAAACAAACAATCTATCATTCGGGTCCGAATTGACCCGGGCTCCGCCTTTAGAGCGTCAATAGCCCCCCCAGTTAACGAGATTGGGTTCAAATGATTCGGTTTTTTGCCCGTGAAATTCGGTATGCGAAGACGTAGAGAAAAAAACGGGGGCCCGACCGAAGGTGAAATTCGCGTTACGAGTCCTTCCTCCGGGGGACCTCCGGATTGTGGAACAATCATCGGGTTGCAACGATGTTTTGGCATGGTCGCCGTCGATGGGGACGACTCCCGTTTCATGGGACCTGCCAGGGGCTCGCCCATGTCGTGGGACACGACAGCGACCACCCCCAAGTTGTGGAACCTAATAGCCGCTGCGACCCCCGAGCCGGTTCGACCCGATATCGATGACCCCGAACCCGTGGAACCCCTGATTATATAATCAAAAGTGTTCGATACCGTTTCGATCATTATTCGTGACGCGAGTGGACAACTTGTCGCGTTTCCTGGGGACGAGCCGAGTGGATCAGATATTATTACTTTCACTGGACTTATTTATTAATGATTTTATATATATATATAAATAAAATATAAATATAATAAACATATATAAAATATATAAACATATATATATAAAAATCTACGAACATTTCTGTAGAATCTTAGAAAAATATTATATTCCATAATATTTTTCTAAGATTCTACAGAAATGTTCGTAGATTTTTAATAATAATTAATTTTAATTATGTTATTATATTATATATTGTATATATTATATATATTATATATATTACTATATTATATATGTACTATATTATATTATTAATTTTAATAATAATTAATTTTATGTAGAGGTGAAATTGATTATGTGACAGATACTTGTATAAAATTTAATTATATATTTATTTATTTTGCTAATATTATTATATATTTACTATTGTATATATTATAAAATTATTATTATTATTATAATGAATTCGTATTATAAGTTATAATTGATTTTTATTACAATTTATACATGTATAATATGTTATATATTATATTATAGATTTATATATTGGCTAATATTATATATTTACTATTATTATTTATTTACTATTATATATATTACAATATTATTATTATTATAATGAATTTTTATTATAAATTTGGGTTATAATTGATTTTTCTCAAATTTATAAATGAGATTATGTTATGAGATTTATATATTTACCATTATTATTTATTTACTATTATATATATATATATATTATAACATTATTATTATTATTATTATTATGATCTTTTATTATAAATTTCAGTTATAATTAATTTTTCACAGATTTATAAATAAGATTATATCATAGATTTGAACTGTAATCAATTTTTACACAAGCTACTATAATATTTTCATAAAAGCATAAACCATTACATGAACTTCATTTCGAGGTTAAAACAATCTCGACTGCAAAAAGTTTTCATAATTATATTTAAGTTGCACCCTTTAAATGTCCGGATAAAAATATTGCGGATCGAAACAGGATAAGAAACAAGAAAATAAAGAAGAAAGAAAATGATGGAAAGAAATCGCGAAAATCTGCCCGAATATCTCGAACGCTGCGTATCGCTGTCGTGCAGCGATGGATCGGAAAGGGCGAATCGCGTCTGTCGCGATTAATACGTTACGGTTAACAACAACGGGGGTTACGTGGCCGCGCGAATAGAGAAAGAGACGGGAACCAGTGAATGCGGAGCGTACGAAAGGAGCAATTTGTTTGGACACGATAATGAGGGGATCGTTAAGACGAATAATGATCCGCGTGTGCCTGTCCTCCCTTCCACGTGACCCGTGCCTTCGTGCTGCACGCCCTTTTATCCTTTAATACGCCACGGAAGGCGCATCATTGGGATTCAAAACCGATGATACGCCGGCGCCACGTGCCGCCTAATGCGATAATGTTCACGTGCTGCGAATCTGTTTCGAGCGTCGATGATGATACGGGACAGGTTTTCCTTTTTTCTTTTCTGCGCGAACCTATTGTTGGGAGTTCCCGTGATTTTTCAGAGGAATTTTGGTGGATCGAGAAATTGACGATTTGGGAAGAGAAGATACGATTGTTATTTATTGTATGATATATTATAGTATGTTATATATTCTATTATATTATATATTATAATATGCTTTATATTATATTATATTATATTACATTACATTACATTACATTATATTACATTACATTACATTACATTATATTACATTACATTACATTACATTACATTATATTATATATTACATTACATTACATTACAGATTACATAAGATTTGACATTACATTACATTACATTACATTCTATATTACATTGCATTCTACATTACATTACATTACATTCCGTTCTACATTACATTGCATTCTACATTACATTACATTACATTACATTACATTACATTCTATATTACACTGCATTCTACATTACATTACATTACATTACATTCTATATTACATTGCATTCTACATTACATTACATTACATTCTATATTACATTGCATTCTACATTACATTACATTACATTACATTCTACATTACATTACATTCTATATTACATTACATCATATTATATTATTAAGAAAGTTTAACATAGGAAAAGTTTCGCCAATTCAGAGGTTTGTTAAATAATAAACGTAATAAATGACAAATGGCTATATTATAAATTGCTACATAATAATAATAATACTATATACTATATATATTTACTCTATACGTATACTACTATATATTATATTTATATTTATATTATATTAATCATGATTTCCAGTCCATTCACCGTTTCAAGAATTCCATTTGAAGGAAATATAAAACGATGAAAAATATCGAAAACAATTATAGATCGCGCGATTAAAATTTGCCAAAAGATTCTAACGACGCAGACTAGATTCCCTTTCTTTTCTTATCGACATAGAGAGCGTATATACATACAATCGATTCCCGCACGGATCACGCACACGTTATTACACTATACAATGTACAATGATCTGATGTAACCGTATCGGTTACTCTTCGTGTCACGCTACACCGTCAACAAAACTCGCGGGCTCTCGGTGAAAGAAACAATCGTCAATTTTTGAAAGTGCCATAATATATGCCAGTTTTTAATCGTCGGCGATTCTTTCGCGTCCCTTTCGCCATGCTTCGCCGTACTTCGACGAGTGCGACTTGGTCGTGAAAATTTAATTGAAAAATTTGATCGAACAAATAAAAAATTAACAAGCTTCGTTGAAATAATTAACTTATCGCGTACGGATGTTTTAATCTGACTTCTTTAGAATTGAAATATAAAATTCTTATTTCGATACTTAAGCACTCGAGTAGTAATTCAAGCACACGATAAGCATCAATTTTCTATGTTTTCTAAGAAAGGAGAATAATTAATATAATTAATTCACAGGCCTGAAAAAGTGTTCGCAGAAAATACTCACGAAAAGTACTCTTCATAAATATATGTCATTTTAATCGATATTCTGCAGAATAATTCTCGGATTGACAGGGGCCTGATCTACAGGGGCCTCAAATGCAAGCTATTATTAAGCTAGCTATTATTAACAATGCTTGACCTGTTTGAAAAACGGGTTAAGACATATATAATAATATTAACTTAAATTAATATTATTAATATATTATATATATATTATAATATTATTATTATTATATTATATTATTATATTATATATAATAATTATATATTATAATAATATATATAATGATATAATATAATAAGTATCGATTATTATTTTATATATAATATAATATAATAAGTATCGATTATTATATTAAATATAATATAATATAATAATCGATACTTAATGTAATTATTATTATATTATATTATATTATATTATTATATATATAATATGATAATATAACAATATAATATAATATATTATTATCATATAATAATAATAATAATAATAATATTAACCCTCGAGCGACGACGCCCCAAAAAATTGCTACACTATTTCTCGAAATCATTCTTTTTCGAATAATTCGCACGCATTTCGACGTAACCTTGAGAATTCGCCGGCCAGAAGTATCGGTGCCCGTCGATCGGTCCCCGCGGGTCCCCAATGGGCCCCGCGCTCGGAGGCGGCCGTACATCGGCGGGGGCCGCATAACGCTGTCAAATTAAAGCGCAGTCATTTAACCGAACGCCACGACCCAGATCTTCCCTCGGACCTGTTGTGTACCTGTTCACACCGCGACCCTCGTACGTCGTACGTGAGGACATACGACGTCGTTAATGCGTGCACGGAAGTTTTCCTCGTAACTGATACTTGTCTCCGTTCTCCAGTTACCACGGAGGAATGGTACCGCGCAGGGTACCATGACCACCTCAGCCGTCGCATTCGTTGCGCTCGAACGTGCAATTTCGAGACACGGTTGCCCCCACCACCGCCCTGCCGCAGCGCGTTCTCCGGCTGGCCCCGATAGTCTAGAGCCGGCTAGACAACACGCTCGCCGCGTCGCGTCGCGCCGCGTCGCGCCGGCAGCTCTTTCCTCTACACAACCTTGCCTGCCGATCCGTCCTGTGAGAATCGCGCGACCGTTTTCAACGAACCATTCAATACCGTCGACGCCGTCCCGTCCCGTTCCGCGCCGCTCCGCTCCCCCCGAGTCCCGCGGGAGCTCTCTCACACTCTCGAAAACCGGAACCGGCCAAAAAGCGTCCCCGCGCGCCGTTTGTTCCGTTACGTGTAACAGGTTGCAACAGCTTCTCGAAAGCGGATCGTGGAGCAGTTACATGGAATTTTTGTCGTTCGAAACCACGGAGCTGAAATTTAGATAAATTGATTTATTTCCGTGTCCCGGAAATACCGTAATTTTGGGACACCCTGTATATATAAAGAATATTTTGCGTCAGAGAGATCGGGAGAGCATTTTTAATGCAAAGTAGGAACGAATACAAGCGTGCTATCGCGAGGTTATGCGGTGGTTTTACGCATAATATATCCCTTAAAATTAAAATAGTGTAAATTAGAGATTCCTGAGGTGATTCGAAGCAACTTTTCCCTTTACAAAAATGTTCTCCGAGGCGCCGTTAACGAGTTATCAACGAAAAACACTGACCAATGAGAGGCGAGCTCGGCTAGCGCGAGGCGGCCGAGCCAACGAGCGGACGAAGGCCGGCTCCGCCCATTGGCTCGGCTGCCTAGCGCCGGATGAGCTCGCCCCTCATTGGTCAGTGTTTGTTCGTTGATAACTCGTAAACAAAGCCGCGTAGAAAATTTTTGTAAAGGAAAAAGTTGCTTCGAATCACCTCGGGTATCTCTAATTTCCCGGACGTGCGATAATTTTGGGACGCCCTGTGTATTAGCGAAGAAACTTTCAGATCCGCCCGAAGCTTTGAACGCGATTCGCAAGATCGGGGTACAGTTTCGCGATAATTGCAATTCGCGATCGATAATTAATTTATTAGAGTGTTTTTTGACTTTTAGTATAACGCTGTACGGCGTCGTGGTTTCGAGATGCAGTAATTTCTCCCTAATTCGCGCTCGGATTGCGCACAGAAATGGACAATTCGGGAAGAGGAGATACGGTTATTCGAGCGCTGCGTCTCGTTTTTTACAGTCATTGACGATCGGTAACTATAAAAACGAGGCACCAGCCTCGAATAATCGTGTCTCCCCTTTGCGAATTGTCCATTTTTGTTTGCAAACCGAGTGTCAATTAGGGAAAATTCACTGTAGAAAAATTGTAACAAATAGATCGCAATGGTAGAGTAATTTCTCCCTAATTCGCACTCAGATTGCGCACAGAAATGGACAATTTTTGAAGAGAAGATACGATTATTCAAGCCTTTCAGCTCGATTTTACAATCATTGACGATTCGTAACTATAAAAATGAACCGCGAGGCTAAAATAATCCTATCTGCACTCCCTAAATTGTCCATTTTCGTCGACAAGCTTCGCGTCAATTAGAGAGACATTACTGTATACGCACCGAACTCGCTCCAATCAACGCAAACAACCATATTTATCGAGCCTAAAATTATCACGCCGCGCTTCTCACCATTTCTCTCACAATTATAAGGTTGAATTTCGGAGCATCGAAATTTACAGCAGCGATTTTTATCGTTATCATTTTCATTCCGACACACTTGCACCGAGATATTGATTTGGCGAGAAAGTAATTTCATTAAAAATTCTAACTTTACAAAAACTTCTTAAACAAACCTCTAGTACGAATTTCGATAACAACGACGCAGCCCCGAATCGCGCTCGATCGAGGTTTTCTTTTTCACCGACAAGGCCCAGAAATTTTACGACCGCGGAATCGCCGAAGAGATGGCGAAAGGTCGTCGAAAAGATGGCGAAAGGTCGCCGAAAAGAACGTAAAATTATTCGACCGATTAAAATCCGTTTCTCCTATAAAAATACACCGAGTTTCGTTTCACATTTCGAACAGCGAAATATCGCTTTCCCGCGAGCCAAACAATTTCGACAATGTTTTCGACGAACAGTCGCGATACGCGACTCCCATCGAAGCGCACCCTTCGCAAAAGCGTCGCAAGGGGTGTCCCTCCCGTCAAGCCAGCCAAAATTCCACAGTTCCGCTATAATTCCCGGCATAAACGTTCCGTTCCCCGCATTACGATATTAATTATGTTTATCGCGATCTCGATCGCGCCGGTCGATGCATTGTATTTTTCTATCGCCGGGGTTGCGCGCGCGCGCGCGCGTAAATTAATTACACGCGTAATTAACCATTCGGCGATATTTGTCGCGACACACGTTTTTCGCAAGATGAGGTGGATCGGGGCCGACAAGCCGCCCCCGAAAACCTATTATCGCGGCCATCGCCTCTGGCCACGTGTTGATTCACGCGCGTACATCTTGCACGCGCGGACAAACACACGGATAAACGAACACACGCACACACACGCACATATATATAGAGGCGGACAGTATGCGAATTTCCGTGCACAATGTCGAGCGGCGGATGATAGGGACGGGTGCAAACAGCCGCGGCGGGGGTGCTAACACAGCCGAGGGTGTCGCCTAACGAGATCACAGCGCCAAGAGGGTAGCTCTCTCTCTCTCTCTCTCTCTCTCTCTCTCTGTCTTCGCGCGCGACAGCCTATCATCTCGGCTGATTCAGTGTAATTCGCGGCTTCCAGCGCGGGGATCGGCTCGCGTTTCTTCGGCGAAATAAACGATTTATTTGGCGCACCGATTGTCCCAGTTTTCGCTGCCGACGAGAAATTGCAGACAAATATTGCCGATTGCTCCTAAAAACCATCCTCTTTCTACGGTTACGATGATTTGTAATCATTCTTCAAGGTCACTGCGAAGAGTAAAGGGTTTGATTGACGGTTGTTGTTTATAAAACAACAGTAATGTTTAATGATAAATTCACGGGGCACGAGAAACAGTTTTTTTTTATAGTAGTTTATAATAGCAGCAATAAGACATTTATTGTGATTTTTAATAAGCGTTATTGTAACATTTGCCGTGAATAACGTAATATGTTATTTTAATGTAATATGGATTATATAATATATGTATATTATATGAATTAGAATATTATAATATTAATATATGTAATATGAATTATAATGTTATAATATTAATATATAAAATATGAATTATAATATTAATATATATAATATGAATTATATAATACATAGTATAATATATAATATATATAATATGAATTATAATATTATAATATTAATATATGTAATATGAATTATAATATTATAATATTAATATATATAATATGAATTATAATATTATAATATTAATATATGTAATATGAATTATAATATTATAATATTAATATATAAAATATGAATTAGAATATTATAATATTATAATATTAATAAATGAACAAATAGCACAGAAAACGTATCTCTACGATATAAATAATCGTAAATGAACAAAAAGTGATCAATCTTTTCCAATCACGCGACACGGGGGCAACAAAAGAGCCAAATAACGTTCGTCAAATAATCGTGCGAATAAAAATGTTAGAACGCCTCGACAAACGAAATACGATCATTGCCGCGCGCGATTTTAACGCGCGATTAAACGCACAACCACACCCTTACAATTAAGCCGGATGTTGCAACAACATTTGTGCACGGTTAATTTTGTTGATGCGCCATGCGTGATTCCGTGAAACCGGGCCCATTATTGCGTTCGACTTCGCGGCCGACAATATTGTATTTTACTAACAACAACAATAATAATGTTTTATAATAATAATATTTCATAATAATATCTTACATATTATTTTTATATATTACTATATATATTATTTCATTATATTTTATATATTATAAAATATTATTATATTATTTAATATCTTATTAAATATTATTATATTAATATTATAATATTTTATAATAATAGCAATATTTTACTAAACAACAAACAATGATAATGATAACCGTGAAATGAAATGTCGTTCAATTGTCAAATTTAATATTAATATGATTAGAAATAATTACAAATTAGTAGATTTGATTTGTAACAGGGTGAATATAGCCTAACCTATATATAAAAGGGTTTATTCTATTTATTTTATATATAATTTTATAAATATTACATAGATAATATTAATATTAATATATATTAAGGTTATGTCAATATTAATATTATTATTTATATTAATATTGATATTATATATATTAAGGTTATGTTAATATTAATATATCATTTATATTAATATTGATATATTATATATATTAATATTGACATAACCTTAATATATATAATATATTAATATTAACATAACCTTAATATATACAATATATTAATATTGACATAACCTTAATATATTTAATATATTAATATTGACACAACCTTAATACATATAATATATCAATATTAATATAAATATTCATACCGCATGAAACATATAACAACAAACAAATCGATGATCTCGCATTAATGGCTCTCGCCAGGGATCGACGGGGATAAGTTGTCTACGGGGATAACGACGTATAACGCACGTAAGTACGGTCGTCCAGAAAATTTCTTCACCGCTGTTCCGTTCACCCGTTCCGACGGTAATTAAAACTTTAATACACCGTGCTCCGCGCCGATAAAAACACACGCGAAGCCATTTAAAGGTTCGCTCTCGCGGGGGGGGGGGGGAGAAGCGAACACAGGGAACTTGAAAAGGTGTTCGGGATTTCGCTCTCTTCCCGCCGGAATATTTTATCCATATACACAGACATAATAGCGCACGAAGAAACGTCGAAAGGCGGCGACGTCGGTTTACGTTCGTTCGTTCGGCCGGCGAGCGAGCGAGCGAACGCCGGAAGTACTTCGCGAAGTCATTTTTGACTTATCGATTGCTCTTGCAAAGAGCCCCCTTCGTAATTACTACCGCAGGATAATTAAAAGCCCGGGCACCCGGCGCGATCCGGCCAAGTTTCACGCACCGGTATCGGCCGTCAGAGGGTGGTGTATAATCGATACCGACATCGAGGGGTGTCTAGAACGGGAAATGCCATGATCGAAGCCACCCCTGCCCTCCCCCTGCCGCACTCTCCGCCCTCGCCGCCGCTCGGGGTATCGTCCACCCTTAAATATTGCGCACCCTCCGATAAACAACCGCGAAGCAACCTATAATAGTTAGGCGACGGCGGGCCCGAAGCACGTCGGGAATAAACGAATCAGCAGGGATGCGCCGCGACGGGATCGTTTATAGGTGATAATGGATTGCCTGGGGATTGTAGCGGGTTATGGTTGCACGACAGATTCGCTTTTCACCGTCAACTGTCTTTCGTAGTTTTATTTTTATATTTTTTTCTTTTTTCTTTTTGGAGGAGGATTTTTGAACGCGGGCGAATATTTTATGGAATTCTTCGGGAATTTTTATTTGTTCGGCTAACTATAATTAGAATTGTGCAGGATTATTGGTATTTGGATCATTATTTATTGGATTATTGGTTGAATTGTTTGTAATTGAATTTATTGTAATTATAATGTAATTCAATTACGTTGGGATTCAATTATTGTACGTTGCAATTTGTAAAACGGATCTTCGGCTCGGTTATGGTCCGATGTAATTTGTAATTGCGATTGGCGGACGAGTACGGTATTCTAAGTAGGTAATTGGATTTGGTAAAATACGAATTGTGGTGTTAATTGTATTAAGACTACGAGTTACGGTGTAATTGAATTGGGATTACGAGTTACGGTGTAATTGAATTGGGATTACGAATTACAGTGTAATTGAAATATGATTACGAATTACGGTATAATTGAATTGGGATTACGAATTATGGAGCAATTGAATTGAAATTACGAATTGCGATGTAATTGAAATATGATTACGAATTGCGATGTAATTGAATTTCGATTACGAATTACGGTGTAATTGAATTGGGATTACGAATTACGGTGTAATTGAATTGAGATTATGAATTACGATATATTTGAATTAAAAGTACGAATTCCGGTATAATTAAATTAAACTTTCGAATTACGGTGTAATCGAATTATGATTAGTAATTGCGATGTAATTGAATTAAGATTGCGAATTGCGGTGTAATTAAATTAAGATCTCGAATATGGTTTAATTGAATTCAGATTACGAATTGCGGTGTTATTGAATTAAGATTTCGAATTATGGTTTAATTGAATTCAGATTACGAATTGCGGTGTCATTGAATTAAGATTTCGAATTACGGTGTAATTGAATTTAAATTATAAATTACGATGTAAATGAATTAAGAGATTACGAATTGCAGTGTAATTGAATTTAGATTACGAATTAATTGAATTGAGACAACGAATTACGATGTAGTTGAATTGAGATTACAAATTGCAGAGTAATTGAATCGAGATTACGAATTGTGGTGTAACTTAATTGAAATTACGAATTACGAATTACAAATTATGAATTGAGTTACGATGTAATTGTAAATTACAAGATTACAAAGATTACAAAGATCGCAAATAACATAAACCAGCGCTGCCTTTTCGTCGCATCGCAGCCCCAGAACTGACCTAAATCGACCGCCCGGCCAAAGAGACATACGATCCCTGCGTGCATATTCAACTCGATACGAAATATTAATATTAAGCCTAATTCACACGAGCGATTTTTCAACCACCCGACAACCACAAAACGGTGGTTGGACGCGTGGTTATGCCGCGTCGCTGGGAGTAAGCCGCTCGCGGACCACTCGCATGTTATCGTAAATTGAATGAAACGCGTATGGTAAATGCTGTAGGAATATTAATTATAAATTATTTACCGGTACAATTAATGGCTGATTAGCATGGAATCGGTGTTTACGGCGACAACGCGACCGCACGACGACCGCCGTTCTGCGGCTGCCCGCGCGTTCCGAGGTGCTCCGACTCTGAATTGAACTTCGAACCTTGTTGTTCCTTGCATCGGAGGCACAAGAAAAGCCTAACTATACAGTTACTGTAATTATATACTGTGTATATATACAATACTATAACCACAAAAATACTGTAAGTGGACGATCTCACCCCCGTCACCGGGTCGGAGCGTCCGCTTGCTAAGGGTGAGAGCGGCCTCGAAAAATAACCTCGACCGTAGCTTGTAAAAAGTATCATAAGTAAAGAAAGTAATTCTCGCGTTGTTTTTCCTTCAGCTTGCCACGTAAATCGCGAGAATTCTCATATTCGTTCATTATCAAGCCTAAAATTATCACGCCGCGCTTCTCACCATTTCTCCCACAATCCTAATTAAATAACCCTCTCCATCAAGCAGTATCAAAGCAAAAATCAGTGCGACTTACAACAATTTCAGCTGCCGCCCTGCAATCTGCACACCGCGGCCGGGTCGCGTCGATTCTGGAACTTCTTCGAATTCGCCAGCAAGGACGAAATTCCGACCTCCGAGCAATGCCACGCCAAGGACATGATCCCTCCCGAGCAGATATCATGCGACCTGGACGAAATCTCGAAGATCGCGCCAACGATTCCAACGGTAACAGCGATGACTTCGACGTCCATAAACCCTAGATCGCGCGGACGCCAGCAAAAGCTTCGGGAATCGCTCCCAAATTGCTATATTATACTATATTATATTATACTATACTATGTTATACTATATTACACTATATTACACTATATTATACTATATTATACCACATTGTCCTATATTATACTATATTATATTGTATTATACTATATTATATTATATTATACTATATTATACTATATTATACTGTATTATACTATATTATATTATATTATACTATATTACACTATATTATACTGTATTATACTATGTTATACTATATTATATTATACTATACCATATTATACTGTATTATACTGTATTGTACTATATTATACTATATTGTACTATATTATATTATACTATATTATACTATATTATATTATACTATACTATGTTATACTATATTACACTATATTACACTATATTATACTATATTATACCACATTGTCCTATATTATACTATATTATATTGTATTATACTATATTATATTATATTATACTATATTATACTATATTATACTGTATTATACTATATTATATTATATTATACTATATTACACTATATTATACTGTATTATACTATGTTATACTATATTATATTATACTATACCATATTATACTGTATTATACTGTATTGTACTATATTATACTATATTGTACTATATTATATTATACTATATTATACTATATTATATTATATTATATTATACTATATTATACTATATTATATTATATTATATTATACTATATTATACTATATTACACTATATTATACTATATTATATTATACTATACTATATTATACTGTATTATACTGTATTGCACTATATTATATTATATTATACTATATTATATCATATTACATTATATAATTATAATTCGAACAAATTACGCGGCCCAGGTAGCGTTTCCCAAAAAAGCCAAAAAAGAAAGAAAAGAAAAAAGAAAAACACAGAGAAAAGAAAACGCTGAAAACGTCTTCGGGCATCCCGTGCGCAGGTTATCATCCCCCTCGTGGCCGGGGACCGTCGTTGCCACGGCCGCGGCCATAAAAACTCCGGGACATGTGCGAAACTAAGATGACAGGACGGATGGTAGGCGTGCGTAAGGACACAGACGTAGGAGACGCCGGCCGATGTCGATGGTGGCAAACTCGCGGAGGCACGGAGGAAGATGAGGTCGGATGTAACCGGACACCTGGCCGCACCGAAGGTAACGTGAGAGCCCCTTTACCCGCCTCCGTTCCTTTTCCTACCACCACCTCCTCCAGCAGCCTCCTTCTCTCCGCCGGCTGCTCGTCCTCCCCGTTCGCCGCGATCCATCCTCCGCCACGTAGAGACTCATCTGCGAGCCGTGGACCCATTGGATAAAAGGGGAGCCGAGGCAGCGATCGGCCGTCCGTCCGTCCGTCCGTCCTCGTCCGTCACCTTCGGGAAGAGCGCCTTCGGGAGCTGGGAGCCGGGAGGCGCGGGAGAACTCAATTATATATCCCACGGGGCGAGGATTGACGGGGATGCTTTTTTAATACCGTGCGCGTCCGGTCTTTCGTTCCCCTGGTTAATCGGGAAACGAACGATCTCTTTATTTCTTTCTTTCTTTTTTTTGCTCCTTTTTCTCTTTCTTCTCCTTTTTTTCACGTTCGGCGGCCGAGGCGCTCGAGAACGCGGGATCCGTTCGTGACGAGCGAAGTATTATCACTGCGGTGGTCATTTTTTTATATTTTTGTCTAGGTATGTTATATGTTAGGCTGCTGGTTTCGATTAGGTTTGGGAATGTTCGGTTCGGTGATTTTTCTTTTTTACCTGGAAAGTGAAGAAATGAAGAAGAGGAACGTTTATGAGGAAACGATGCTTCGAGAGCGTCGGTGGAGACGAATTAGAACGATGATTAAAAAAAAAAACAGTAAAATTCAAGCATAAAGTCGAAGCGGGTTGAATTGATTGAGCTGAGAGTAGAACGTTGAAATTTATCGCAGCGGAGGATATTGGAAGTTGTTTTTGTGCAGGAAATATCTTGTTCGAATTCTGTTTGTCCGAATGTCTCTCTTATTGACGCGGATCAATGTCTCTATGATTGACGCTTAGATTGTGCACTGAAATGGACAGTTTGGGAAGAAGATTATTGGATTATCGGAGGCTTTTATCTCGTTTTTATGGTTCCCGATTTTCAATAACTGTGAAAAGTGAGCTGCGAGGCTCGAATAATCGTATCTCCTCTTCTCGGATTGTCCATTTCTGTGCGCAATCTGAGCGCGAATTAGGGAGACATTACTTTATGTAATTCGCTGCTGGTTCCTTCGAACTACGGAGACAATTATTGCCGAAAAGTATATATATCATTAATATTATATATTAATATATATATCATAAATATTATAATATAATTATATATATCATAAATATTATAATATCATTATACATATATCATATAAATATTAATATCATTATATATATCATCAATATTATAATATAATCATATATATCATCAATATTATAATATCATTATATATATCATCAATATTATAATATAATTATATATATCATAAATATTATAATATCATTATATATATATTATCAATATTATAATATAATTATATATATCAACAATATTATAATATAATTATATATATCATCAATATTATAATATCATTATATATATCATCAATATTATAATATCATTATATATATCATAAATATTATAATATCATTATATATATATTATCAATATTATAATATAATTATATATATCAACAATATTATAATATCATTATATATATCATCAATATTATAATATCATTATATATATATATATATTATCAATATTATAATATAATTATATATATCAACAATATTATAATATAATTATATATATCAACAATATTATAATATAATTATATATATCATCAATATTATAATATCATAGCCCCGACAGCAAAGCGTTAAATATCTTCAATATTTTTACAAAAAAAGCGCTCGACACTTTCTCGACGCGGCGATTCGCCGCGAATCGGCGTTACTCGCCGCGCGTCTCGAGCGTCGCCGCGAAGCGGCCGCGATTCGAGCTCGCGAGATCGATTCGCGAGCGATTCTAAAGTCGCGATTAATTGCCAGCTAATTAACGGAGTTTCCGTTCGCAAACGGGTCGAACGATCTCGTTACGATCGCGAGCGGGGCCGGGCGTGTCTATCGATTTCGCTTCTAATTCTAAAGGTTCTTAATAAAACCGTGCGGCCGGCCGGTGTTCCGTTCGCCGCCTTGCTTAACGACGCAATGGACGATTACAGAAGGCAGTTCCATAAACCGGCGGCTTCCATTAAAATCCCGCGGGGCCCGGGCATTAGATCTCCGAGTGGCGAGAGAGCCACTTATCCCCGTTTCGTAATTTAACGCGCGGGGCCAGTAGTCGCGCGACTCTCCTCGTGAAAGCTTAATGACAAATTAAAATCCGCCGCCGCCGAGCCTATTTTCGCTCTTTCTTGCGATACACCCGGCGTTAGCTCATTACCGAGCGTGTGGCGTACGGCCCCGCGCGGTCCCGGTCACGTAATTCCGGCATTAAACTCTCCCCGTTTCAGTTCAGCTCGTGGGAGATCGATGGCTACCTGCATCTCTCGAACCTCCGCGGCCTCTCGGAACACAATCTCTCTCTCTCTCTCTCTCTCTCTCTCTCTCTGTCTTCGCTGTTCCTAACCACCGTATTCGCCGCCGCGGATCTTATTATGTAAAACTCTTAACGAGCGCTCGCATTCTTGCCGACGGACGGATGGACGGACGGGCGTCGTTTTGCTTGCCGCGAAACGGCCGGATTAAAAGCGCAACGCAGGCGCGAAACGCAATTTATCGGAAACGAATTGAATACGTATGAAATAATAATTTATACGGCGCGTTGTAATTAGGTGGATTTGTTGAGCAGTTGTCGCGGATTGGTTATTTTTTGTTTTGTGGAATAGAGGTTTTCGGTTTGTTCGGTGAGAATTTGTTGGTTGTTCGAGAAAGAATTCGGTTCGAATATGAATTCATTCGAAGAAGAATTCAGTTGAAATACGTTTTAATTTGAAGGAGAATTCATTCGAATATGAATTGATTCGGATAAGAATTCATTCGAATAAGAATTCATTCGAATATGGATTCATTCGAATAAGAATTCATTTGAAATTAGATTTAATTCGAATACGAATTTATTCGAATAAGATTTAATTCGAATACGAATTCATTCGAAATAAGATTTAATTCGAATAAGAATTCATTCGAATATGAATTCATTCGGATAAGAATTCATTCGAATAAGTATTCACTCAAATAAGAACTCGTTTGAATAAGAACTCGTTCGAATAAGAATTCATTCGTGCAAGAACTCATTCGAATACAATTGAATTCGAACAAGAATTCATTAGAATAAGAATTCATTCTAGTAAGATTCGAACAAGATTTAATTCGAATAAGAATTCAGTAGAATAAGAATTCATTTGAATAATAACTCATTTAAATAAGAATTCATTCGAATAAGTATTCACTCAAATAAGAACTCGTTCGAATAAGAATTCATTCGTGCAAGAACTCATTCGAATACAATTGAATTCGAACAAGAATTCATACGAATAAGAATTCATTCTAATAAGAAGTCATTCGAATAAGAATTCATTCGAACAAGATTTAATTCGAATAAGAATTCATTCGAACAAAATTTAATTCGAACAAGAATTCATTCGAATGAGAATTCAGTAGAATAAGAATACATTCGAATAAAAATTCATTCGAATAAAATTTCATTCATATAAGATTCCATTCGAATAAATACATGAAATAATTTATGACGAATAATGAGTACCTGTTATTCGAATAAAACATTCAACTAAAGAGTATTCATTCGGATAATTATTTTAGATAAATATTTATTCGCCGGCTTGCACATTTTCAGCGATAAATGAGAGCGAGCGAGAGAGAGAGAGAGAGAGAGAGAGAGAGAGAGAGAGGGAAAGATGAGAAGGGGAAATAAGAGAGAGAGAGAGGAAGAGAGAATGGGAGAGAGAGATAGTGGAAGAGAGAGAGAGAGAGGGGGGGGAGGGAGAGAGAGGGAGAGAAATAGAGACTGGCCCGTTTGCGGGACACCCCGTGGAAGAAAAATGTGTCGATACAGTTCCCGACGATAGGTTAAGTAAGAGAGTTGCCACATAGGGGCTCGCGGTGGTAATTCAATCCCCCTTGGGCGTAGGTAGGTACGTACTTACATCCAGCCGTGTACATGCTCCGCAGTACGTAAGATCGGCTACACACTGACGGCCGAAGACGCAGGGAAAGGACGATGGGAGGAGTAGAGCCAATGCGGAGTGGCGCGGAGAAGAGAGGAGAGGAGAGGAGAGGTTTGGTAGCGGTCGACGGAGACGGAACCCGCGGAGGAGACAGAAAAGTCTCACGGAGGAAGTTGGACGCGGTATGCCGCGCCGCGCTGATAGTGGGAACGCTCCGTCGAGGATGATGGATCATTTCGGATGCGACAGGTGACGATTCGATCAAGACGTCAAGCTTTCGAAAGCCTGCGATACTGGCTCCTCGTGTGCCCGACGAGTCCAGAAACGCTTCGAACGCGATTATTAATCGTTTGCATTGGAATTGCAATTTTGTGGCACCGACGACATTTTATTTTATTATATGTTATTATATGTGGCTGGATAACAATGATTATTATAATGCAAATTTGTTTTTAGTTACCTTCGCATTTTCTTCTTTTTTGTTGTATTAATAGCAGGCCGGTCAAACAAAATAGAAATTCATTCGAATAAGATTGAATTCGAATAAGAATTTATTCGAATGAATTCTTATTCGAATTAAGAAGAATTCATTCAAATAAATTCTTATTCGAGTTAAGAAGAATTCATTCGAATAAATTCTTATTCGAACTAAGAAGAATTCATTCGAATAAATTCTTATTCGAACTAAGAAGAATTCATTCAAATAAATTCTTATTCGAGTTAAGAAGAATTCATTCGAATAAATTCTTATTCGAACTAAGAAGAATTCATTCGAATAAATTCTTATTCGAACTAAGAAGAATTCATTCGAATAAATTCTTATTCGAACTAAGGAGGATTCATTCGAATAAATACTTATTCGAATCAAGAAGAATTCATTCGAATAAGAATTCATTCGAAATAAGATTTAATTCGAGTCGATTGTAAGGAATATATATTGCATAAAAAAAAGGATTTCTTCTTTCAATAATTTTAATACGCCGAAAATGATGTAACGTTATTTTTAAATACTTTTCATTAAAAATTCGTAAAATCAGCGGTCCATTTATTAGACTGTCTCTGTTTATGCAAAGTACCAATTGTCTAACTTAATTGTAAAGAACATAGATTAAAAATAAGATATGTATTTTTTCTTTTTATATTTTTAATACATTTCATAACATTTTTAAATATTTACCAAGGTTGTTGCAAACAATCTAGAATTAAATACTTATGTAAATACTTATACAAATAAATACTTATGTAAATAAAAATTATACTTATACTTAAATACTTATATAAATAATTACAAATTATTCGTCTTAATAATTCTGATAAGCTGAAAATAATGTAACAATAATTATTAAATTGTTTTCACGTTTTCACAATTTCATATGTTGATTGAAAACTGTTCGCGTTGTCGTTCGTGTCATCGGAAGACAAACAGGCAAAAAACGAGAGAGAAAGATACGTACATACATCGTTCGCGGTTGTCGCGTCGCGAGAGCCTCCTGAATAAGTTGTACGCAGGAGATCTCGGCCCCCGAAAAAGTAGAACAAGACCGCGGCAGCGTCCGAGTCCGGCCCGGAACTCAGTAGAACAAGATGGTAAGGGTCAGCCTCGTTATCAAGTCGGACATCCTAATCCCCTAATTGTAAGACGAGCTCGGAGGGGCGTGCCCCTTTTTTGTATATTCTTCGTCCGGTTCTCTAACGTTCTCTCCGGTTTGAGAGAGAAAGAGACGGAGAGAAATGCGAGGGAAAGAGAGTCCGAGAGGGAGAGAGAGAACGAAGGAAATTCTTCCTCTATTTCTCTCTCTCTCTCCCTCTCTATTTCTCTCTGTATTTCTTCTTCTCTCTCTTTCTCTCCCTATTTCTCTCTCTCTCTCTTTCGCTCTCGCTCTATTTCTTTCTCTATAATGCTCCCTGTCTCTCTCTCTATTTTTCTCTTTGTATTTCTACCTATTTCTCTCTGTATTTCTCTCACCCTCTCTCTCTCTCTCTCTCTCTATTTCTCTCTATCTCTCGCTCTCGCTCTCGCTCTATTCCTTTCTCTGTAATTCTCCATGTTTCTCTCTCTTTCCCTCTCTCTCTGTGTTTCTCCCTCTTTTCCTCTCGCCCTTTCTCTCTCTTTCTCTCTTTCTCATTAGAGTTGGAGGTAGAGATAAATGTAGATGAATAGAGATAGATATAGCGGTGGCTAGAGACAGGGGTAGAGGTAGATAGAGGTAAATAGAGATAAATAAAGATAGAGGTAGAGATTGATAGAGGTAGAAAGGATAGAAAGGGATAGGCAGAGATAGATTGAGATAGATAGAGACAGACCGAGCTAGATAGAGATTAGATAGAGCAGAATAGAGACATTTAGAGCTAGGTGGAGCTAGATAGAGCTAGATAGAGATAGATGGAGCTAAATAGAGCTAAATAGAACTAGATAGAGATGGAGATGGAGCTAGGTAGAGATAGATAGAGCTAGATAGAGATAGATAGAGCTAGATAGAAATAAATAGATCTAGATAGAGCTAATTAGAGCTAGATTGAAACAGATGGAGCTAGATAGAGCTACATAGAGCTAAATATAACTATATAGAGCTAGATAGAAACAGGTGTGTGTGTGGAGCTAGAGATAAATAGAGCTAGATTGAGATCGAGCTAGATAGAGCTAGATAGAGACAGATGGAGCTAGATAGAGATAGACGGAGAT
This sequence comes from Megalopta genalis, assembly GCF_051020955.1. NCBI lineage: Eukaryota > Metazoa > Arthropoda > Insecta > Hymenoptera > Halictidae > Megalopta > Megalopta genalis. Next base: position 8,117,941 of record NC_135028.1, on the reverse strand, counting down.
GGAGATGGAGCTAGATAGAGATAGGTAGAGCTAACTAAAGCTAGAGAGTTCTGGATAAGGATAGATGGTGCCAGATAGAGACAGATTGAGCTAGATAGAGATAAATAGAGCTAGATAAAGACAGTTCGAGCTAGATGTTGTTAGATAGAGCTAGATAGAGATAGAGCTATATAGAAACAGATGGATATAGATAAAGTTAAGATAGTGCTTGATAGAGCTAGATAGAGCCAGATAGAGACATATAGACCAAAAATAGAGCTAAATAAAGCTCGATAGACTCAGATAGCGATATAAATAGACAGATAAATACGGCGAAAGTGGAAGAAAGAAGAGGCTCTTGGCAAAGCTGGGCGAAGAAAGACGGGTTATAACGAAGGAAGCTCGACTGGCCAGTGGACACTGGTGTAGCAAAGACACTCGCAATCAGGGGAGAAGGAGAGCGAATAGAAGAGGAAAGGAGACCAGTTGGACGGCGACGGGAAGGAGACGGAGGGAGGCACACGAAGGAAGCTCGCCTTGCATGGCGGCCTCGAGTACCTACCGACTCCCACCGACTGGCTGCACCATCGCCATCGCCTCCACCTTCTTTGCCCCACCTCCTACCTACCTATCCTCGACGCGTATCCTGCACCTTCAGGGTGGCGTCACGCTCAAGACGCTTCCGGTGTTAAATTACTCGGTGCCTCTCTCTTTTTCGCTCTCCTCCTCCTCCTCCTCCTCCTCCTCCTTCTCCTCTTCCTCGTCCGCCACCATCACCTCTTCCTCCGCCGCCACCGCCGCCGACGTCGACGCTGCCACCTCTTGCTTCCTCTCTTCGGCAAACTTCTTCACCTCCATCACCGTTCTTCTTCTCATCTCCGCGCTTTTTGTCTCGGTACATGCTCTCCTCCATCTCCTTTTTTCGCTCTCTCTCTCTCCCTCTCTTGCTCTCTGTCCCTCTTTTTCTTTTCTCTCTCTCTCTCTCACTCTCTGTCTCTTTGTCTCTCTTACTCCTTTTTTCGGTTCGCCCCGTCTCATCGACCCCTTCGCTCTCCGTCCAGCCGTTCGTTTGTTGCTTTCAACGTAAGTGGAGCGATCGGGTTGTTGTTCTTCTGGTGTTGTTACTTTCGGCGTTGAACGTTCGGTGGATTCGGTGGATTCTGGCGATGGCTTGATCGCGGATCTTTGTTCAGGGTTAAAATTGTCTTTGTTGAGCGTGAGAAGGTGTAAATAATTAGACTTCTCGGCCTCATTTCACGCGTTCAGCGCCGAGCTGTTTTCATAAGATTCTTCTGGTCAACTGATACTTTAAAGTTGATATGATCTGCTATAATTGCTGATACTATAAAAGCTAATACGACAATGAATGTTTTATTATATCATAATATTATTATATATTATATTATTATAATATTATATTATAATATAAAAGCTGTTCTATGACGGTTTTGGAATATAATATTATAATATAATATAATAATATAATATTATAATATAATATAATAATATAATATTGTAATATATAATATAATAATATAATATAATAATATAATAAATTAATATAATATTATATTTCAAAATCGTCATAGAACAGCTTTCAGCGCATTAAATAAACATAGAAGCGTGTGCCGCCGGTGGAACGTGTTAACAATTTTTAATACTAGATTCACGGGCCTCGTCAAAATAACGAGTTTTTCTTTATTTACGATTTATTTACTCAATTGCGAATGTTACAGTAACGCTTGTTAAAAAATCAGAATAAACGTCTTATTGTTGCTCTTATAAGCTGACATAAAACAGCTTGTAAGCTGTTTCTCAAGCTGTCATTTCAAGTGGCGATTATATAAATTTTGATTATGACGTGAAAATGTCAGTGATGCGAACTGTCGTTCTGTTATTAAATTGATGGTTAGCGGTATCGTTTTTTTATCAACTCAGTATTTCTCACTTTGATGTTTCGTTTCCTATTTTGTACATTAAAGCAGATAGCTGCCTATAATCGCGAGTTATTGTGACGATAACTTTATTCTATACTTCTTATACTTTTTATACATTCTTCTTATACTTTTTATACTTATTTTATACTTTTTATACTTTTTTATACTTACTATACTTTTGATACTTATTTTATACTTTCTATACATTCTATACTTTTTGTACTTATTTTATACTTTTATACTTCTTATACTTCTTATACTGTTTATACTTATTTTATACTTTTTTATACTTTTATACTATTTTTTATACTACTTTTTTACTTACTATTTTTTACTACTACTTTACTACTACTTACTATTTTTTATACTTACTTTTATACTATTTTATACTACATACTATTTTTTACACTTTTTTAATTCTTATTTTATACGTTCTATACTTTTTATACTTATTTTATACTTTTATACTTCTTATACTTATTTTATACTTTTTATACTTTTCATACTTATTTTATACTTTATTTTACGACTATAGCCAAACAAGCTTCTCTAGCAGTTCCTCCGTCATCTAAAAAAAAGCATTCAATTCAACCAACCCAATTTCCAAAAACTAACACCGCATCTCGACACACTTTCGTGTCCCACTGTACCCGGCCCAAGAGCATCGAAAGCCCATTAATCACAATCAATCCTTGCTCTATTCCGGGATTCCCCGTGGACGCTAACACACGCCCGGTAGCAGTTTCTCGAGTTCTCTCACCGAGACAGAGAAAGAGAGAGAGAGAGAAAGAGAGACTGCTCCATTAGCGGAACTACCTCAAAGGATCCGAAGAGATCGTCCGAAGATCGAAGTGTGTACCGGAACGCGTCGTGTGTGGCTTCGCCACCGTTCGTTCCCGATATCCGGCGAAAATGAAGAAACCCGGGTTCCCGTTACCGGACGGTTTGTTTACAAGTGTTTTTCCACCGAAGGGCCTCGTCGAACAGCGATCCTTGTCGATCTCAGAGACAGAAAGAGGTGTCGTCGGTCCCCCCTCCTCTCCTCCCCAGCGCTTCTTAACTCCGCCGGGCAATAATGGAACTTCTAAAACACAGATTTTTCCCGTTGGTTTAACGATCTCTCGAAGCGTTGATACAGATCGCGGAGAGGCGCATTCTCCTAGCCCCCTGAGTTCGGGGCTTAACGAGCCGGATCTCACGACGTAAATTACAAATAATAAATATCCGGCCTGCGAGGTTTATCGCGGCCGAAAGATCGGGGATTTCGGGACCGGATAGGGCGCCGGGACCCGGCCCGCGATGTGGGCGGGCATCGGGCCCCCACCCCCCACCCCTCTTCCACCGGGGGCCCCCCACTGACACGACGCCGCGTGGTGCCCGCTGTCTTGCCTGACCCTTTCTCGCCCCCTCGTCACCTACCGGGGGGAAAAAACAATGCTGCCAACGGGGCACACCTGACCCGCGAGAAACGGGGCCCGGCACACGGTCTCGTCACTCGTGTTGTCGATTTTTCAATGCCGGGGCCCGGTTTGCGACCACTATATGCATAAATACGTTTGCTACGAGCGATCTTTAACGGGGACCAGGAGATGTCGCGGAGTTTCTTTGGCGGTGGTCGATTGCGATGCGATTCGGTTCGGTGTTTGGATGTATGTGTGTATGTATGTATTAGGTGGTGGGATTTGTTATTTTGGATTTTTAATTTTCTTTTCTTTTCTTTTGGTGGAAATGGAAGGTTCTTGTCGGTTTTGTTTGGTGGAAATTTCATGGTAAATTTGTTGCGATTTTTTGCGAAATATGGGAACAGAGGTGGAGAATTTTGGAGGACAATTTGGGAGGATCATTTGAGAGGACAATTTGGGAGGACAATTCTTAAGTTACAGTTATTCGAGTCTTGTGGCTTGTTTTTGTAGTTATTGATTGTTAATAACTGTATACTACTGCTACTATAGTAACTACTAGTAGTACTGCTATGATACTAGTACTATAGTAACTACTAGTAGTACTGCTATGATACTAGTACTATACTAACTACTAGTAGTACTGCTATAATACTACTAGTATACTAACTACTAGTAGTACTGCTATAATACTACTAGTATACTAACTACTAGTAGTACTGCTATAATACTGCTACTATACTAACTGCTAGTACTACTGATATAATATTACTACTATAATACTATTATTACTGCAACTAATACTATACTAAAATACTAACTTATACTATAATATATCTGTACTACTGATACTACTACTATTACTATACTAAAATACTAACTAATATTATATATATACTATTGCTACTACTACTGCTATACTACTACTATACTAAAATGCTATATCTATACTACTGCTACTGCTACTACGATATGACTACTACTACAATAAAATATTAACTAATACACTACTATTATACTATTACTGCTGTACTACTACTATACTAAAATACTAACTAATGCTATATACATACTATTGCTACTACTACCACTAACTAAAAACGAGTAACTATAAAAACGAGTTGCCGGGATCGAATTCGCAAGGCTGCTCTTCCCAAACTGTCCATTATTGTGGACAATCCGAGCGTCAATTGCAGAGACATCACTGTACAGTAATGTCTCCCTTACTGACGCTCAGATTGTCGACAAAAATGGACAATCCGAGAAGAAGGAGACACGATTATTCGAGCCTCGCAACTCGTTCTTGTAATCCTTGACAATTCGTAACTATAAAAACAAAACTCGCGAATCTCGCACAATCATATCTCCTCTCTCCAAATTGTCCATTATCGTGGACAATCCGAGCGTCAATTGTAGAGACATCGTCGTACACCGAAAAAAGTTCCCAGTAAAAGAAGTCCCCGCGACATTTCCCGCGCAACCGACCGGCACCCATAATTCCCGCGAACCCCGGATAGCGCGGCGTGCCGTTATCGCGATTCCCGGGCTCGCGGCCTCCTAATCCATCGAAATTAGCATTATCCCGCGGCGGGCGTACGTGGGTGTGGAACAGGCGGTCCGACGTGATAACTTTTCGACAGAGAGACAAAGCGAGCAAAAGGGAGGGAGTGACGCGGTGGAGGGAGGGGGGACGGTGGAGGACCGGGAGGAGTAGGTGGCCGAGGTGGCCGCGACGGCCCCGGGGGGAGGGGGGCGCCCGTTTTACACGCATTCACGCACGCATGCGACGCGGCACACGATTCACGAGCCGGGCCCGGCTGGGTGGGTGCGTGTGCCCGGTGCACGTCGTTGCGTGCCTGTGGCGGGTGGTATGGGCGTGTGGGTGTCACGGGGTGGCCACCTGTCTAGCGAGGTATGCGCCGATAACATCACCCAGAGAGAACCAAACGGAACGAACGCCCAGCGCTAAGCAAAGACAAGGGCGGTAACTCACCCCGACAAATTATAGAGTGGCCAGACACACCGCGATTCCCTCCACCTCTTTCTCTTCTAGCCCGCCACCCTCCGCGCCCTACCCTCCGCCTCGCCCCGGCCACGGGCAGATTTCGTTCTTTCTTTCTTTTCGCCCCCGCCGCGTGCGAATCTTTCCGCGCGCGTTCCGCTTGTCCCCCTCGTCCCCCCTCCTCCCCCCGGTCGGCTGGTTCTACGTTCGTCTTGTCGAATCTGGGCTACCAAATGCGGCGGATCTTGTTCGAGTGACGGATAAGGGATGGAAGGTAAGGGGTGCGAGGTTTTTTTTTTATTTAGGAGACGATGTCGGATGATCGTGCGATCGAAAGGGAATTTTTTTTTGGGGGGGGAGGTAACTTGGGTGACGGGTGAGAAGGATTTGTTCGAGTGAGTTTGTTTGTTGTTGGTGGGACGAGTGTTTGTTCGTGATGGAATTAATTAATTTGTTGGTTATTTAATTAGGGGATGATTGATTTAATAGGATTGATTTGGAGAATAGTTCTGTGCTTAATTGGTTAATTTCGTCGGAACGTCGAGGTTATATTGTTAATTAATATTTTTTCGAATACTGTGTGTTGTGTCTCGACATTGAGGAAATTGTTAATTAATACTTTTTTGGAATATTGTATATTTTGTCTGAGGGTCGACGAAATTATTAATTGATGTTTTTTGGAATATAGTGTATATTGTCTAAACATCGACGAAAGTATTAACTAATATTTTTTGAAATATTGTATATTTTGTCTTAATGTCGATGAAATTATTAATTCATATTTTTTCGAATACAGTATATTTCGTCTAAACATCCAGAAAATTATTAATTGATTAATTATTTTTTCAAATGACGTGCATTTCGTCTGAACGTCGAGGAAATTATTAATTAATATTTTTTCAAACAACTTGAAATTAAAATGATATGATATTCGAATGATAATTGATTGAATCTAAAATTATTACTAGGTTATTACTAGGCTTTTGCTAGATTATGATTAGGTTAGAGAAAATTCTAACCTAATTAAAAATTGAAAATTGAAATAAAAATTGAGAATTGAAATCAAAATTGTTTCGAATGATTCTTGATCAAATCTAGAATTATTATTAAGTTATTACTAGGTTATTATTAGGTTAGAGAAAATTCTAACCTAATTAAAAATTGAAATTGAAAATTGAGAATTGAGAATTGAAAATTGAAATAAAAATTGAAAATTGTAATTGACATTGTTTCGAATGATTTTCGTTCAAATCTAGAGAGTTGTTATTAAGTTATTACTAGCTTATTATTAGGTTAAAAAATTCTAATACCACTAAATTACCGATATTAACATAAAAAAATGCTATTAAATCTACTCTTGAACTTAAAATTGTTTCGAATTAATCTTAATCAAATCTCTATCGCTCAAACTAGTGACATTTTTTCCAGAAAAAAACCTCTCCATTGTAACCGACAGATTTACCTTGTTCTGCAATGCTATTTAACAGTTTTCAAGCTAATTTTGCCTCGGGGAAAATAAAATCCCACGTAGACAGAACAAGTATCATTCGAATTAAATAAAATAAAAAATTCTATTCGAAGACAAACGAGCCTAAACGCAGCGTCGCATTTAATATTATCGCTAAAAACACGTTTAGACGTTCGTTTAAAAATAATTGCTTCGCCGGATCGAAACATACATTTATGAATGTAATAAAATCGAAATAAAATTAGATACTTTTTTTCTCATCGGCGAAGTTTTATTCCCGGATGTAAACAACTGTTCGAGAGATCATTTTATCGATATTTTCGATAAACCGCACCTCCGCGCCGTCTTTCTCCGATCGGGAAATGTATCTCGTATTTAATTGAACGTTCTCTCGTTGAAATGGTGGACGGAACGGATCGGCGCCGGTTCATTTCAGAATATAAATGTGTAACGCGGGGCGAGCCGGGGTCTCTCTCTGGTCGATGAGTTATCGAAGATTTTTTCCGGTGCCAGTTTCACTGTTCAAGCCGATCAGCCCTCCCGGACCATGTTTGAACAGAGAAATCTAGGGCTCGTATCGCGGCCGTGGTAGTCGTCCCTCGCAGTCACCGCGGCGTAATATCAATAATTACACACAGCCGCTTGGAAATATCGGTTTCCATTACCGCAAGAAAAGTTCAAAGAACTGCCACAATTTCGCAATGTATCTGTCGCAAAACCATGACCCATTTACCATAAACGAACGTCACCGTCCGACACGACTCTTTCACACCTTCGCGCCACCGTGTGTAAAATCGAACGGATCGACGGAAAACAATAATCGGTGCGAATTATCGAGGGACATGTTATAGCGATCGTGCGATGAGAAATGTATCGAATTACGTTTCGATTTCGGGGGAAATGTTGCTATTTCTTTTTCTCTCGCTCTCTCTCTCGCTCTCTCTCTCCCTCGTTCTCTCTCTCTCCCTCGCGCTCTCTCTCGCTCTCTCTCGCCCTCTCCCACTCTTGATCATTCTCTCTCTCTCTCTCTCTCGCTCTCTCCCTCGCTCTCTATTATTATACTATTACTATACTACTACTACTACTACTACTACTATTATTATACTATTACTATACTATTACTATACTACTACTACTACTATTATTATACTATTACTATACTATTACTATACTACTACTACTACTACTACTACTACTATTATTATACTATTACTATACTATTACTATACTACTACTACTACTACTACTACTACTATTATTATACTATTACTATACTATTACTATACTACTACTACTACTACTACTACTACTACTTCTACTATTATTATACTATTACTATACTACTACTACTACTACTACTACTATTATTATTATACTATTACTATACTACTACTACTACTACTACTACTATTATTATTATACTATTACTATACTACTACTACTACTACTACTATACTAAAATACTAACTAATACTATATACGTACTACTGCTACTACTACTATTATATTACTACTGCTACTACTACTACTATATACTGCTGCTATTATACTGAAATACTAACTTATACTATATCTATATTACTGCTACTGCTACTACTATATGACTACTACTATAGTAAAATACTAACTAATATACTACTATTATACTATTACTGCTATACTACTAATACTATACTGAAATACTAACTAATACTATATACATACTACTGCTGCTACTACTACTATTATAGTACTAATACTATACTGAAATACTAACTAATACTATATACATACTACTGCTGCTACTACTACTATTATAGTACTACTACTATACTAAAATACTAATTAATACTGTACATATACTACTGCTACTACTACTACTATACTAAAATACTAATTAAAATACTGTATATATACTACTGCTACTACTACTACTATACTAAAATACTAATTAAAATACTGTATATATACTACTGCTACTACTACTACTATACTAAAATACTAATTAATACTGCGTATATACTACTACTACTCGCTCTCTCCCTCGCTCTCTTCCTTACTCTCTCCCTCTCTTGATCATTCTGTCTCTCTCTCTCTCTCTCTCTCTCTCGATCGCTATCTTTCTCGCTCTCCCTTTCTCGATCATTCTCTCTCTCCCTCTCTCTTTCTCTATCATTCTCTCTCGCTCTCTCTCTCTCTCTCTCGATTATTCTCTCTTTCTCTCGATCTCTCTCTCGTGCCCTCTCGCCCTCTCTCTCTCTCTCTCTCTCTCGCCCTCTCCATCACTCTTTCTCTCTCGATCGCTCTCTCTCTCGTTCGAAAAGATCGCGGATGCCAAGTGCTCGCAACGAGACACCAAAAGAACGTTCTCCCGTTCGAACTCATGGTTGGCATGATCGGACGTAGTTAGTTCGGGACCGTGGCAACACGCATCCCAAACTTTGATTAAACGAGTCGCAGGGACCCGCGCGGCCCGACTCATTTGTCTGCCGTCTGCCCCTTTCCATCGTCTTCCTCGCCTCTCTCTCTCTCTCTCTCTCTCTCTCTCTCTTGGTTTCGCTCTCTCGTCCCGTAGCTCTGTTCTCCCCCCTCTTGCTTTTCACCCCCGAACGATTCCTCCACGCTACCAAGAATCGCAACGATTCCTTGAAACACGAGGCCGCGAGGGTGGTCAAAAAAAAGAAGTTTCGGCCGTTTAAAACAGGTGCTCGCGATCTTTATCTAGCCCGTTCCGGTATCGATCACTGGCCCCGCTCGCTTCCCAGAAAATCAGAACAGTTTTTTCTCGGAATCTCGCGCCCGTCGCGGGGCACCTCGCTGCGAGCTCGTTCGCTCTGGGTGACAAGTACCGACGCGGACGGTACCTATTATGAAACGGTCCCATTCGAGGGAACGTTCGTTTTCGTGAGAAAAGAGGAGCCTTGTGTGGGCCTCTTACGATTATTTGGGGCCTTATATTTGAGATGAATTATTTTTGTATATTATGTTCGTATTTTTGCAGTCGTTTTTAATGACTTTGTTTAGCGTATTCATCTTTGCGCGTTCTAAATCAATGCTTTTGTGGGTTACATTTATTTTATTTATTTGTTACAATTTATTTAGAATGCTCGTGTTTTTGTTTGTTATTATTTGTTTACGATAAACCTTTTATGTATTTGTTACAATTTATTTACAATTATACAGAATAACATAGACGCGATAAAAACGAAGCAATTGGACACAAATAAAACGTCAACGGGTATCCGATAAAATACCGGCTCGAGGAGGATCGATTTCCATTTTAATGTTTCGTCTTGTCAATCGCGCAAATAAAATGTGGCTTTATCCGAAGATTCGCGGTCTGCGTAGATTCGTCGATACAAAACGATTGTTATCGAAACGATCGTTATCTCTAGGCAAAATAAACAAGCGCATCGATAATTGCAAGAACGCGAAGATAAATGTAACTTTCTTTCTTCGTCTAATAATCGTGATTAATAATAATAATAATAATAATAATAATAATAATAATAATAATAATAATAATCGTAAAATCAAGCCGGCTCGAATAATCGTGTCTGCTCTCCCCAAATTGCCCCTTTTTGCGCGATCAAACCGAGCGCGAATTAGAGAGTATTTACTGTACAGTAATGTCTCTCTTATTGACGCCCAGATTGCGCACTAAAAATTAACAACTCGGGAAAAGGTGATACGATTATTCGAGCCTATAGTATTATTATACTATTATTATACTATACATATACTATGGTTATACTATATATTATTATACTATTATTATACTATATACTATAGTTATACTTATATATTATTATACTATTACTATACTATATACTATAGTTATACTTATATATTATTATACTATTACTATACTATATACTATGGTTATACTATTATTATACTATATACTATGGTTGTACTATATATTATTATACTATTATTATACTATATACTATAGCTATACTATATAATATTATACTATTATTATACTATATACTATAGTTATACTATATAATATTATACTGTTATTATACTATATTATACTATATACTATGGTTATACCATATGTTATTATGCTATTATTATACTATTATTATACTATATGTTATTATACTATATACTATAGTTATACTACATATTATTATACTATATTCGAGATTCAAAATTATAGCATTGTTGATAATTCGTAACTATAAAAACGAGCCGCAAGGCTCGAATAACCTCCTCTCCCCAAATTGTCCATTTCAGTGGACAATCTGCGCGTCAGTAAGGGAGACATATTACCGTACTCCCAATACACATCGCCGTGACGAGCTACAATTTCCAATGAAAATCCGCGATTCGACGAAGGTGTCTACTCGCGCGCGAGTAGTAAGCCGTAACCCCGCTAACGAAGCTGAACCGGTCGATCGAACACCGGGATCCGCTACAAAAAATCCGTGAAGAAAGAAAGAGCTCCCCGGTAAAACCGATCCGTGCTCGCTCGCTCGGTCCGGTCCGCAACGCGAAACGAATCGCAGCGGGCGGCGCCGCGAAGCAACGTTGTGTCGCTCAAAGGCCGGGCAAAGTCAGCGTCCGGCGTGTAAAGTGAAAAGTTGTCGTTATTACCGGGCGACACAGTACGATATACCACGGAGTGTGTGGTGGCGTCAAAGTGGCAATCGCGGTGATGTCAAGCCCGCCATGGCGCGAGCGCGTTCCACGTTGTGGGACACGTTTCGCGTGTTGCACTAGCCGGCTAGGCGATTTCGTGCGTTCTCTGCTATCCGAAACCGATGGGCGTTGCTCCATCGTAACGCGATACGTTTGTGCTCTCCTGCACCACGCGCGAACTGTGTGCGCGCCTCGCGCGATTGCTATTCCGTTGCGAGCGCGGGATCGTCTCTCTCTCTCGCTCTCTCTCTCTCTCTTTCTCTCCGGATCGCTCTCTCGATCGTTCTCTGGCTCTCTCTCTCTCTCTCGATTGCAGTGTCTCCCTCGCTCTCTTTCGCTCTCTCTCTCTCTCTCTCTCTCTCGTTCTCTCTTACTAACTCTCTCTTGCTAGCTCTCTCTCTCTCCCTCGCTCTCTCTTACTAGCTCGCTGTCCCTCTCTCTCTCCCGTTTTCTCTCTTTCACCACTCTCTCTTTCTCCTTTTCTCTCTCTCTCGCTCTCTTTCTCTTTTCTCTCTCTCTCTCTCTCTCTCTCTTGCTAACTCAGTCTCTCGCTCTCTCTTACTATTTCTCTCTTTCACACTTTCTCTCTCTTACTAGTTCTCTCTTTCTCACTTTCTCTCTCTCTCTCTCTCTCTCTCTCTTTCTCAACTCTCACTGTCTCTCTCTGTCTTTCTCTTTGTCATTTTCTCTCTCTCTCAACTCTCTCTGTCTCTCTGTCTTTTTCTTTCTCACTCTTTCTCATTTTCTCTCTCTCAACTCTCTCTGTCTCTTTCTCTCTCTGTCTTTCTCTCTCTTTCTCTCTGTCGCGTTGATAAGGCCAAAGACGCGTCACGCCGCGAATCCTACGCGCTCAACGACACAGGCAGAAATAATATTCGGATAGTAAAAACGACGTTCCCGGCGACACCTAACGAGACGAAAAATCTGCGGGGATCTCTCGAACGATCGCGGCTCGCCGTCTCCCAGGAGATCGTTCGAGATCCCACGTGTCCGCGAGCAGGCAACGACGAGATACGCTGGCCACTGTCTACAGGGTGGAATAGAATTTCTGGTATGCTCGAAACGAATTATAAAGTAAAAATGTATAAACGAAAGTATAAAGTATAAAAGTACAAAGTAGAAAACTATAAAGTAGGAGAGTATAAAACATTAAAGCATAAAGTATAAAAGTATAAAGTGAAAAAGTACAAAGTATAATAGTATAAAGTATAACAGTATAAAGTATAAAAGTATACAGTAAGAAAGTATAAAGTGAGGCAGTATAATATTTAAAAGTATAAAGTAAAAAAGTATAAAGTGTAAAGTATAAAATTATAAAGTATATAAGTATAAAGTAAAAAGTAGAAAAGTAGGAAGTATAAAAGTATAAAGTAGGAAAGTATATACAGTACAAAAGTATAAAGTAGAAAAGTATATATAGTATAAAAGGTATAAAGTAGGAAAGTATATACAGTATTAAAGTATAATGTACAAAAGTATAAAGTAGAAAAGTATGTACAGTATAAAAGTATAAAGTATAAAGTAATCAAGTGTAAAGTAGAAAAGTAGGAATTAAAAAAGTATAAAATAGAAAAGTAGGAAGTAAAAAGTTATAAAGTATAAAAGTATAAAGTATATAGGTATAAAGTAGAAAGGTATAAAGTAGAAAAGTAGAAAGTAATCAAGTATGATATATAAAAGTAGAAAGTAATCAAGTATGATATATAAAAGTAGAAAGTAATCAAGTATGATATATAAAAGTAGAAAGTAATCAAGTATGATATATAACAGTAGAAAGTAATCAAGTATGATATATAAAAGTAGAAAGTAATCAAGTATGATATATAAAAGTAGAAAGTAATCAAGTATAAAGTATTCAAGTATAAAGTAATCGAGTATAAAAGTATAAACGTATAAAGTAATCAAGTATAGAAGTATAAAAGTATAAAGTAATCAAGCATAAAAGTATAAACGTATAAAGTAATCAAGTATAAAGTATAAAAGCACAAAGTACAAACTACAAAGCATAAACTACAAACACAAACACAAACATATATCCTCATACTTCCCCCAAAAATTGCAAACCTCCTTTCTCCAATACCTTCCTCAATCACCCAAGCACTATCCCGGTCATCCACTCTCCACCAATCACAAATTCAGCAGAAATTCATCAAAAAGAAAAAAGAAAAAAAGAAACGCTCGCTCGTCCCGAAGGTTTTACACCGTAGCCCCACTACCGAGTTACATTACGATAGATGGTCCGTATGTGTAAGCGTCGAGATATATTTCCGAGGGAAAAATGGAGGAACGTCGCGGCGAGGAAAGAGCCGGGGGTCGTGGTCGCGGGGGGAACGAAAAAAGGAAAGAGAAAAAGAATGCCGACGTGGGAACGGCGCAAGGAGAGACAGAGAGGCAGAAGGATAGGCCTCTCGTGTCGATCCTATCGGAGCCCCGAATCTCGGAATTCGAATTTGTCCCCGTTATCTGCGGATTCCATCGTAATTGCTTATCTACGAGGCGCTTGCTCGCCGGGACGGCCATATCCACCTACTTTATGCGACGCGACGCGTCGCTCCGCCGAGGAGACACGCATGTATGCACGGTTTCTCGCGTGTTTCCGTCACGCGAAACCTCCTGCTCGCGGGAGGGACGTCGTCGGGACGTTTATCGCCGGTAGAGAATCGTATATACAACATCCCTCCGCTGTGTTTTCTGCCGCGCGACGGACTCCTCGCGGTTTCTTCTGCCGCGAGACGGTTCCGGTGGCGCCTTCCATTATTCTTTCGCGACACCCCAGCGCTCCCTGCCACCCTCGCGAGACCACCTGTCAGTTCTCGTTAGCCTCGTGTTGGATTAGTTGCTTCGCGCGGTTGCGAAGCGCGAAGTCTTTCGGAATTTTCAGGTGAAAGGGGGTTCTTTTTTATCGTAGCGAGGTTCGCGGGATTTGGGAGTTTGCTGCGGAAACGAGCGGTGCTGATGTACCAGTTCTTTGTGGTTTTATTGGAATTATTCGAGGAGTGCGGAGCTTCGATGTCCAACTTGGACGTAGGGAAAAGTAGGGAAAAGTGGGAAGTAGAAAAGTAGGGAGTAGAGAAGTGTTAAGTAGAAAAGTAGACAGTAGAGCAATAGGAGGTGGAAAAGTATAAAGTATAAAAGCGTTAAGTATAAAAGTATAAAGTATAATGTATAAAAGTGTAAGATATGAGAGTATAAAGTAGAAAAGTAGGAAGTATAAAAGTATAAAACATAAAAGTAAGAAGTAGAAAGGTTTAAAGCTGAAAATATAAAGTAGAAAAGTATAAAGTATAAAGTTGAAAGTATAAAGTATAATGTATAAAAGTGTAAGATATGAGAGTATAAAGTAGAAAAGTAGGAAGTATAAAAGTATAAAGCATAAAAGTAAGAAGTAGAAAGGTTTAAAGCTGAAAATATAAAGTAGAAAAGTATAAAGTATAAAGTTGAAAGTATAAAGTATAATGTATAAAAGTGTAAGATATGAGAGTATAAAGTAGAAAAGTAGAAAATATAAAAGTATAAAGTAGAAAAGTAGGAAGTAGGAAAATATAAAGTATAAAAGTATAAAAATAGGAAGTAGAAAAATATAAAGTATAAAAGTATAAAAGTAGGAAGTATAATATATATATAAATATAATATAAAAGTAGAAAATATAAAAGTATAAAGTAGAAAAGTTGGAAATAGAAAAATACAATGTATAAAAAAGTAGGAAATAGTAAAGTAGAAAAGTAGGATGTATAAAAGTATGAAGTAGAAAACTATAAAGTAGGAAAGTATAAAGCAGAAAAGTAAAAAGTAGAAAAGTAGGAAGTAGAAAAGTATAAAGTAGAAAAGTAGGAATTAGAAAAGTATAAACTAGAAAAGTATAAAGTAGAAAAGTAGCAAGTAGAAAAGTAAAAAGTAGAAAAGTAGGAAGTAGAAAAGTATAAAGTAGAAAAGTAGGAATTAGAAAAGTATAAACTAGAAAAGTATAAAGTAGAAAAGTAGGAAGTAGAAAAGTATAAAGTAGAAAAATATAAAATATAAAACTAGGAATTAGAAAAGTATAAACTAGAAAAGTGTAAAGTATAAAAGTAGCAAGTAGAAAAGTAGAAAAGTAGAAAAGTAGGAAGTAGAAAAGTAGAAAAGTAGGAAGTAGAAAAGTAGGAAGTAGAAAAGTAGGAAGTAGAAAAGTACTAAGTAAAAAATTAGAAAGTACAAACCACAAACTATAACATAGCCTGCGCAAAAGTACAATCACCATGCGACCAACATCCTCCACTGCAAATCTGCTCTCTTCCGGCTGCTTGACCATCAATCCGTTACCTTCCCAGCACCACCCTGTTATCTCGTTGATAATACGATAAAATTACCTAAAGCTTAGGGAAAGCGTTGAAAAATCATAAGAGAAACAGAGAGAGAGAGAGAGAGAGAGAGAGAGAGAGAGAGAGAGGGGGGCCTATAGAAAAAAAATCAAACACAAAAAAAACCGAGACCGCGCGAGAGAGAGAGATAGAGAGAGAGAAAAGAAGCGAAGGAAAAGGCAAGAAAGAGTACGTAATACTGTTACGTCCGATCAGCGTGGTCGAAAGCCGAGGGCAGGCCGAGGGCCCCGAGGGCCCGCGGGGGCCCGGCCACTTATATTATATATAACCCGGTACGTACGGTTGTTCGGTCTGTCGTCAACGATTCGACGCGCGTCTAACAAAACCGATTACCGTTATCGATGCCGCGGCGATGGGTGTAGACCGCGCGGGGGGGAGGGGTGGATCGCGAAACGGCATTCCATAAACGGATAATGGCGCCGCCACCTCTCTCTCTACCACGGCCCTATTCCCTTTGGAACATCTGTATGGAAGCCGTCTGCGGGACGTGGACGCCGCCGATATCGGGTTACTAACGTCATCGTTGCCGATCCGAGCCGAACGCAGAGAGAGAGAGAGAGAGAGAGAGAGAGCGAAGAGGGACTCTCTCGCCACTCCACCGACGAAACAGAAGGGACCCCGGTCGAACCCCGGACCACACACGGACGGCGGCTCTCCGCCGTTGCAAACCGCCGCCGCCGTCGCCACTTCCTGCATCCTCCCCGAAACGACGACGCGATACCGACGATTCCCCCGTGTTGTTCCGTGTCCGACGATTTTCGAGCCAGCGATCGATTCTCGATGGCAATCGTCGTAGGGGCTATTCTGTTTCTGGTGAATAGGTGGAAGGGTTAACGTTGATCTCGCGATCGGAAACTGTTGTATTCGCGTGCAGAGATTTTAATGTCAGACAGTAATGTCTCTAATAATAATAATAATAATAATTCTAAGATTATTGGAACCTTGTAGTTCGTTTTTTATAGATACGAATTGTCGATGACTGTAAAAACGAGCTGAAAAAGGCTCGAATAATCGTGTCTTCTCTTCCCGAATTTTCCATTTTTAGTGGGCAATCTGAGCGTCAGTTAGGGAGACATTGTACAGTCATGTCTCCCTCACTGACGCTCCCTAACTGCATAATAAAATAATCGTACCTTTCACGAATTCTGCTCTTCACGAATTGTACATTTTTAGTGCGCAATCTGAGCGTCAGTTAGGGAGACATTACCGTAGAACGATTTTTCTAGCACGAAATTACAGTAATGTCTCTCTAATTAGGATTATTGGAGCCTTGTAGTTCGTTTTTTGTAGTTACGAATTGTTAATGACTGTAAAAACGAGCTAAAAGTTTCCAATAATCGTATCTTCTCTTCCCGAATTTTCCATTTTTGTGAAGAATCCGAGCGTCAATTAGGGAGACATTATTGTACAGTCATGTCTCCCTCACTGACGCTCCCTAACTGCATAATAAAATAATCGTATCTCCTCTTCCCAAATTGTCCATTTTTGTGCAGTTAAGGAGCGTCAGTTAGGAAGACATTACTGTACAATAATATCTCCCTAACCGACCCTCTCTAACTGCACAAAAATGGACAATTTGGAAAGAGGAGATTATTCAATTATTATAACCTCGCGGTTCGTTTTTATAACTACGAATTGTCAGCGATGAATAAAAACGAGAACCACGGAGCTCGAATAATCGTGTCTCCTCTTCCCGAACTGTCCGTTTCTGTGGACAATCCGAGCGTCAATTAGAGAGACATTACTGTAACTCAAAAGAAAGAAAGGAAGATCGTAGGAAAAATAGATCGCGAAAGTAGAGTAATTTCTCTCCCTAATTCGCAGCGAGATTGCGTACAAAAAATGGACAATTTATTACGATGAACGATCGATTTATTAGATATATTTATTATATTTATTTATAGAACGTTTTCTGACTTTTAGGCACACATGGTATCTCATTCTTCTTTCTTTTTTATACATGTTTCTACTAAGAATTCTTGACACCATTACATTATTTTGCCGCATATTCAATCGCTAAATATTTCATTTAACGCACAACTGCCGCACACATCGAGATTTCCCACAATTTCTCCATTACTCATTTGTCCACGCGATCGCCGGCGCGTACCTATTTTACGCAATCGCCAAAAAACATTTACTCTTCCCGCAATTTCTACGTATTTATTTTGCACGATCGCGCTGCGCGCATCGAGTTACCACAATTTCTACATATTTATTTTACCGAATTGCTACTGTATGTATCTCAAACTTTTACGTTTTATTTATACGGTTTCAGTGTTCATATTCTTGTCCGGGCTACCGAGCTACCGAGCTACCGAGCATCCGTGCAGCTGCATCCGTTCGGTTATTTTTATTTACAGAATTCTTCTTTTTCTTTTTTCTTGTTTTTATACAACAGAGAGTAACCGGAGTCTTCGATACTCGAATTAATTGCTGCGCATGTTGTTCTCATTAATCTCTCTCTCTCTCTCTCTCTCTCTCTCTCTCTCTCTCTCTCAGAGAACAGTGTGCCATATTGTTGATTGCTTTCTTCTTCGGTGTGCAACCAATAATTTTCCGAAGTTCCCGATGTTATCGTAGCTTGATTGTAACGCGCACCTTTTTGGGACTTTTTGGGACTTTTTGTATACCTATCGTAGCCTGTCACCCGCCGCAATTCAAATATGCAAAAAAGATATTAAATTGAGGCTATTGGTTTTAACTTGAAGTTTACGATGATTTACATCAAAATAGCGGGAATACTTGATTCTAGCTTGCATGGAGCACGTGATATACGTTCTCGCTATCTTAATGCCTGCATTTGATTTAGAAGTTGCAGTTTTTGAAAGAAAAAATATTAATATAATAATATAATAATATAATAGTATAATAATATAATAGTATAGTGGTATAGTAGTATAATAGTATAATAGTATAATAGTATAGTAATATAGTAATATAGTAATATAGTAATATAATAGTGTAGTAGTATAATAGTATAGTAATATAGTGATATAATAATATAATAGTGTAGTAATATAATAGTATAGTAGTATAATAATGTAATAATATAATAGTATAACAGTATAGTAGTATAATAGTATAGTAATATAGTAATATAATAATATAATAGTGTAGTAGTATAATAGTATATTAGTATAGTAGTATAATAATATAATAGTATAATAGTATAGTAATATAGAAATATAATAATATAATAATATAATAGTATAATTATATAGTAGTATAATAGTGTAATAGTACAATAGTATAATAGTATAATAATGTAGTAATATAGTAATATAATAGTAGAATAATATAATAATATAATATAATAATAAATAATATATATATAGAAATATAAATATAAAAATATCCCAAAAAATGGGAAATCGGCGAATGATATATTTCAAATCGTACAAATTCACCGAACCATGCATAAAAAAAAAACTGTCGCACCCATCGAACAAGCACGGGACGTCCGAAGTTTTGTTCAGATCATCGACGAATTCGAATACGTATATCGCGCTCGTGTTTCGATCGAGTCCACCGGAAGAAAGCGGCACCAATCTTCTCGTTTTGGTGGCCGGGATCGTCGCGGGCCCCGTCGTGTCCTCCTCCCCCCAACGACACCTCAGGCTTAATTAATTTTAAACAAAGTTTAAAGTCAGGCGACGTGCAGCCACCAACGCGAGCGAATGCACTCGAGCGAGCGTCGTCGTCGTCGTCGCTGGTAACGTAATACGGAGTCGGACTACTACCTGACCGATCTGACAGTAAGCTCGAAACAAAATCGAATCGGTGCACAGGGAGCATCCGTATAGCTGAAACTCGTTTATAAACAAGTATCCTCGCTCTCTCTCTCTCTCTCTCTCTCTCTATCTTTCTCTCTCTCTCTCTCTCTCTCTCTCTCTCTCTCTGTGTGTGTGTGTGTCGCTCTCTCTCTCTCTATCTTTCTCTCTCTCTCTATCTTTCTCTCTCTCTCTCTCTCGATCGCTCTCTCTCGCTCTCTCTCTCTCGCGCGATTGCTATATCTTCATCGCTCTCTCTCGCTCTCTCTCTCGCGATTGCTATATCTTCATCGCTCTCTCTCGCTCTCTCTCTCGCGATTGCTATATCTTCATCGTCTCTCTCGCTTTCCTTCTCTCTCTCTCTCTCTCTCTCTCTCTCTCTCTCTCTTTTTCGACAGCAGGAGAAAATTATCTTATTGTAGTTACGAATTGTCAATGACTGTAAAAAACAAGACGCAACGCTCGAATAACCGTATCTCCTCTTCCCGAATTGTCCATTTCTGTGCGCAATCTGAGCGCGAATTAGGGAGAAATTACTGCATCTCGAAACCGCGACGCCGTACAGCGTTATACTAAAAGTCCAAAAGCACTCTAATAAATTAATTATCGATCGCGAATTGCAATTATCGCGAAACTGTACCCCGATCTTGCGAATCGCGTTCAAAGCTTCGGGCGGATCTGAAAGTTTCTTCGCTAATACACAGGGCGTCCCAAAATTATCGTACGTCCGGGAAATTAGAGATTCCCGAGGTGATTCGAAGCAACTTTTTCCTTTACAAAAATTTTCTACGCGGCTTTGTTTACGAGTTATCAACGAACAAACACTGACCAATGAGGGGCGAGCTCACCCGGCGCTCGGCCGCCTCGCGCTAGCCGAGCTCGCCTCTCATTGGGCAGTGTTTTTCGTTGATAAATCGTTAACGGCGCCTCGGAGAACATTTTTGTAAAGGGAAAAGTTGCTTCGAATCACCTCGGGAATCTCTAATTTACACTATTATAATTTCAAGGGATATATTATGCGTAAAACTACCGCATAACCTCGATAGCACGCGCGTATTCGTTCCTACTTTACATTAAAAATGCTCTCCCGATCTCTCCCGTAACTCTGACGCAAAATACTGTTCTTATATAAGGTGTCCCAAAATTACGGTATTTCCGGGACACGGAAATAAATCAATTTATCTAAATTTCAGCTCCGTGGTTTCGTGCGAACAATTCCAAGTAACAAAAACAAATCAGCCGACTTCTACAATAAATAAACTGCTTCCCTGTTATGCGAACTTCTCCTCTCCCGGCGCGTTCGCATAAACAGAGTTCAGCGCCGTAATTACGGCGCGGAAATCGCAGCGGTCTCGCGAAACTTCCTGCACGAAAAGCAGCCGCCGCTGAATCCGCTGATTCTGCAATCGAAGAAAGAGCGTCCGATCGATGAATAATTTATTCAGCAGGCTGCTGAACGATCGCGCGAACGTTCCGAGAAATCCAAGAGGTTCTTTGGGCCGCGTTTAATAATCTCTTATTACCGGAGCGGATCGATCGATGGAACCTTCTTCCGCAATAAATAAATCGGTGGGGAGCGGGGCGAGGCGTGCGCCGGGGGGTTGTAATAAGTTTTCTTTCGAATCGTAAAACGCCGGGACGATGGGACGGAGTTCCATTGGAGCATGCTCCGTCCCCGGAAACAAACGTCAACGGCGAACAGATCGATGATACGCGTCCATGGAAACCGCGGCTGGACCAATGCGGGACGGCCGCACCGGGGACGCCGCTATTCTCCGGGCCGGCGCGGCGCGGAGCGGCGCATCCACCTTTTGTCCTCGCCGTTTCCCTCTCCGTTCGCGTTGCAAACGGAAACGAGCAAAAGGAAGGCGGCGAGCGAGCGGCCGAAACGCGGCCGGCCCGCGACGAGAACCGAAACAATATTTGCTCGAATCGCGACGCGGATGGAACAATATTTATTTCAGTCGCGGCGATATTTCCGCTCGTTCCTTCAGAACGCACCAGTGAGAGCTTTATGTATATATATCCTTATATATATATTCTTCTCGAGTTGTAATTAGGCGGCGGATTTTTATGCAAATTTTTATTTTCTATATATTTTATTTTATATATATCCTTCTTGAGTTGTAATTAGGCGGCGGATTTTTATGCAAATTTTTATTTTCTATATATTTTATTTTATATATATCCTTCTTGAGTTGTAATTAGGCGGCGGATTTTTATGCAAATTCTCATATTCGTACATCAGTATAAAAATGTTAGGATTAAAGAATAATTTTCTTTATTGATTAAAAGTTTGCTCATTGTAAAGAAAATGTTAAAGTTCTTATTAGAACACAGACTAAGATATTATTATATTATTATATTAGTTAGAATATAATACACAATATCGTATATAATATAATATACAATATTGTATAGAATATAACCTATAATATTGTATATAATATAATATACAATATTATATAGAATATAATCTATAACATTGTATAGAATATAATCTATAATATTATATAGAATATAATATATAATATTGTATAGAGCATAATATAGAATATACAGAATATAATATATAATACATTATTTTGTAATTCATTATTTTGATACACGATATTTTCAATTATTATCTTATGTATTCTTATATATATTCTATCTTAAATATTGAGTCTATTATATTATATAAAATCTTACATAGAGAATCTACATATATTATATAGAATCTTATATCAAGAATCTATTATATTATATATATAGAATTTTTTTACATAGAGGATCTATTATATTGTATAGAATCTTACATAAAGAATCCATCATACTATATAAAATCTTACCTAGAATCTATTACACATGGTATCCCAAAAAATGTCTCGAAATCCAGAACCAGACAGTTCCCGAGATAATTCGAAGCAACTTTTTCCTCAGCGAAAATGCGATCCGCGGCCTCGTTTACGAGTTATTAACGAAAAACCGTGACCCAATAAGAGACGAGCGCGCGGTGCCCGGTTCCGCCCATCGGCTGGGCCGCCTAGCGCCAGCCAAGTGCTCGCCTCTCATTGGGCCAGCGTTTTTCCTCAATAACTCGTAAACGCAGCCTCGTAGAAAAATCTTGCAAAGGAAAAAGTTGCTCCGAACAACCTCAGCAACCCGTTCCGCGCGAGTACCATAATTTTGGGACACTCTGTACAGTTTTGCCGACCAAAGAAGTTCCACGAAGAGACGGCAAAGGAGGCTGTTGTCGTGCAAAATTCAATTAAATCGTGGCGGCGAATCGATTAACGGCGAGTCAGGTGCTTTTCGAATCTAGCGAAACTCGCTTCGAACTCCCCTCCCCCCGTCTCTCCCCTCTCCGTCCATAGTGTTACAAGTACTCCTCGACTCTCCCGGTTCGAGAACTCGGCGAGTTCTACTCATTAAGACATTATCCGCCGGCCGCGTCTGAAGGCGGTTCCGTTCCGCGATATGCAATCAAGGCGCACAGGCGCGCACTTAAATTACTCGCCTTAGGGGTGGTATCGAACGATACGGGACCCGCGGCGAACTTGGATCGTTAACGCGACGCAGAACCGCGAGCTCTCCGAACTTTCCGAATTTCTCCGGTTTTGCGAGCCGGCTAACAATCTTTCCGTCGAACTCCGCCGAATGTGTTTCTTTTTTTTCAGCGTTCGTTTTTTTTTCCCCCGGTTTAATTGGAGGAAAGTAATATCCGCGCCGCGGTTGAACCTTCTTTTTCACCGGCGAGCGGAGAGGAGGGGGACGGCGCTCGGTTCACGCGCGTTTGGATCGATCGAAACATTTTCTGTTGTCAACATCATGTGATCGGTCGAAACGCGCTGACGTACATTTTCGAAATTCTCGAAGTTTGTTCGCGATGCGCGAGAATTTTTATCGTGCGGTCCGGAGACTTCTAAGGGCGTTGTCATGAACGAGATCAAGACGTTTACTTGTCGATCTCTGTTCCCGAGACTCAAGAACCCCCACTTGGTACGGTACCGATTTTTCTTGGCGTTGTTTTAACCTTGATAGATTGTGTGACATTTTAATGTTTGCGATTGGTAACTCCACAATGCATCTTTTGTTTATTTTTTGTATTTATTTTTATTTATTTTTAGTCGATTATTTGGCGGGTGTTGAGAATTTTTTAGTTGTGTATTTTTGTGAAAAATGTATGTTGGGTTTCTCTCTCTCTCGCTCTTCCTCTCTCTCTCTCTCTCTCTCTCTCTCTCTGTTTCTCTCGATTTCTCTATTTTTTCTCTTTTTATTTCCCTCTCTTTCCCTCTCTTTCTCTCTCTCCCTCTCTCTCTCTCTCTCGTCCTCTCTTTCTCTCTTTTCTCTTTATCTTTGTTTCTCTCTCTTTCTCTCTCTTTTCCTCTTTATCTCTGTTTCTCTCACTTTCTCTCTCTTTTTCTCTTTATCTCTGTTTCTCCCACTTTCTCTCTCTTGTTCTCTTTATCTTTGTTTCTCTCTCTTTCTTAGTTACATATACTATAATATTATATACTATTAATTTTATCAATTGTATACACAGTGACCTAAAATTATGTTACTTCCAAGAAATGAAAGGTCTTCCGGGAGACGAAGGGTTCCCGAGGTGATTTGAAGCAACTTTTTCCTTTACAAAAATGTCCTCCGAGGCGTCGTTTACGAGTTATTAACGAAAAACGCTAATCAATGATGAGCTGAGCACTCGGCTGGCGCCCCGCCCTCGCGCTCACTGCCGCTGCGTCAGACGGCCGGCGTGACGCGGCATTGGCCGCGAGGGCGGGGCACCGGCCGCACTCGCTTTCCGATTGGTCCACGTTTTTCGTTGATAACTCGTAAACGAAGCCTCGGAGAACATTTTTGTAAAGGAAAAAGTTGCTTCAAATCACCTCAAGAACCCTTCGTCTCCCGGAAATAACATAATTTTAGGACACTGTGTATACAATTAATAAAATTAGTATAGAACACTGTAATATAACATTATAATATATATAATAATATGCATATAATAATATATGACATTAACAAAATTAATAAAATTAAATAGAGTTAGAAAAATTGAAAAATTAGAAAAGTTAATAGAAAGAAGCACTACTTACGAGACTAATGTAATCGACTCGACCAATCGACGAACGAAACAAACCGCGCTTTTTAAAAATATTAAAAATAAAGTAAACATGGAAGAAACTCATCGAGACATTATGCATTCTTATAGCAAAAGAACTGAACTTTCGAACGCGTTGCAAACAAGAATCAATTGGGTCGTTTAGTTATTTAGTTATCATGGCAGTTTCCCCCCTTCATGGCAGTTTTCCCTAAAAATCTGATTATATAAAGATCGAATATCGAGGATAAAATCTGTTAAATAAAATATAAAATCTGTCGACCAGTGGGATCGTCGAAGAGCGGCGAGCACGGGCGAGACGAAGATATGGGAACCGATTCGATCGATCTACGAAGACTGGACAGGAGCGCGAGGCGAGCCCGGCTGGGTAGAGGTCGTGATGCCCCGGGACCCTCACACGAGAATACAGGCCCGGATGACTCGACAGCAATCGACGAGCAAGAAGGTCGTGTTTGGGGTGCGATGCAACAGGCCGCCGCCGCGGATCGTCCGGATAATGGCGGAGGACTTCCGGCGGAAGCAGATGAGAACGCATACCAAGGACTGAAGCTTGGCTGCCCGAGGAACAAACGGAACGGGAAGAAAATTACGAGGAACAGGAATCGCAGAGTCACCTTCGCCGTGTAAATTTTTTACAGAAGACGATAAAATCAACTCTCAGTCACATGAGATAAAGTCACAGAGATTGTCAATAAAGATTATTATCAGCGATTGCATCGATTTATTGAAAATGTGATTGTATTAATATTTCTTCTTTTTTAAAAATTAATTTAGTTATTTTAGTGCCGCGAATTACAGTTTATGCGACGCTTCACCGGTTCGTTGTCGGTATTTTCGAACTGAATTAGCGTAAATTGTTCGACGCTATTTTTCTTTATTTCATTTCATTTCATTTTATTTTATTTTATTTTATTTTTATTTATCGAATTAATTTAGCAATAATAATAGCAATTTAAATAGCAATAGTCGAGAAAATAGGAAAGAACTTTTGTTAAAAATTACTAAATTATTTATCCTTCTATGCTTTCGGTAAAGACAGCGTCAAATAGAATAATGGAATTAATTTAGCAATAATAATAGCAATTTAAATAGCAATAGTCGAGAAAATAGGAAAGAATTTTTGTTAAAAATTACTAAATTATTTATCCTTCTATACTTCCGGTAAAGACAGCGTCAAATAGAAATTACAAAAAGGTGTTTCTTAGCAGAAAAAGTCGTCGACATTTAAGATCGAAATATCGAAATATCGAGCGATCGATTCTCGACCAGTGAACATAGCGCAGAAAGAGCATTTCGCGAGTCGATGTCGACAATCGATTCGTCGCTGTTTCACTCGAGCTTCCATTGTTCCCAAAATTCGCTGTCATTTTCGTTCAAAATTATAGATCAAGTATCGTCCTAGAACCCACACACATAACTACCCACACAACCTTTTGAAAATTCCAATTGACCGTGTCAAAATTCGAAGTGGAACGTTGAACAAAATTCGCGTGACAAGATTTCATCCGAATTCAGCGTACAATGAACGGATTCAAGACTTTGGTATTGCAAGATCTCACTCATGTCTTGCCATCGAAGAGCCTCCCGATATCAGCCAAGGTAAACGCATCGTCGTCGCCGATCATTTTTCATTCGAACCAATCGCACAATTATCATATTTTTAAGAAGATGTTATTCGCCGCTTTCGTCCGTCGACTCCTTAGAAATATAACCATTATTGATCGATGCCATTTTCAGGCTAAAAATAGAGATACTGTGAGTGGACGATCTCACCCCCATCACCGGGTCGGAGCGTCCACTTGCCAAGGGTGAGAGCGGCCTCGAAAAATAACCTCGACCGTAGCTTCTAAAAAGTATCATAAATAAAGAAAGTAATTCTCGCGTTGTTTTTCCTTCAGCTTGCCACGTAAATCGCGAGAATTCTCATATTCATTCATTATCAAGCCTAAAATTATCACGCCGCGCTTCTCACCATTTCTCCCACAATCCTAATTAAATAACCCTCTCCATCAAGCAGTATCAAAGCAAAAATCAGTGCGACTTACAACAATTTCAGCTGCCGCCCTGCAATCTGCACACCGCGGCCGGGTCGCGTCGATTCTGGAACTTCTTCGAATTCGCCAGCAAGGACGAAATTCCGACCTCCGAGCAATGCCACGCCAAGGACATGATCCCTCCCGAGCAGATATCATGCGACCTGGACGAAATCTCGAAGATCGCGCCAACGATTCCAACGGTAACAGCGATGACTTCGACGTCCATAAACCCTAGATCGCGCGGACGCCAGCAAAAGCTTCGGGAATCGCTCCCAAATTGCTGGAACAAGCCGGAGACCTTGAAAGAGGACAGCATAATGTCCTTGCTGGACGGTAGCCCCGTCCCGAAGACAATGAAATGGAAACTGACGGGTTACAAGACGCTGCGACGCCAGTCGATCGACGACTTCGCGTTCGTGCCGGGCGGCAAACCGCCCGTCGACGTGGACTTCGTCACTGCGACCACGTCCAAACTGCCGAAAAGCAAATCCGCCAGCTTTTCTCGCAAGCCTGCGCTCCGTGCGACCGACAATGAAGCGCCGGACGACATAATAACGACGACGAAAGCGGTCGCGGCGGAAAAACGCGCGCCGATTGCGCTGAAAAGCGAAACCGCGGCGAGCGACGGACCTGTTAGCATGAAAAAAGAGTCGCAGAGGTTCGAACATGAAGATCCGAGTAATTTGACGTCTTCGCCGAAGGCGGAAGTTGAGAATTCCGCGCCGGAGCCGGGCTGCGCCTCGAAGATCATTCCTCCGACAGCGAAGCTCTCGATCCCCATGGCGGAAACTATCAAGTTCCTGCCGATCCCGAAGCCGGATCTGCCGATTATTTCGTCGAAGCATCATCAGTCGACGGCTCGGTATTCGTCCCAGCCGTCGGACGGTTCCGATAAGTCCCAAAAAGCACCCCAGAAGGGTGAACAGCGATCAAAGTCGCCCTTCGACAGCCAAGATCCGGAGCATCGAATGGAAACCCTGCCTTCAAACGCGCTCCCTGCATCCCCGCGACAGTTTTATCCCGCGGAGACGACGCAGTCCTCTTGGAAAACGGAGGCGGAACGCGACAATCGCGTTTACCCTGCGGAAACCGCAGTAAACACAGCGTCGGAGTCGCGGTGGCCCAAGCAAAGGCTGTCTTCCGTGCCGGAGGTGGACCTTGACGTCTCCCAGGATCGTGCAGCGACTGTTCCACGGAGTTCTTCTAGGCAAACAGAGGCTGGCAGACTTCAGGAAGAGGACTCGAGGCAGTTCGCGCCGGGTGCATGGCGGCAGACGCGTCCGATCGACGCAACGCAGAGCCGCTATCAGAAGCAGTCGGACTTCAAGAGCATGCAGGGCGTCTACGAATCCATGGGGATCGCTGTTAGGGAGGGTCCGCAATTGAATATCTCGGCTCCAGAGCCGAGACATCAAGCTAGAACGTCGCCGTGCGCGGCGACCCAGGCCAGGATGCGACAAGATGGCGGGCCAGGCCGCCAGCAAAGCCGGCAGGCCAGGATGCGACAAGATGGCGGCCAGCAAGGCGGCTCTCGCGGCTTCGACGGCGGATCCTCGATGCAGGGGAATGGCGGAGGGTCGAAGAAACCGCCTGCTGCTTTTCCTCCGTTCACCAGCCGACGAGCATCGTCATCGAACAGCTCCGTAATTAACAAATCTCTTGATTCCGGAGCGACGAAATCTCTTGGTTCTAAGCCGGCGAAGGTCCCTGCGGCGAATATCTCGACGGAGGGTGCGAAATCGGCGCCCAAGGAGCGCGACGAATGCGACCAGATGATCCCTGGCAAGGAGATCTGCACCAAGCCGAGGGAGGACAGGTGCTCGAGGGGAAGGCCGGACGATTGCGGCGGCGGTTGCGACGGCGGTTGCGGCAGGAAGTCGAAGAAACCGTGCAAGCGTTACTGCTGCCCCGCGCTGCAAGTCAATGCAGATTGCGACTGGGCCAGGAGCCAGTGTCCTGGGAAGCAGGGGGTGAACGTTTGCAACGAGAAGGTCGACGGCAGGCCGAAGAACGACCCCACGTGCTTGCCGCCGAGGCCTGAGGACGAGACTTGCAATTTTGGGAGGCCCGAGGCTGCGAGGCAGGCCTGCGATGATCGGAGGAGATGCGGGAGGAGGGAGAATAAGTGCGAGAGGTAGGGATTTTTTTTATTTTGCATTTTGGAATTGGTTTGGAATATTGGGGGATGAAGGGTTGGAGGGAGGATTGTGTGTTGTTCGAATATCATTTTTGGAGAACTGTTTATTATAGAATTTTATTTAGTTAGTTTATTGTAGAATGTTGTAGAATATTGTGGGAGATGAAGGGTTAAAGGGAGGATTGTGTGTTGTTCGAATACAACGTTCGACTGGTCTCAGTTTTCTTGAAAACTAGAGTGACCTGTCCATTAAATGAACAATCAAGCTACACATTTGTTGAAATGATCGTTGCTTAACGATCTTAACTTATTCATTAAAAGAAATAGTATTCTCAAATAGCATTTACTTGTGCAAATATTTCAACGTTCACTACCTCATATCAGATTATATCAAATTTTATATTATTATATTATATTATATATTCTATTATTATATTATATTATATATTATAATATTATACTATATAGTATATATTGTATTATATATTGTAATATTATACTATATAGTACATATTATATTATGTATTATAATATTATACTATATAGTACATATTATATTATATATTATATTATTATATTATATTAAAGTTTACAAGAGTAACAATTAGTCATTTATCCCGATTTTGAACAAATAAATATAAACACACCTTCACAATATAAACAATCATAAATTAAAAAACTACTAACCCGTCATTTCGACTAAGTTCCCTAAATCCACAATTAAATCCAATCTTCTCTCTCTCTACAATTATCTAGAAGAGAGCGAAGCTGCGACCGACAGTGCAGTCAACGTCAGAGCTGCAGCCGCGAGCGTCGGAGCTGCGAGCGCCGTGAAAGGTCCTGCGAGAAACAGGAGGACCGCGGTCAGGAGGCCCGTGAAATCTGCACGAAGCCGCGGCAGCGAAGATCCTGCGAGCGCGACAGAGAGCCGTCGTGCGAGCGTCGCAGGACTAATTCCTGCGATCGTCGCAGGACTAACTCGTGCGATCGTCGCAGGGCTAATTCGTGCGATCGCGACCGCGGATCGGCGAAGTGCAACAGAAGGAATTTCACGCAATCGGCGCACACGAGGCGGCCGAGCGGACGCGGACGGGTCGATCGATCCTTCTCGATGACCGCATTAGGCTTCTCGATGCTCGGCGCGAAGGACAGAGAGAACAAGGGTTCTCTGTTCCGCGTGCCGATGGGCCGATTTTACGGGAAGGATGAGGACCCATCGTGCGACAAACCGGCGAGTTCCAGGCAGGTGAAGTGCAGGAAGCCTCCGGCCAAGTGTCTGGATAAATCGGCGGAGGGGAAACGCGGGACCGAGACGAAGTGCAAGACCGAGACGAAGTGCGGGACCGAAAGCAAGCGGAAGAAGGAGCAAAAGCTGTGCCGGACGACGTGCAGGAAAGCGGAGAAGAAAGAAAGTTGTGCTTCCGAGGCGAGCGACGGCGATCGGTGCGCTAAACGGAGACAACAGATCTGTAAAAGTAAGTGTACACGGTAATTTCTCCCGGATTCGCGCTCGGATCGAGCGCGAGAATGGACGATTCGGGGAGAGGAGATACGATTGTTCGATCATTTTATTGGGATTTTATGAAATTTTATATGGAGTTGCAATTTTGGAAATAGAATTGTTCGCGGATTCGCGGAATTTCTTTGGAATATTCTGTCTTTGGTCGGCTGCGATTCTTTCAGTATATTTAGTAACGATATTTGATATATATATAACAATATATATAACAATATTATATAACAATGTTATATGATAATATAATATAACAATATAATACAACAATATTATTATATAATGTTATATAACAACATCATATAACACGATTTATATAGCAATATAATATAATATAATAATATTATATAGTAATATAAAATAACGTAATAACAATAATATATAATAATATAATATAATACAATTATATAACAATATTATATAGCAATATATTTTATAACGATGACATAGTATATTTCAAATTATATATCATGTATATATATAATATAAATATTAAAAATATATATTATATATACAGGATGTCCCAAAATTACGGAATTTCCGGTTAATTATGTGTTCCCTCGATCATTTGAAGCAACTTTTTCCTCAGCGAAAATATTCTCCCAGGCTTCGTTCATGACTTATTAACGAAAAACAGCGACCAATGAAAGGCGAGCTCGTTCGGCGCGAGGCGCGGCCGGTCCTCCGAGCCCGCGGACCCCAAATCCGCTGATTGGCTCGACTGCCTAGTGTCAGCCGCGCTCGCCTCTCATTGGTCAAGCGTCTTTCGTTAATAACTCTTGAACGAAACCTCGTAGAACATTTTCGCAAAGGAAAAAGTTGCTCCAAATGACACCAGGAACTCCCTATTCCACATAAATACCATAATTCTGGGACACCCTGCATACAATACATATATATAATATATTATTACAAAATATCGTTACAAAATATATTGTTACACAACCCTCCCACAGAAACAATCTAAATTTCCTTACACGTTAAAAAAGAAAAAACACCGTAATCACATCGCCGCCGACCAAACACGATACACAGTTTGCGAAACAGCTGTCTCGAGCCGAGCGTCGAAGACGCCGGGCGTCCGTGTCAGCGTAACTATTCGCGGTCTGGCAAACGAGAGCGGCTCCCCGTCGTATCACGTTTCCGCGCGCACTTTTTCAACCTAGATCCGGAATACCTAATCGCGTCGTAATCGTTTTTTCATCGATTCCGCGATTTCGCCGCGCCGCGTAGGTGCGAGATCGTCCGCGGAGAAGGAGTCCGAGAGCGCGAAGGACCGCGTGGAAAGGGAGCTGAAGGAGATACAGAACTGCAAGAAACACATCGGCGGCCGTGACAAGGGCCGGGGGAAAGGGGAGAAGAGAGCGGAGCCGGCGAGCGGGTTGCAGCGCGCCGTCAGCCCTTGCAAAAGGAGGTCGAGCGAGGAGACCAGCGGCTGCGGGAAAACCCTTTGCGCCCCGACGAATCGCATCCCCGGCGCGGCGACCTCGTTGTTCGTCAAGCCGGAGAACGATTTCACGTGCAACACTGTTCCCGATCGATTGTTCTCCTCCGCCACGTGGACCAATCGAGCCGATCAGTTCGCCGGGGAGAACGAGCCCGATTTTCGGCGAGACGATCACGCGAGCTTCGCGAGCGACGACAGCGTTTTCGCCGACAGCGGGGCCTTCACCGGCATCCCTCAGCGACAAGAGCATGGCAGCGACGATGTTTCGATGTCCAACAACTGGTTCCTGTCGTGGTTCCAGTGATTCGAAACTGTGACGCAAGGTACGCGCGATTTTTCAGAGTTCGCGTTGACTTTAACGCGAGATTCACGGAATGCCGACAAAATGGCGGGTCGCTTATTTCTTTCGTTCTTTTTTTGGATTATACAATTGTTCATTTACGATTATGTATTGTTTATTTAGCGGAATAAAAATCTGGGAATTAAAATTGGGATTAGGAATTGGAATGAATGGTTTATTGTTTGTTTTATCAGCTGATGTGAGAGCTGCTGTTTTTTTTGGGGAGGAGGTCGTGGATCTAGCGTTAACGCTTTGCTGTAGTTTGCGAGTGAGATTTGTTGAGCTTGTCTGTCTAGGTTGTTATTATTATTATTATCGTTATTATTATTATTATCATTATTATTATTATTATTATTAATCTATTATTATTAAATTGATTAAATTAATGGCAAGGCTCTCGATGAGAGAGCCTAGAGAAAGAGAGAGAGAGAGAGCCTAAAGAGAGAGCCTAGAGAGAGAGAGAGAGAGAGAATCTAGAGGGAGAGAGCCTAGAGAGAGAGAGAGCCTAGAGAGTCCTAAAACAAAAACTGTAAACATCGCGTCTTCAACTTAATTTTCATCGAATTTCGAGATTTCTTATTGTCGTCGATCAAAAGCAGAAAACACTGCAAATCAGAAATCGAAATTCGTTTCGATATCGAATATAAAACAGCTTCGACTGCAAAGGGTTAAGAAATAAGCAAACGCCCGAAAAACAAATCGAAATAACTCATCAAGTATCAAATTTACGGCTAACAAAGGTCAATACTTTTCTACTCAGAATTCAATATTCTCCCATAATCCAACACAAAAAACCTACTAATCCATTTAAAAAAAAAAACTCAACCCTAAAATCCCCGAAACGCCTCCACCAATAAAAAAAGTAAACGCCCTACACAATGCACCCCTTCGAACCACACATCTTTCGTCTACAAAACTTCTTCCTGCAACGCGTATTTCAAAAGTTACAACAATTACAAGAAATTCCACCCCGTATAATTGGAACGAACCCCATCGCGAACGCGTTCACGCGGCGAAACAGCAAGGCAGCAGCGCTTACAAATTAGAAATTGAAGTTCGATGGCGAACTAGAAAAGGCCGACAACGCGTCGATAAAACGTTCGAGGCCGATTTATTGGGTTGGCAACTAAGTAATTGCCGATTTCAGTTATAGATGTCTCTCACTCCCATTTTTATGATATCCGTAAATGTTATATCATAAAATTATTATTATTATTATGTTATTTTTTATTATCCGTGAATGTTAGCAACCGGACAAATTGAATGCAGCGGTCAAGGAAAAGCGACCAGAATTGGTCAATCGTAAAGGTGTGATTTTCCAGCAGAAAAATGCTAGGCCGCGCACGTCTTTGTCCACTCGGCAAAAATTGATGGATATTGGTCGGGAATCGATGTTACACCCGCCATATAGCCCTGATCTCGCGCCGTCGGATCACCACTTATTTCGATCCCTGGACAACTCCCTTCGTGGTGAAACTTTTAACGACGATGACGCTGTAAAATCTCACTTAACTCAGTTTTCGGCCGAAAAGGATCAGACTTTCTACGAGCGTGGAATTTTCAAGTTGTCAGAGAGACGGCAAAGGGTCATCGAACAAAATGGAACATACATTACAGATTAAACTTCGTTCCAAGTAAAAAAGAAAATTTTTTATTTCGAACAAATCGGCAATTACTTAGTTGCCAACCCGATAGAACAAGAAGCGGCCCGGTTTCCGACAATCCCAAACAAATTGGACCGGAGTTTATTGAACTCCGGGGCGCCCTTGCGGCGGCGGCGAACGGGGGGCTGTCTTTGCACAATGAACGAGGCCGGACAGGGGCGTGCACGTGAATGGAGGGGTAGCAGGAGGTGCAATTATGGGTTTATTCAGGTCTCGCCGCGGGATACACCCGGGGTGCCGTCACCATGGAATTTCTCGTGGCGCGCATATACCTGGCGCCTCTTCTCGGGCCCCCTTTTTACGGGGTCCCCCCCTCCCCCCTTGCGTGGCCCTTTTCAGCGTGCGTGCCGCCACGGAACAGAGACGGACAGCCGGCGGAAAGAAGGGAAACGCGCGGCGCGAAACAGAGAAAGAGGGTGCGAGGGGAGGGGGGAGGGTGGCGGAGGGGTGCAGGAAGCGCGAGGACGTCTCCGCGGGGATCCCCGCGCTCCGCCACTTATGGGAACGTGATACGGAGCTTTTCGTCGGATGCTCTCTTGCGTTTTCGCATTGTTACGCAACCGTGTCGTCCTCCTCCGGCGTCCCGCGCCCTCTCCTTCCCCCCCTCGTTGTTCTTCTCCTTTTTCTTTTTTGCTTCGTCTTTCTTTATCCGCGCGTCTCCGCGCTGCTCGACAAAGAGAATCGATGTCAATGGCGACACGCTTTGTGTCCCATCGCGTTCTTCGCCGACCGACTCGGAAATGCGCTTGTACGCGCGCGTGGAATTATTGGGACCACCGCTGAGAACCGTTCCGTGCCGAATATCCGAGGTTCGAATGGCCGTGTTTCGTTGTGATTGATAAGAGGACGATTTGATCTGTTTAATAAGAGAGCGGAATAGTTCGTGCGAGATGATCAGATTGAGGATCGTTGGGCAAGATGGAAATTGTCCGCGAATAGTTGCGAGATGCGGGAATCGCGTTGAACAGGCCTCGGAATTAACCGGCACGCGACGTTCAGATCGCGGGTGCCACGCCGACTGGCGTGGGTGCGAACAGGGTTTGCGAGTTATTTTAGTTATTTTAGTTATTTCTAGTATGGGAGTATAGAAATTATATTTTTATATTTCTATATTTTTATATTTCTATGTTTCTATGTTTCCATATTTCTATATTTCTATATTTCTATATTTCTATATTTCTATATTTCTATATTTCTATATTCCTATATTTCTATATTTCTATATTTCTATATTTTTATATTTCTATATTTCTATATTTCTATATTTCTATTGTATATTTCTATACTTCTATATTTCTATATTTCTATATTTCTATATGTCTATATTCCTATACTTCTATATTTCTATATTTCTATATTTCTATATTTCCATTTTCTATTATCTCTAGTATAGCAATATAGAAATTATATTTCTATATTTCTACTTTCTATTATTTCTTGTATAGAAATATGTAGATTATATTTCTATATTTCTATTTTCGATTATTTCCAGTATAGAAATATACAAATTATAATTCTATATTTCTACATTTCTATCTTCAATTATTTCTAGCATAGAAATACACAAATTATAATTCTATATTTCTATATTTCCATTTTCGATTATTTCTAGTACAAAAATATCCAAATACAATATTTTGTCAAGCCCTCTTTTAATACATAGAGTGTCCCAGCTAAAAAAGGGCTGTCTACAGTAGCGTGAACAATGACAAAACTCAAAGTAACTTTCACATTTCTACTGATATTTAAACAAAAACCAAAGAAGCTGTACCTGCCCATTTTTATTACATTATCTGTTAATTGTAATATACAAATATACGAATATATTGTTTGTTAAGTTTTGCCAAGTGTTTGTTTAAATATCAGAAAGTACATAATAGCTGCTTTGTGTCTATAATTATTCACACCTCACCGTACTTATATGTATATTTGTGCGAGTGCGGAATTACTACGACAGTGTTATTATAGCGAGAGTATCGCACGCACGCGTACACAGTAGAAACTCTCACCGATAGTGCCAAAGTTTCATAGAGAAACTAACGGATTATATCAGAAGCGAAACTTTAAGATCACAGGCGAACGGGGATGAAGTCTGTCCACCTCTCCTTTCTACACCGTGATCACTACAAAGCGACGAACGAGTTCGCAATATAAATAATATATAATAGTAATAGATAATAATAATAAATAATATATATAATATATGATAGTAATAGGTAATAATAAATAAATAATGTATATAATATATGATAGTAATAAATAATAGTAATAAATAATATAAATGATATAAAATACTAATAAATAGTATAAATAATATATAACAGTAATAAATACTAATAATGGATAATATAAATAATATGTAATAGTAATAGATATAATAATAATAAATAATATATAATATATGATAGTAATAGATAATAATAATAAAAAATATATATAATATATGATAGTAATAGGTAATAATAATAAATAATATAAATGATATAAAATACTAATAAATAATAATAATAATAAATAGTATAAATAATATATAACAGTAATAAATAATTTTTAGAGCATCTTTGACTCAAGAAAATCCATCCAATTTTTAATTCTTCGACTCGTGAGTCCGAGAAAGTTCCCCTAAGGAATTCTAGCGTTAATAGAAGCGTTGTTTTGTTGATATATACCAGTAATAAATAATAATAATAACAAATAATATAAATAATATATAACAGTAATAAATAATTTTTAGAGCATCTTTGACTCAAGAAAACCCATCCAATTTTTAATCCTTCGACTCGCGAGTCCGAGAAAGTTCCCCTAAGGAATTCTAGCGTTAATAGAAGCGTTGTTTTGTTGATATATACCAGTAATAAATAATAATAATAACAAATAATATAAATAATATATAACAGTAATAAATAATTTTTGCAGCATCTTTGACTCAAGAAAACCCATCCAATTTTTAATCCTTCGACTCGGGAGTCCGAGGAACCTCCCCTAGGGAATTCTAGCGTTAACAGAAGCGTCGTTTCTCTCTTCTTTTCTTCTTCTTTACCTCGCGCTCCTCGCATCGAATCGATGTCGAAAGCGGCGCTTTGTCCTCCCTGGTACGCTTCCGTCTTGTATTCCTTCTTTCAACTCGCAATTATCGATAGCCCCGCAGAGAACATCCGCCGAACGACAACGAATTTCCCAGTTGTAACAACAAATATCCCCTGGCGGCAGATAAGAGGACACCGACGACACACGCCTCGACGGCCGTCCGAAAAGCGACGTCGTCGTCGCAGGTACGAAGAGCCGCTCTTCTCTTTAATGAGCCAACGAGTTATGGTGTTGACACAGTCGGAGGCTTTTGAGCAAGTTGTCATCGGGAAGATCGAACGGTTGATTTCACGGCTCGGCCCGAGCAGAAGCCCCCGAAATCTAGACGTCACATTACGATGTCGACGACTTCTTCCTGGACCACAAAACCACTCGCTCGGGTTCGTGCGTCCGGGATGAATGGCGACGCCACGGGTGGCACCCCGTCGCCCTGAGCCGCACACAACCGCTGGAAACGTGTCAATTTTGTCAGGATCGTTCAGGCCTGAATGGAAGAAGCGTCGTCGCTGGGGCCAGACGCGTCCGCGGCATTATCTGTTCGACTGCTCCGATCG
This sequence comes from Megalopta genalis, assembly GCF_051020955.1. Taxonomy (NCBI): domain Eukaryota; kingdom Metazoa; phylum Arthropoda; class Insecta; order Hymenoptera; family Halictidae; genus Megalopta; species Megalopta genalis. The sequence goes on along the minus strand of NC_135028.1, from coordinate 8,080,512 downwards.
TGGCTCGGTTCACAGATTCTTCTCGTCTTCGGTCTAGGAGCTCGTTTCCTCGGTTATTAACGGCTTCGGCCGATTGATTGTGGTTAAATCGCTAATAGAAGCAACGATGTCGATTAGTAATCGATTGTTCACTTAGTCAAAATTGAGAAACTTCGTCGAAATTTGTTTCACTTTTATCGCTAAGAAGTTACTAAAAATCTGTTACTGAAAACTAGAGGCTATTTATTACAATTTATTTGTTATAGTGTATATATCGATAAAATAATAAATATACTAATAAATATATATATATATATATATATATATATATATGTATATAATAAATATATAATAATAATAATAATAATAATAATAATAATAAATATATAAATATATATATATATATATAGCTATAGCTATATTATTAAGCTATATTAAGCTATTATTATAGCAATAGCTATATTATTAAGCTATATTAAGCTATTATTATAGCTATAGCTATATTATTAAGCTATATTAAGCTATTATTATAGTTATAGCTATATTATTAAGCTATTATTATAGCTATAGCTATATTATTAAGCTATTATTATAACTATAGCTATATTATTAAGCTATTATTATAGTTATAGCTATATTATTAAGCTATTATTATAGCTATAGCTATATTATTAAGCTATTATTATAACTATAGCTATATTATTAAGCTATTATTATAGCTATAGCTATATTATTAAGCTATTATTATAGCTATAGCTATATTATTAAGCTATTATTATATTATATTACATATATATAATATAATATAATATAATATAATATAATATAATATAATATAATATAATATAATATAATAACAGCTTAATAAAATATAGCTAGTACAATAATAGCAAAAGTAGGCAGCTCGCCCCGATTTTCAAGCTTGAAACAAGTTCAACGCTGCGTCCGTCACGGTGGTCACGTGTCCGTCGACTTGATTTCCAGGAAAATTCGCCGCCGGTTGTTTTTTCGTGCCGTCGAGAGTGCCCTCGGTCCCGCGGAAGTAGCGAAAAACGAGACCGGAGAAGGGTTAGGTTGCGACGAGAAGCGGGTCCCACGTCAATCAAGAGGAGAGAAGGACGACGAGAAGGTTCGTGAAAAGGGCCCCGGCGACGTCTTGGTCTCGTCATGCTCCTGGACAAGGATGCGCCGGGCAATCTGGCGGACACTCGTTATTTTCGAAGGCGGGCGCTCTTGTTTTTCCAAAAGGTCCTTCCCAAGTCTGTGAAAACAATGTGTTCCTCGTCCACCCCCGTGTTCGACTTCTTGCCGCCGCGGCCGACGCTGAAAAAACACGTGTGAGAACATTCTGCGGCCACGAAGTCCGGATTCCGTCGCGCCTCATTGTGAATGCTTTTCTTCTTCTTTGTTTCGTCGCGACTTTTAATACCCGATTAACCCCTTAACGCACAGTTTTTCTTTTTTTTGTTGAAAAAAACCGGCCAAAAAGAATCAATTTTTTTAATGTAAAAAAACACAATTTACAGCATTGTCTCGGCAGAAAAACTAAAAAAATAGATAGAATAAACAAAGCTTTTATTTTAATTTTGGATTTTGAACAACTGATGCAGAAAAGAGCCGAATATTGCAGTGAATTTTGCTATTGCAGAGAAAAAGGCTATATTTTATTCTTGAATATAAATAAGCGTTTTTTTCTTTGCTTCCACATCGTTATTTTCAATTCTCGATTATATTCGAGCGTGAAAAATTATAGCAGCATAAAATACAACGCCGCTCGAATTATCTCGACTGTGCACAGTTCGGCCTGTTTGGCGCGCTCGAATTAACTCGAGCGTGCAAGTTAAGGGGTTAATATACTCGCGTGTTCGCTGTGCTTAGTGTACCGATATGACCCCGAGAAATCATAATTATTGGGAAAATAAATCATTATTATTATTATTATCATTATTATTGTTACTATTACACTATTATTACTATTATTACTGTTATTATTATTACTATTACTATTATTACTGTTATTATTATTATTATTACTATTATTACTATTATTATTATTACTACTACTACTACTACTACTACTATTATTATTATTATTATTATTATTACTACTACTACTATTGCTATTATTAATATTATTACTGTTATTATTGTTACTATTACTGTTACTACTATTATTACTGTTATTATTTTTCTTATTACTATTATTACTATTATTATTATTATTATTTAATATATTTTCGATGCAACGACGATACATTCCGCGATTCGAATCGGACCGTTATCGAATCCGGCCGGCCCTGTTCGTGAAAGAACTTCCTAAATTGATTAACAAGAGGCGAGTTTGATTGACAGGAACGGCATACAATCTATTTAACAGCGTAAAGTCGGTAATGGTTTCTGGAAATTATTTACGGCCGCCGGCATTGCCGCACGCGCAAGTAGCATCATCGCGCCGCCCGTTTCAATTTGCGTGTTGCGTAAATGGAAAACGGTTATTAAACATCGACTTCTTCGGCCCGAGTGAACGGGGGGTCCCGGCTTAGACAGCGGCGAAAAATCGATTTATTGCTGTGTAGCATGTTTATGAACCGCCCCGCGACGCAAAAGAAGAAAGGTAAGAAGGCAGAGTGGAGGGGAGACGGTGCTTAACAACAGAAGTTGGATAATGTTTCATAGCTGTGTACTGCTATCCATAAATCCTGCATGGAATGCATGAACGCGCGGGGATTTCATTTTATTCGCAAAACCGGGGAAAAAGTTTATATCGCCCGCCGCACGGGAAAAAAGGACGCTGGAAACAGGAAATTAAAATGAACTCTGACAGGTAAGCCGTAAGATCGATAAAATCCGACGTTACGACATGTCGATCGTTTTTCAGATCGTTTATTTATTTATTTCTCTATTTATTTATTTATTTATTTATGTGATATTTATTAGTACATCATTCTATGATAATAATTCTATTTATTTGCTTGTTTATGCAAGTATTTATTTATTTAGTGGATCGGCTGTACTGTACAATATTACTGTATTTTATTGTATATTGTATATTATTGTACAATGATATTGTATATTATCGCATTATATTACTGTATATAATATTCTATATTCTATATTATTGTATAATATTACTGTATTTAATTCTATATTCTATATTATTATACAATATTACTGTATATAATTGTATATCGTATATTATTGTACAATATTACTGTATATAATTCTATATTCTATATTATTGTACAATATTACTGTATATAATTGTATAACGTATATTATTGTACAATATTACTGTATATAATTCTATATTCTATATTATTGTACAATATTACTGTATATAATTGTATATCGTATATTATTGTACAATATTACTGTATATAATTGTATATCGTATATTATTGCACAATATTATTGTATATAATTCTATATTCTATATTATTGTACAATATTACTGCATATAATTCTATATTCTATATTATTGTACAATATTACTGCATATAATTCTATATTCTATATTATAGTACAATACAAATAGTTGAAAGAATAACAATCATACTTACAAAACTACGATAACAAACATCCGACTCGAATATTCGTTTGCAATAAAATGTTAGCTTCGATTAGGTTAGGTTAGTAATTTTGAGAGCCGATTGCCTGCACTTATTGCAGGAAGATAAATCAGCCGGAAAATAAATCGACGTCGTCGCTTGCTGAATCGATGTAATGAAAAATCCTTGTAATAACGTGAAAGAATCCAAGGTCAACGTAGATTTCACGCTGCACAACGAACGTGGGACAATATCAAAGTTTGTAGAACCCAATAAAGGGGTTATGTATTAAAAAAATAAGTAAACATTTCGCCACAGTTCGTCTGTATTTCACACATGTCACATTAAAATTGATTAGTATAGATTATTAATTATTATAGGTTATTATGTTCATACCTGAGCATTGGACTTTACATTCCTCTCGCAACAAGCCGCAAAAATTTATGCTTCATTCTCTCAATCATTCGGATGTACTTAGCTTGAAAGGGAGACCACACACACACCCACACACATGCACACACACTCGCATAATCAAGGCGACAAAGAACCAGATAATTATGAAGTGTTTAAAGCGTACGTGGATTCCTAAATTCCACAAAAATATCGGTTAATGAAACACTCTGACGACCTGTTTTTACACTGCTAATTAGGGCGAGTCCGGGAAACGACATCGATATCTCGAAACGACGACGCCACCTGGCGTTGCACTAAAAGTCGAACCTCCCCTTAATAAATCGATTGTTGATCGCGCGTTGTAACCGTCGCAGAACTGTGCCCTGATCTTGCCAAATTTCTTTTCGAAGTTTTAGCATGATCTGGAAGTTTCTTCGCCAGCAATAATCAACAGATGGGTAAGTTAATTACGCTATTTTCATTTTAAGCGATACATTATGCATAAAACTACCGTGTAACCTCGATAGCGCCCGTCTATTCGTTTCCGGGATTTAACCTAACAGACGCGTCGATTATTGTCCCCGCGAACGACATTTCGCGTGCAACAGTTTCAGCTCGAATTTATCGCGATCCCGTGCGATTCTATCGCAATTTATTTTCGCGAATTTATCCGGTGCGATGAAAGATTTCGTCGGCCACGAATTCGCGAGATTTCTCGCTTCGGAAGATCGAAGTTGACGGCGTAAATTCCGTCACAAATACGCCATAAATTTGACGGCGCTATTTCCATCGACATTATCGACGCGGTGCGAGTACATCAAAAGGATCGATGCTCAACGAACTTGTGCCGAAATCCGCGACGTTACGCGTAAAGCTACGTTTACAGGGTCGCGGGAAATCGAGCGTGCGCGCGCGCGCACGCCTAACCTTATCCCGAATAACCGGACGATCTCGAAACAGCGAAGCGAGCACTGGCGATACGCAGAAGAAAAAACATAAGAAAAACAGCCTCGTTCGATTCTCTCGGATCGACGTATCGACGAAGACGACCGCGAAGTTCGCGTCGCTGGACGATTCTGTTGATCGTCGCGGGAGAATAATTCCTCGAAGGCGTGAATCGAATAGTTTTATGCGAGCCAAAAATTCGACTAGCTACAGAGGATGGATTTAACGTCGGTCGTCGGGATGGATTTGTCGGATTCGGTTGCGCATCTCCGCAACAACGCCTGCGATAGAAGGAAAGAAGCGAGAGAGCGCGCGCGCGCGCGCGAGTCCGGGGGTGTATTGAGGCTTATTTATCGTCGCTGCGTGGCCGGCCAATGGCGGCGCGGTATGGTGGTCGTGGCCATGCCCAGCGGCCAATGGCGGTGCGCGCTCGGTAGCTGTCAGCCGGGCCACGCCCCGGCCAATCGGCGCTCAGCTGCGCATGACAGAGTGGCTCGGCCTCGGAGCACGCCGGAGCGGCAGTCCCTTCTGGTGCGTGCGTAGGAGAACGTCTCTCTTTCGCCCGGTCACGAGAGAGAGGGAGTGTGGGATCTGACGTTTCGTTATCATACCTCGCGCGAGCCCGAGAGACCTCCGGTGACGCTCGGCTCGGCCCGTATTCAGCCCGCGCGCGTCGTTCAGGGAGCCGCCGCGGTGTTGTCCGTCGACGGTAGTGCTTCGAGTGCGCGATAAACGACAGCCCAGAGTGCATGCACCGCCGCCCGCCCGTTTCCAAAGTGTACTACTACGTCCGGTGTGCGCGTGTGTGTGTTGTCGCGTGAACGGTCGAGCGAACGGCCGCAAGACCGCGGGCGCCGACGAGCCAGGAAAGTCGTAAGCGCGTATCGACGCGCGGAGCCTCCGGCGGCGACGGAATCGAGGGTGATAGAGCGAGCGAGCAAGCGAGAGAAAGAGAGGGGGACAGAGAAAATGGACTATTTAACACGCTCCTAAGAATAGCCGGTGCGCGTTCGTACGCGAGTATACTAAGCGCCTATAAATACACGCGTACCGCGGGCCGCGGAAACACGAGCTCGTAGATTTCACGGTGCAACCTGCGCCACGAGGAGAGATAGGAAAAGACGCGGCAAAGAAGAAGGGAGCAAGGGGAGAGGCGATCTTGAAGGAGGGCGCACCTGGCGCTCGAAAAGAAACTTGCCATAATCGGATCTAGTCGGAGAGGCAGTAACGCAAGATAATCGCGGGCGCGCGGCGCGAGGGACGCGGAGACACTAAGATACCAGTGCGTGCGCGCGCGCGCGCGCGTCTGTGTCCAGAGAGAACGAGCGACGGAGAGTGCGATAGAGAGAGAGAGAGAGAGAGAGAGAGAGAGTGCGAGAGAGGGACGCGTCGTGTGTGTAGCAATCGGTCCATTGCCGGCGGTACCAGTCCGAGAGCAGAGATTAGAGAATAACCGCACCTGAAGTGAGATTTTATTATTTCGCCGGTGTACCCTTTCTTTCCCTGCCCGTAGTAACACGAGAAACATCATCCCGGCGCGGAGTCGCTCGGCGGCCGAGCTTGCAGCACAACTCTCTCTCTATACCCGAGGCGGTCTCGCCTAAAAATATCTCCTTCCTGCATATTCCGGCGCGTTTACACCGGCCTCTCTCGTTGTTTCTCTCGCCGGCGGGTCGCGCGTACACTTTTTCTTACCGTCGCGAGGCGAGTTCTTCCTGTGAGAACCGGACGGTCGCGTAGTTACCTCTCTAAGGTCTCTCGTCGGAATTAAAACTATCGCCGGAAAGGCACCGAGGGACCGAGGGAAAATGGGCCGCAGAGAATCGTGCGCGACGGAGCACCGTGGATGACCGAAAGAGAGAGAGAGGGAGAGAGAGGGATGAGGATCGTGGTCGCGCCGGGCCCTCGAAGCGACACGCGCCCAGCTAGAAGACAGCCGCCGTCGGGAGAACGGTCCCCGATAGGACCCGGTGTCCCGTCCGTCGGCTGACCGAGGAGCCACCCAGCCGCGTGTGTGCGGATTCGCCGCGGTGTTGTCGCGCGGTGAATGAAACAGTGAGTGAAACAAAAAGGAAAAGAGAAGAAAGAAAATAGAAGAAAGTGCAAAGCAGAGGAGGAAGAGAAGTGGTTCACGGTGGAGGGTGGAGGAGGGAACGGTGTGCAAGGGGTCGCCGCAGTGGGCCCCGGAGATGACGCGATGATGGCCTACGGAGGAACCGCTGTGAACGGTGGCACGATGGGGCCCTCTTCCGCCGGCACGGACGTTTTGGGCTCGACCGGCGATTACAGCCCGCAGGGGACACCGACGCCCCTCACCGGCCATTCGGCGGGCCCCGTCGAGGCGAGCACGTACGGCCCGGCGACCGGGCCCACCAGTTACAGTCCCCAGGACAGCCCGGCGAGCTCCGCCGGCGGCGGCGGCGGAAGCGGCACCAATGGACAACTGCCGAGCTTCGGGTTCACCCAGGAACAGGTCGCATGCGTTTGCGAGGTAAGTTCCATTCCGATTCTTCCGTGTGACGATTGTTTTGCTTGGCCACGCTCACTTCGATTTTCTCCCATTTTTCAACGCGGACGGACCTGGTCGAACGTTTCTCTTCGAGTTTTGCGTACGTTTGATTTATAGTTCGATTAAGAGTGATAGGACCCATTTTTCTGGTGGAACCCTCGCGACGTACCGACGGTTAAACGGTCCCGCGATTCGGCCCCAACGGGCCCATGATCCTGCGCGTAGAATCATCATTCTTGAAGTTAACCCTTTGCCGACGAAGCCGCTCGACGGGTATTGGATATAAAGTAAAAATGTTTATAAGACGTAATTATATTATTGTAAGATTATAAATATGGGGAGTAATAAGATTATAATAAGTAATAGATTATAAATATGGGGATTATAAAGTTTGCTGGTTTCTCTGGCAGTGACACAGAAACTTCAGTTCGACCGACTCGTCGAACTGAAGTTCGTTCTGAACCTACGGTTAAATTAATAGATTTATATTAACATTAAGCAGTAATACTGAGTGGCATGTACTGTTTAGTGTTAAAGATGGGACCGTTAATCGTGATAGGGCCCATTTCTTATGGAACCCTCGCGACGTACCGACGGTTAGACGGTCCCGCGATTCGGGCCCAACGGGCCCAGGATCCTGCGCGTAGAATCATTCTCGAAGTTAACCCTTTGCCGACGAAGCCGCTCGACGAGTATTGGATATATAAAATAAAAATGTTTATAAGATATATATATATATATATATAATAGATATAATATAAGATATAATATAATATATAGAGATATAATATAAATATGGGGAAAAGCTTGCTGGTTTCTCTGGCAGTAACACAGAAACTTCAGTTCGAACGACTCGTCGAACTGAAGTTCGTCCTGAACCTACGGTTAAATTAATAGATTTATATTAACACTAAATTTATATCAATATTAAGCAGTAATACTGAGTGGCATATGCTGAAGTGAAAGTGAGAAGACCGAATTTATTCGGAATTTGTAAAGTTTCCATTATAAGACTTGCTACAATAATGTAACTTATTCAAGCGTTTTCCACGAAAGAGTCTCGGAACTTTGCAGAATTGCGAAATAAGAAAGTGGTCACTTTGACCGCGGCAGGTTTAGTGTCAATAAATTTATAATGGATGGTGGTACCACTTTGGTGCCATTTTAACCCTTTGCACTCGAGTGGCGACTCAGAGGCACCACTAAAATTTATCATTTATATTATATCACCTTTTAAAATAATTTTGACGTTAACAAAGTATAGATTTGAAAAATTGTTAAGAATGTGTAACTGTTGTGCGAGTCCCAAGAATCAATTTCATACGCATAAAATGCATTTTATCGTATAAAATAAAAAATACCATAAGTGAGAAAAATGATTTTATATTTACAGTTAAAGTAGCTTCGAGTGCAAAGGGTTGAACTTTCGAATTTTCAACCCTGAAAACTTGTCGAATGCTCTCCAACGGATAAATGTTTAAACCCTTTGCACTCGAGTGGTGACTCAGAGGCACCACTAAAATTTGTTATATCGCGTTTCAAGATAATTTTTATATTAACAAAGTTTAGATTTAAAATATTGTTAAGCGTGTGAACTGTTGTGCGAGTCTCAGGAATCAATTTCATGCGCGTAAAATGCATTTTATCATATAAAATAAAAATACTATAAGTGAGAAAATTGATTTTATATTTAGAGCTAAAATAGTTTCGAGTGCAAAGGGTTGAAAAACTGAAATAACATTTGAACTATATCTCTTGGCGTGTTAAAAGCCAGCAAGCTAACTATAGCATTACGCTTATTTAACTAAAAATTAAGTACGAAAATTCTTGGAAGTCTTATCTTAATTTTAAGAATTTATATTTACCGCCATCTTCGACATTTATTTTCTAAATCTAAAATTTCCAAGCCATTACGCCGGCGTCAAACATAAGAATCATATCGAAAATCTGCGGACGGCATAGTGTTAATAATTAATAAATTAATAAAAGAAAAAAGAACGGTAAAAAGACTTGGGCGGCTATTCGACATTTTTTTTTTAATCTAAAACTTCCAAGCCATTACGCCGGCGTCAAACAAAAGGATCATACCTAAGATTTGCGGACGGCATAGTGTTAATAATTAATAAATTAACACTTTATCGTCCGGTCGTGGAGTAAGGACTGGCTTAGTCGCGCGCGCATTTGCTCCCAGTACCGGCTAAATTTTCGCTATTCATTGTGTTGTGCTTATTCCTTTAAAAATAATAATAGATAATAATATAATTATTATAATTATAATTCATAAGGATATGGGGAGGTCAGCATACAGGAGGTCAGCTACTAACAAAACAGTAAAGAAGCGAAAACCGTCGATAGTTAAAAGTCGATTAATAGGCTATCGGTCGATAAGCATTGGCAATCGAAAAGCCGATAAATAGGCTAGCGGTCGATAAAGTGTTAATAAAAGAAAAAAAACGGTAAAAAGACTTGGGCGGCTATTCGCCGACACTCGTCCGCAAAGGGTTAAATCGTCTCGTTATTATCATCGTTGTTGTTATCGCTATTATCTTACCGTACTCTTCTGTTGTTCTTAATTCTTCAGAAGAGTTGCGCTAATCGTATAGTCGGGGACAATGCGAGGGTATAGAAAAAATTCGTTATCGCTCCAACATAAACAAACGACGGATGGCGTCGGGTGTCAAACGCTCGAGGCAGCCATCGAACTCTCCCGAGTCCGAAAAGACTCTGCCGCGGTACGGCCGAGGGTTAACCCTTTGCACTCGAAGCTATTTCAACTGTAAATCTAGAATAATTTTTCCGACTTATGGTATCCTTATTTTACACGACGAAGTACATTTTATGCGCACGAGATTGACTCTTGCGACTCACAAAAACGGTTACGCTATTAACAATCCTTTTCCAATCTAAACTTTGCTAATGTGAAAATGATTTTAGAATGTGACGTCATAAATTTTAATAGTGCGAGTCGCCACTCGAGTGCAAAGGGTTTAAACATTTATCCGTTGGAGAGCATTCGACAAGTTTTCAGGGTTGAAAATTCGAAAGTTCAACCCTTCGCACTCGAAGCTACTTTAACTGTAAATATAAAATCATTTTTCTCACTTACGGTATTTTTTATTTTATACGATAAAATGCATTTTATGCGTATGAAATTGATTCCTTGGGCTCGCACAACAGTTACACATTCTTAACAATTTTTTAAGTCTAAACTTTGTTAATATAAAAATTATTTTAAAAGGTGATATAATATAAATTATAAATTTTAGTGGTGCCTCTGAGTCGCCACTCGAGTGCAAAGGGTTAAAGAATAACAAGTAATTTTCTCTTGTCTCTTGAACGTTCGTTTTCTTCCGTCGCGATCGGCAATTCTTATTGAATGATAAAATACAATAAAACAGTCGAATGCAAAGCGGAATTCTTGACAAATATTTGTTACAATTAGACTGCGGATTTTTACGGGAAATAAGAATTCCATCCGTTAATTGACGATTAATTGCTGTAGGAATGTAAAACTACGTTTCTTTTCTCAACGGACGGGTTAAATGTTTTAATCCCTTAACGCACAGTGTTTTTTTCGCTACGTCTTGACATTATTAGGATCTAATTAGGATCTAATTATTTATCTAATTAGGAATGTCCAACCTAATGGAAAAAGTACGTTCAGAAAGTCTCGTCCTGTAATTTTGAACGAGATCGGCTCCTGCACGATCAGAACGCAACCGATTGCACGCGCGTAATTACGCGACTTGAAATTTTCGATTATGTTCGCAGTCCGAGCCGCCGATTAGTCGACAAGAATCTCGCGCGCGTCGGCCGCGAAGTCCGACGGATGGGTGCCATCCGACGGATGGGTGCGCGACGCGCGCGAGATTCCGAACGCCTCGGCGGTCCGCCGCCGGCACGCTGTACAGGGTGTCCCAAAAATGTCTCGCGATCCGGAACTGGCGGGTTCCTCGGATCATTTGAAGCAACTTCTTCCTTTACAAAAATGTTCTCCGAGGCATCGTTAACGAGTTATCAACGATAAAGCAGCGACCAATAAGAATCGAGTACGGCTGACGCGAGGCGGCCCGGCCAACCAGCGCGCGAAGCCCGGTTCCGCTCATTGGCTCGGTCGCCTCGCGCCAGCCGAGCTCGCCTCTCATTGGTCACTGTTTTCCGTTGATAACTCGTTAACGGTGCCTCGGAGAACATTTTTGTAAAGGAAAAAGTTGCTTCGAACGACCCGAGGAACCCGTCGCTTGCGGATTGCGAGACATTTTTGGGACACCCTGTGTACATACCCGAGGCGACCGGAACCACATTTTGCAATCCCGTGTGCTCCTTCGTAATCGCGAAGGCCGTCGCCGTCGTCTAGCATTGATAAAATAATAACGGGCGTAGCTGCGCTCTTGGCCGCCGTCGCGAACGATTGTTCCTCGGAGATACTCTGAAACCAGCACCCTTAACATAAATTTATGCACCTTGCGAACGGCATGACGAAACCCCAGCCCTGATATTCTGAATTCTCTGCTGGTCTCAAGGTGTATCGTGCGCAACAATGTACAGCGCCGCGCCAAGATTCACTCGCGTGTCACGCGGCTAATGGAGTTCATGCGTTTTTACTGCGACCATAAATTGTTTTGTGCGCGACGTTTACGTTCCTCGCGTCGGACGTGGTTTCGCCGCGTGCGCGTGCGCACCGCGAGTTTTGTTTCTCGCGTTCCCAGAAATATTTCATTCCCGAGCGCGGCGGACGCGCTCCGCGTTTCTCACCTTTGAATACGAAATTTCATTGATAATCACATTAGCCGCGTCCAATCAGTGTCCTCTTCGTTTATGCGCGCCGCCGCGCGGCCTTCCGAGCCGGATTAACGACGCGCCGCTGGTAAAATTCGGAAGGTTGGATATTTTGACGCGGACTGTACGTTACATTTTTCGGTCGCGAACGCTCGGAACGGTCGGTACCGATGTCTCGCGGTTTTTCCCGTCGATCCAGCGCTATTTAATTCTGTCGAAACGAGTGAAGACATTTGATAAAATTGATAAAATAATGGCAACGTCGCACGATCGCATTTTATCAAGTCTCGGGTACGTAGCTTTAACGGAAGAACCGAAGTGAAAATACAGCGTGTCCCAAAAATGTCTCGCGATCCGGAAATAGGTTCCTCGGATCATTTGA